>NC_136512.1:29047840-29097840 GCF_053919585.1 Euprymna scolopes | reverse complement strand
TTATTTAGACATACATTATTCGATATATAAGTGATTTTATCTAACCTACATTGTTTTCAAATGCATATGCACGTACACACACACGCACACACACACATACACAGGCCTGCACATACTTGCACATACATGTAACGCCTTTGAAAACAATCGAAACAAGTTTTCTGATGAAGTTGATTTCAAAAGAAATCACGGCTGAAACATGTATGCACGTATGTAGCCAATAAAGTTTGTATAAATAAAAAATCGCGCAACTTTATATACATATATTTAATGCATATAAATGCTTATATTTCTATATAACAGCATGTGTTTATATTAGGTAGATTTCATTGGGATACAAAATCTACCCTACAAAATTTCATATTCCTCGGTTTAGCAGTGTGTCTGTTTGTCTGTGTGTAAATATTTAACCGATAAATTCTTAAATTACTGGCCACATAACACTGAAATTAAAAATAGTAAAAAGCCACCAATGATGGTTTATAATGAGTAAAATCTTTGTTTGAATATCCTGTCTTGGCAGAGTTCAAAATAGACTTCATAGCTTAGTGAGGGATGTCTTTTTCTCTTCCTTGCAACCTCTTTCCTACAGTAGAGACGTTGCGAGCCTGTCTCTGCTTTATCCTTATTTTCATAGCAAGTGCTCGTCTGAGCTCCAATCTCTCCAATCTATGGTCACCTCCTCGCCAGACTTTCACGAAAAACACTCGTCTAGCCAAAACCACTATCAATAATTTCCCCCACTCTTTATCTGTGCCTAAACGTAGATTCCATGAACAAAGTTTCTTTCTTAGAACTGCGCGCCTGTGGAATACTCTTCCGTTTGCCGGCTTTCCACAATGACTACAATCTAATTGTCTTCAAGTCCAACGTAAACAAGTTCTTGATGAACCGTCCCCCTAAGTAATCCAATTTACAAAATTCCCACTACTTATGTTTAACGCTATAATCGCAATGACTAATGTATACCCATTAACCCTGATCCTCGAGTGGCCTTCGGGCCTTGATAATTGGTGACTCCTATGTAAAAAAATGAATAAGGCATACAGATATCGGCAAATTGAAATTTACTCTGTTCATTTTAACTTGCCGACATATTTTTTCTGCGTGCACATGCCAAAATTCAATTCATTTGTTCATTTTAACAAAATTTTTGAAGTCATTGCTATACATTAGATACACAATAAGGTTCAATAGAGAATTCGCTCTGTAATATTAAATACGAAACTGCGTGAATTAGAATACATTTTAATGTGTTTTACGTGCCCCGCTAATCTTAACATAAATTTAGAATACTTTTCAGCTGAAACGTGTACGCACGTATGTAACCAATACTATTTGCATAAGTAATGGAGTTGCTGCAATCATATATATATATATATATATATATATATATATATATATATATATATATAATGTGTATAAATGCTTACATTTCTATAAACCAGCATTTATATAAACCAGCATTTACGATTTACTAGGTAAATTGAATTGGGACACGAGATCTGCCCTGCGAAATTTCATATTTCTAGGTCTAACAGTCTTAAAATGAATCAAGAATTCTTTACAGACCCTGATGATGATGATGGTGGTGGTGGTGGTGATGATGATGATGATGATGATGATGATGATGATGATGGCAACCTCCTGGCACCTTAAACCATGGTGTTCTGCACCTAGTCTGGCGCACCACAACGTCTGCAATGGCTAAATAGTCAAATCCTAGTTTTGAAGCTTGTTGGCACTTGCTGCACGTGTACTCAGCGGTAGAGATTGGGTGGGGGGTGGAGGTGATGGTATGTTTTGTCAACTGCGAGTTCTCTTTTCTTTCCATTGTCTTTCCTCTCTTCTGCTGATGAAGCTTAGGCTTATAACTGGTAACTGCCGACTCCCCGTGTTATTTCCGCGCCAATACAGCAAAACTTGAGTGACATGTCCAGATGCGGGTTGTGTGCTAAAGATACTTAGGTTTACGCGGTTTCCAGAGTTCTGCTGTCGATGTTGCAGACAATGTAAGGCGAAAAAGGAAGCTAATACAATTGGTACCAGCGCGACTAACAGATTTTTTTTTACAAAAGAAGTCACCACTTATGAAGAGTCGGTCCACTTAAGGATAAGAGTTAATGAGTGTACGGTAGTCAATGAGACAATGTCGTTGGAATCATTACTAGTGGAAATTTAGTAAATTGGGTTACTTAAGGGGAGGAATTTGTTTACGTTAGAATTGAATATGAGCTGAAAAGCAGGAAAACGGAAGAGAATTCAACAGGCGTGCGGTTCTGAGAAACAAACTTTGTTCATGGAATTTACGTTTAGCTTTAGGCACAAATAAAGAGTGGGGAAATTATTGATAGTAATTTCAGCTAGACGAGTGTTTTTCGTAAGAGTTTGGCAAGGGAGCACCATAGATTGGAGCTCAGGCGAGCACTTGCCATGAAAATAACGATAGAGTAGAGGCGGGCTCGCAACGTCTCTTCTGTGGGAAAGAGGTTGCTGGAAAGAGAAAAGGACATGCCCTATCAGGTTACGGAGTCGGTTTTGAACTCTGTCGAGGCAGGATAAGCGCTCTTAGCTGCTGCTGCGCAGATGTAGCAACAATACTCCACCTTTGGACGTACTCGGTTCTTAGAGATGTAGAGAATTTCATCGGCTACTTGAGTGGTAGAATGATCCCCCCCCCATTTTTCTAGCGATCTTGGCAACAGATCTGCCGGAAAGGTGTTACAAAGTTTCACAATGCGCCTTTCGGGGCTTCAAACTCTCTACGCCTTTGTCTTTCCCAAGGCATTCAAAAGGTAGTGGATCTATTTACTCATAGCTGGGGGAGATTCGAAATATAGCTATTGTTTTCGCAACAAATTGAGGTATTACAGTATAATCAAGTGTATAGACAAGTGTTTTCGGCAGACTTCTTAGCCTTTGGACCAAAGTGTAGCGTCTGTTCTTCAGATGCTATACTTCAATTTCTTGTTCTCTTTCAGTGGAAGGGAAATCCTTCACGACTGAGACAATTTGTATTTGTGCTCCTTTCTCCATGTTACAAAACGAGCCTGGTGTCTATCTATATAAGTAAATAGGACCCGTTACCTTAACACAATGGCATTTTAGTGACAAGAAAAGTATAAGAGTCTTACGATAAGGGAGAAGTTTAAATATCCCATGATGCTTTAGCGTGGAACAAAATCAAAATCTCGGCTCACTTTGCAAGTTCTTTTTCCACTCGTGATTTGATTACTGTTCACTGCTTTCCGATTCACTGAAACCATGTTTGTGTATGTAAGGGGCTGTTAACAAGAAGTGGTTTCCGACTTTCGGAAAATCGCTCTTAATCGGCGACGGTGGCAGGAACGCGGTGGGGGTGGCATTACACTTGGGGTTTCGCGGCATTTCCGTTTAACGGTCCTGGCTCTTTAGAAGAACAGAGAGAAAATAGATCCGGCCCAAGTGGAGTACTTGCTTAACGTTGAAAAAGTGACGGTCGACTTTGAAATAGTGTAGATGGCGTCTTTATTTGTATTTATTGTCGGTTTCCAACTGAAGTGCGTGTTCAAGTTGAGTAATGGTATCATAAGATAAAAATGTATTTAAAACCTATGTTGAACCGACGCAAACATGAATATCACATGATAAGACCTGCCTCCAAATTACTTTCCGTACAAAACAACTTAACCAAAATGAGCCATTAACATGTTCATACTTTGTAAATGTACCAATATGTCAGCTGTTCCTTTTCAATTGAACTGCAGGTACTCTTGTAGAATTTGATCCTCAAGATTTTACATCAATTATGGCTCGAGCTTGACCAGCGATCACCGGATTAAACTGAGCGTTGTACAAATGTTGAAACGCTAAATCGATATTTTTTTAAAATATGTTTTCGTATAAACAATGTAATTTTTAAATTATTTTTTTTTTTGGGGGGGGGGGAGGGTGATGGTGGGTATTTTCTTTCTGTTTATTTTTTAAACATATGTTAACAAAAATAATTTGTAAATTTTCTTGAAAATATCTTTTTTGTACTTTCACCTAACAATTTACACTTTTCATAAAAATCATGCATTTTTTTCTTATAAAAAACAACAACTTCTTCTTGCAAAAAAAAAAAAGAATATTTACTGCAAATTTTCTTTAAAAAAAAACAAAAAATTAAATTTTATAAAAACTATAATTTCGCTTAACAATTAAAAAACATTAATCTTTTCTTGAAAAAAATTACAACAACTTTCGTCATGAAAAATTGTGAAAGAAAAATAATAATAATATAAATAAAATAAAAATAATAATTGTTGTACAAATCACACCTATTTGAGAACTAAGTGGAATCAACCAGTCCTAAGAATACCACTGGTTTCAGAACTAAATGGAGACATTCCTTCCATGTTTAAGCGCATGCTACGAACACATTCATCTGATACCTCATTAGTGGCTCCTGTATTCTTTATGATAAATATATATTATATTTATACACTTTACACTACTTGTGGTTTCTTTCATTTGTGACTCATAGCACGGGTCTACAACAATAATTAAAGGGAATAAATAATATAAAATGAAACTTTTCTTGAATATATTCAATATATATATATATATTCAATATATATATATATATATATATATATATATATATATATATATATATGTGTATTTAAAAAAAACGGATGGTTAAAAAACATTTATAACTTTCTTAATCTTTTATATTTTTCTTTTATTTTTTCGGATCATCTAGAGTGACCCCTTCAAGGTCATGCCGAGTCGTTACACAACCGAGGACCGGATATTTATCGCAGAGTCGTATTTTCGGTCGAATCAGTCAATACTAGAAACTCGAAGAGAATTTCGACGAAACTTCAACACAAGAAATTCCCCTACTCCCAATGTAATAAAAACCATGGTGTCTCTATTTCATGAGCAAGGGTCTGTATGCGACCTCCCTAAATCTGGTAGACCCCGTACAGCAAGAAGTGATGATAATTGTCAGAGATTAGCAGAGAGTGTGGCTGAGGATCCATCCACATCAGTAAGAAGGAGATCAAGTCAAATAGGGGTCTCTCGATCAATGTGGTTCCAGCAGGACGGTACAACGGCGCATACGGCACGAGAAACATTAAATCTGCTCCAGGACATATTCGGCAACCGAATAATTTCTCGTGGTTGTGAGATAAATTGGCCACCCCGCTCGCCAGATCTCACATGTGCAGATTTCTTCCTTTGGGTTTACCTCAAACAAACCAGCCACAATAAATGCCCTTAAAAACAATATAGAGGAGGAAATTAGGGTCATAAGCCCTGAAACATAAAGTGATGTGTTGGACAATGCCCTGCAGAGAGCACAAGAGTGTGAAAATGAAAATGACGGACATTTGAGTAATATAATTTTTCATAACTAAAATTAGACCTTGTGAAAAACATACCCTAGATGAAGTTGTGTAAATAAAATTAAAATAAGTAGACTGTGATATCTTACTTTATCTCAAAAAATTACGGAGTTCATCTACCTACATATGAAAATTGGTAAGCATAAATTTCCGTCAGCTTCTTTTGGGACACTTTATATATATATATATATATATATATATATATATATATATATATATATATATATATATATATATATATATATAACTACAATTACCCACATAAAATTAATATATGTAAGTATAAATTTATGCGTAAACTTTAAGTATTTACTTCAAAAGTGCTCAATTCTTATATAGAGCTAGTTAGTAAGTTATAAAATATATATGGAGATTAAGCTACACTGAATATTCCGCGTTTCATCCACTCTAGGCGCATAAGCCTGAAGAGTCCTAGAGTGGATGAAACGCGGAACATTCAGTGTAGCTTAATCGCCATATATATTTTATAACTTACTATATATATATATATATATATATATATATATATATATATATATATATATATATGTTGCGTCTGTACAAATAATTAACAGGAACACGAAAGTAAAGGTATACAATAATATATTAGGAAGAAAAGTTATATACATATTTATATTAATTATAATATACACATTTTCACAGCACCTGTAGGACAGATGTGTTTTTATTAAACATTTTGTGTAAGAGGTTTGTTACGGGGAAGTGTTTTTTCGATGAGATTTAAGAAATTTTGGCGAATTTGGTTTTTAACATTTGGTTATAGAGCGTGATACAACGACAAATTGTGATACAACGAAAAAGTCCTATTTATATATATATATATATATATATATATATATATATATATATATATATATATATATATATGTATATATATAAGTACTTCATTTACTCACATAAAATTAATATACGAAAGTATAGATTTATGCGTAAACTTTAAGCATTTACTTCAAAAGTGCTCAATACGTAGGTAGAGCTAGTTAGTAATTTATAAAATATATATGGCGATTAAGCTACACTGAATATTCGGCGTTTCATCCACTCTAGGATTCCTCAGGCTTATACGCGAACATATATATATCCTTCGCTCTCAGCATATTTTTAACAGACGGAGTACGTTCCTAATATATATTTTCTGGAGCATAAAGTTCAAATTAAACAATATCAACTCCGTATTAACATATGATGAAATGACTAGAAATAAAAGAAACTGACTTAAACTCGCATATAACCACTGATTATAGGCGTGGTAAGATTTTGCCAAGCATTTTACCGAAGGATTTCGATCCTCGACATTTATCAACTGACGACCGATCCGATCGATACGGCATCATGTAAATAAGAAGTAACAAAAGATACGGTTATATTTTTTGTTGCTGTTGTTACCGGAAGTGGGCGCATGCGCGGTTGTGCCCATGGATGCGTGCGCATGACAGGGTGCTTTCTGACGTGACGTTTCCGGTGGATCGATGGCGGCGGTGCGCGCACATGACAGGCCGCTGCTATCGGGAACAATACTAAAAATAACCTGCGTCCAAAAGACACGAGGTCTATTATTGATTGGATATTTGAGGGGAAGACATGCGTGAGTAAGTGTGCATTTAAGTCATATATATATATATATATATATATATATATATATATATATATATATATATATATATATATATATATGTGTGTGTGTGTGTGTGTGTGTGTGTGTGTGTATCTATATATATGTATCTATATATATACCTGTGCTTTTGCACGTGCTTATATATATGTACACACACACACACACGCATATATATGTGTGTGTGTGTGTGTGTGTGTGCGTGTGTATACGTGTGTTAATGCACGTGCTCATATATATGTACAAAGACATATATATAAGTGATATATATATATATATATATATATATGTGTGTGTGTGTGTGTGTGTGTGTATCTATATATATGTATCTATATATATACCTGTGCTTTTGCACGTGCTTATATATATGTACACACACACACACACACACATATATATGTGTGTGTGTGTGTGCGTGTGTATACGTGTGTTAATGCACGTGCTCATATATATGTACAAAGACATATATATAAGTGATATATATATATATATATATATATATATTCTGGAGAGATAAAGGACGAATAAAGTTTATATGGAATCTATCTGTCGTTCTCAGGCGTCATTTCCTGATATACCTCAACTTTATTCAGCTATTTACATAATATTTTCTAATATAAACGTGTATTTGTATAAAGCTTTCTATACCAGTAAAGATGATTATCACCCAGCACTCTCTATCCCTTTACATTTTCTCAATATTTATAAAGGTACGCTCGTGCACACACACACACACACACACACACACACACACACACACACACACACACACACACACACACACACACACATATATATATATAGCTTCATAAATATATCTAATAATTGAACAATCATGGAATCAGATTCAATGATCGATGAAGTAAAATCGATGACTTAACGGCTGAACCCCCATCTAAATCTATAAACCACCTTCCATATCACTTGGAAAGTAAACCATCGCCATCTGTAAAACGGAATATTGTGATTGGAGATTCCACAGCCATAGCACTCAATGGGGATACGCTTAAATGTAATACGGATGAAGAGTGAAAGCGTGCTCTGATGCATACATGCTTAATCTATTATAGGGCGGTGTATACCAAATTACATTTCTTTTTCGTCTATTTTTAGTCTTATTATAACTATAAGTATTCTGTTGTTTATATTTGAATCCAATATTATAGTATCCACTATTTTTAGAGCTGGGTAGTAGATGTTGCTGGATGTCTTAAATATAATTTTCGTCGTTCAAATTTTTGCCAAGTCTACAAAATCTTTAATAAAAATAACCTAAAACTGTCCTATAAAAACTAGAGATGATAATGAAAGCACATAATAAGAAAATATTAAATGTATATAATATATAATATTAAATCAAAAAGGAAGTAACAAAATAACAAAAAATTGAACAACATAACAACAACAAAAACAAAGAAAAACATAATTATTGAAAAATGGTATTTAGGAAAATACGAATAAAAATACAATGAACAAAAAATTCATAAAGCAACAAAACTTAGTCAGTCCGAGCATCATCGGACTGAACAAAAAGTTGCTGCACAACAAGTTGGTACACAACACCCACACATTAACATCACAATAAATTCTGCAATCAATCTAACCACAGTTCTATCTTAAAGAAAAATTCAACCTTGATAAAACTAACGAGTCTAGCTTCCAACAGAACAATGAAAAAAAAAGAAAGATTACTAATATTCTTGTGTGAACTATGTGAATCGCCATATTTATTCGTCAAGAACATCCCAAGAGGCGGCCGCACTCGATAATACCTGGACTCGATGCCCAAATTAGAAAATTATACGAGCAATACTAAGCAGCTCTACGAATCCGTCCCCTTTGCTAAAGGTATCATTAAATGAGAGACTGATGACCTACCTATGAGAAGGCCGCCAACAGAAATTGCAAAATCTATCGAATGAAACTGATATGACTTAAAATAGTAAAATTGAATGCAGTTTAAACAAAAAATCAGAAATGATTAATTAACTCCCAAACAACGGAAGTACATATTAACATTAAACGAAGGAAGTGAACTACTACTTGTTACTCAATAGGAAGTGAACTATTTAACCTTAAAGACTAAACATAGACTAACTTCGAAACTCCCAGAACACTATACTGATTCGGCTATTGCTACCTGAATAGCTTGGTATCGCCGTATGTTGTTACTCAATGGGAAGTGAACTATTAAAGCTTCAAGACTAAACATAGACTTCGATACTCCCAGAACACTGAACAATCAAACAGCAGAGGTTAAACATAAACCGACTTCAGTACTCCCAAAGCACAAGGCTAAATAGGCCATTGTTACCTGAAGAGCTTAATACCACCATAAGTTGTTACTGAACAGGAAACGAACCTCCGAACAGCTAATATCAAACAGAGACCGACTTCAATAATCCAAGAGTACTTACCTGACTGGGCTACCTTTACCTGAAAAGCTTGATATCGCCATCAAAGCCCTTTAGGCTAGTAAAGCCATCGGTTTAAATAACAATTTCATAGAGGAAATCAAGCAATCTTGGAGCGGATGAACTACTGTATGCTTGCAAGACGCATTCCATTTTTGTGGCGAAAAACAAAAGTAATCGTTCTTCTAATCTCTGGCCACTTAATCATCAGCTAGTTGATCTCAGTTGTTGAACCAGCCTCATTAAGCAAAATTCTGACTTGACACAATCACAACAAGCCGACTCCTGAATCTCACTCAGCACGTCGTTTAACATTTTAAACGTTAAACAAACGATGACATTAAACAAACAGTTCATACGTGTCGTTTGCAACAAAGTTAGCGAGCAAGAGCCAAATTAACAAAAAAAAAAAAAAACGTTTTACAAAGATTGCGCAATTGCTGGTCTTACATTTACGTTTACATATGCATGATTCGTTTGTGGTTGTTGAGCTTCTGTTTAATCTAAGACGAATTGACTCATACAAGGAAACACAATGGATATTTACCGAGGTTTCAAAGGTTTTTATTGGAGAGAGAAAATTTACTCACTAGGAGTTTTATACTACTTTGGCTAAAATTATTGCATTCTTACTTGTTCTCTTACTTAGGGATTGAGAGACGCAGACGGCAGACATCAAAGTGACACCCGTTTAGATTATCTCTACATTTTCAGATAAATGCCTCTCTCATTTTCCGACTTTGACTCAAGGAACTCTGTTCTGTCTGCTGGACATGAAGTATCATTTTATAATTCGACGCATGTATTTCTAGAACGTTTTGTTTAGGATACAACCATAATACAGACCTATTTCTTGCAGTCGTCTAGAAACACATTAACACATTGCGTACTATTCATAACCCTTTTAATTTCTGTGTTATTTAATGACATACGCTGCATTATTCGATCTTCTTTATTCGAAGTTTTACGAGGTCTGCCGGTTTTAAAAACGCTAACTATTTTACCAGTAGCATTGTAGGATTTAACAATCCTGCCTACAACACTCCTGGAACCTTTCACTTTCTCTGAAATCTCTCTAATATTTTTCTCGGTCCCGATACAATTACGGATTCCGATTCCGATTCCGATTCCGATTCTTTATAATCTCTAAACATTTATCCATAAATTTATTACTGTTTCCCTGATTACCGTAAAAACAGGTGTTAAATTATTATATTTTTTCAAAGGTAAAAAAACAGTTGTGTTTGGGGGGGATGATCTATAGATCTTTAGTTTAAAATCAATAAATATTCATTATTTTATTATAATAACCAGAAATGAAAAACTTTGTTTGACACGAGATCAAATGAAAACGATGATTAGAGTAATCCTTTTTGGCATCGGAAAATCGGCAGACATTTTTCCGATTCCGATACCCTCAAATGTTCCGATTTTTTATTCCCGATCCCGATCCCGATCCATCAGCCGCCCAACACTTATACACACACACACACACACACACACACACACACACACACACACACACACACACACACATATATATATATATAATTACCTGTATGTATCGATTTTTAGTATTCGCTTCAATCTTTTTTGGGGTTGGAGTGGGGGTGGGAGTGGATCTATGGATTTTCTTTTTACTGGTAGTTTGAATCAATAAATATTGTTATTGTATTATTAGTACCAGCAGTGGAAGATATTTTTATGAAACCAAATCAAATAAAAAAAAAAATAATTAAAGGAATCGTTTTTGACATCGAGAAAATAAGCAGAACGTTTTACCGATACCGATACCCCAAAAAGTTCCAATTGTTCCGATTCCAATTAACACGCACACATACACACACACACACACACATATATATATATATATATATATATATATATATATATATATATATATATATATATATATATTTATATGCACACACACACACACACACACACACACACACACACACATATATATATATATATATATATATATATATATATATATATATATGTGTATGTGTGTGTGTGTGTGCGTGTGTGGTGTACTAAAATAGATACAATTACGTATAAATCTAGATAGATATGATCAGCCTGAGGCAGATGTAAGCCGATTAAATTTGTTAAGTAGACATGAAAATTCTCGTGTGAATGGAACAGCCTTACATGTGCAATGTCGCCCCCACATGAATATATATGGTTGTCTATATATATATATATATATATATATATATATATATATATATATATATATATATATATACAGACAACCATATATATATATATATATATATATATATATATATATATATCAGAATAAACGAGAGTAAATCCGATTAAATCTTGAAGATAAGTGAAAGACCGATGAACTAGCACAATACAATCAAATAAATTTATGTTAATCGATAATATTTCGTCTTTATTGATCAAACAACTTCTTTCCGAATGTGTTTAATTGTTTTTATATCTAAAAAAAAAAACTGGGTTTGTTTGGTTGGTTTGGCCGTTTTCCTTTTACGGTATATCAACCATTTTCGGATTATTCAATGCCGAACCCAATAATCCCGAAAGAAATTTTTATCCTTGAATTTCTTTATATCTTCTAATATTTATTCATGGTGTCTGGTTTGGTTGTTTTGTAAAAGAAAAGTGTTAACTTTGTAGAACATGATTAAGCGTTACAAAGGCACAGGGGGGGGAAAACAAACAATATCATCAATATTTAGTGCATTTTAGCCAGTACGTCAAGGCAGCTTGACTTCGTAGCTATATAGAATTTTCCGCGTTTCATCCTCATGAAGATTTGTCAGGTTATTGCATGGAACTGATGTTGCTTCATGTTTTTATATATCCCCGTGGTATTTAGTTTGCAAGTCAGCCAATCAGATTCTTAGTTATTCACACAGCCATTTATTGTGCCAATGAACGCGCGCATCTGTCTCTTTCTTGTTTTAGCTAAGATTTTTGTTTACTTTCTTGTGATCAGAGTTGACCTAGTTTTGATTTGTATGTTTGTTTACATTTTATATTATACTACATAATTTTTGTTTATATTTGATTATTAATTTTTGTTATTGTTGCTATTATTATTATTATTATTATTATTAGCAGTAGTAGTAGTAGTAATAGTAGTAGTAGTTGTTGCAGTAGTTCATCTTTTTTTCTTTTTTCCGTTAGCCTAAGGTAAAATTTATTTTGTGTATATGCGTATACATACATTTGCTTTTTAACTCTAGCAGTTTAATAAATTTGGGTGTTCTTTATAGTTTAGGATAGTATATTTCTCATTCAAACATAATCTACACATATCTCGGTTTCTGCATGTGCTGGCTTGCTGTAATGTTTTAACTTTACTATCGGTGATCGTCCATATTCTTAGAAAATCCCAGTAATGTTTCCCCAATGTTATTTATTCAGTGGTTTTTGTCTTTGAATGTACTTCTGTATTTGTAATAATTGCTTTTAAATTCCAGGTAGGCCATTCCTACATAATATTTTTTGTTATTCGGGGTTTCCGCAACAAAAACTGTGGCCTGGTAAACAATGCTTTTTGTTAGCATTAATTTTGTTGTGGACATGTATCTGATTTCTATAGTTATATTTTTTGGTTCATTGCTAATATTGTTTTTATCATGGTTTTCATCAGTACTATTTCTAGTAATTATATTTGTGTTTTTTGTGTTATTTTTTGTTGTTATGTTTGTCACCTTTTTATTAATTTTGTTACTTTCTCTTTGATTGCTTCATTTAATATTCAATTATGTGCTTTAATTATAATCTCTACGTTTTCGTAGCAATTATAGGACGGTTTTAATGTGGTTTTTATTAAAGCTGTTGTGTAAAGGTTTATTTTTAATCAATTTTCATCCCAGAAAAGGCACAGTGCCACTTTGAAGTAGGGGGCTACTATCGTGGACATAAGTTGTAGGGGAATTATGAAGGGAGATGAGTAGCAAGATGTTTGTTCACATTACACTTGAACTTCTGCATATCAGTACAGTTGGGAAAGCAGAATCCCGGAAGCGAGTTCCAGAGTCTTGCAGTTCTGGGGAAGAAACTATTGGAGTAAAAGACTTTCTTACACGTAAGGATCTCTACTGTAAAGAGGTGGGACTTAGTTCTTGTCGGGTTTGTCGAGGTAGTCGCGTCGAGGCGGTACAAGTGCTTGTAATTTGTCAGAGTATTCACCGTTAAAGTACTTGTAGAACAGACAGAGGGATGCAACATTTCGTCGATGGGACAGAGGCTGAAGCCTAGATGACAGTTCAGGATCTATCAGCCTAGATGACAGTTCAGGATCTATCTTTTGATAAGGTTTAAGGAATTTTGCCAAGTTTTTTTTTACCTTTGTTATTGGGCGGCGTATACCAGATTATATTCTTTTTTCGTTTATTTTAGTTTCATAACTATAGTTGTTCTATTGTTTATATTTGATTTCAATATTAGGTATCTACTATTTTTAAAGCTGTGTTGTAGATTTTGCATGATATCCTAAATACAATTTGCTCGCTAGAATTTTTGATGGTCTTTTCTTGATAGAGTTATGAATCTTTTTCATAATAAATGGGGGATGATTATAGTTTGGGGTTACGTATATTGGCTTAGCCTTATCTTTTAAGTATGGCTTATAAATATTTTTATTATGGTTTAGACTTATATGCAAGAAATACGTTATTTTTATGTTGGCCGCTATTTCTACTTTTAAGCCTAATTGTTTTCATTTTCATATGCATTATTTTCCTAAAATATGTGTTTCTGCCGGACTATGTGCCCGTGACAGGACAATTCCAATATGTTTTTTTATGATTCTTATACTTTACGGATTTCGATTCCGATTATTTTTAAACTTTTAACTACTTAGCTATGGAACAGAGCGTAGATACGCGTGTGACAGCATCATTATCAGCAGCAAATGACTGAGGTGTATACGAGGTGACATCTCAGAGACGATTCTTCCTTACACAACTAAAAAAGACTATAAAAGAGAAAAATAGACGTGTCACACAGGTGGCCCGAGAGCGACAGGAAAATACATGTCCTCAACATGGCCGGAAAAGTACAGGAGTACCATATGTTCGACACGTACATTAGAGCACAAACAGTCTTTTGAACAAGAGACAAGACGTAATCCTGGAACGTACCTGTAAATAAATGTCTGTTGTTTCACAAAACCTAGTGAGTCAACTTTCTCCTTGTCTTTTGTTACTTTGCGACAGTGTCTACATATTAACACGCGTGTAACGTTACAGATATCTTAAAGTATACGCGTTAGCTTTTCCCTTAAATCCAACGCTGCATTTTATTTCTTTCTTTCTAAGACTGTTTCCAAACAATTCCTGAAGTCCCGTTATATAGAGGCCATGGTGATTCGGGACAGTTAAATCGATAAAGAGACCAGTCCTTTCGGGTTTATTCAATACGAAAATATCTGATTTGATGGCCTTGTCTTTTATATAGGTTTGCCTGCCTGTATGTCTTCGTTGTAGAACATTGTCAACCTTCGGTTTGATGTTACGATTTGATGTTAAGGTTCATGGCCCCGGATGTTCTGTGATCTGTCAAATTGCATCTCTCTGGAGATCGTGGAGGTATCGATATGCTCACATGTATGCATATGTGCGTATGGATATATATATATATATATATATATATATATATATATATATATAAGTATTTTTTGGAAAAAGAAACCCAGCAGAGTGCTCAATTATAAGGAAAATCCGAAAATAAGAGCGTATAAATATATTTGTTTATAGAAGTTTTTAGATGAGAGAAGTCATTGGTACCGTCGGTTTCAAACCCGATAATTAGGACCGTTTTAGATACCCATATCGTCAAACAATGCTCATCTATTTTACTCCGGTTATAAAATAGATGAGTATTGGCTGAGGAGAGCTTGATATGGGTATTATGTTGTTTTTTCTAAACAGTTTACTTCTTGGAAATAATAACAAATTTTGAGCTATGATCGAAACCAAAAACTAAAGACAGTAAGTCAAGTACGATAACCATTATACTCGCTTTCCACTTTCTTTAAAAGGGGGTTTTCAATTTACTTAGTCTTAAAATAAGGAAACTGTCATGTCTCACGACCACACATGCGCAGTTCTTAAACAATTGCCAAATAAATAAAATCCGATGAACTCGCCCCCAAGTATCAATTGTTCAATTTTAACTCCTTGGCGGCCCTTTTTTTCCTGATGAAAACCGATTAGTTTCCTAGTCCGGCAAAAGAAACCACGGTCGATCAAAACGTTCGTATAAAAACACGATCAAAGCTATGTCTGAATACCCTATATACCAAATTTCAAGTCTGTAGATAAAACATTCATTGAGAATATAGGCTGAGAAATGCCCTCATACACATTCATCACTAATATATATATATATGTATGTATATATATATATATATATGTGTATATATATATATATATATATATATATATATATATATATATATATATATATATATATATATATAAAAGCCCGAGATAGGGTGGCCCTAGGATACGGTTTTTTTCAGGTTACGATGTGTAATACGATGTTTTTCCGAATCCTAGCTACAGTATTTGCCCCGTTTTACAGTTTACAATGTTGTTTGAGTATATACTGTACTATATTTTGTGTCTAATTTTTAATGCCGGGTTTCTACTGGATATATATATATATATATATATATATATATATATATATATATATATATATATATATATATAATAAAAATTACAATTAAATTTACCAAAATGATCCATATGGTAAAATTAAAGTATATTATGAATATTAAAGAATTAATATTTATAAAATTATCACAGCCAGATGTAAAAGCTCGATAAAACCAAATAGGAAATAGAGCTTATAATATGAGCAAACAGTTAATAAAAGATGTTAAAAAAACACTTTGAAATAAGTTAAAAACATATTTAATCTGAAAAGGAAACACTAGATACATGGATAGTCCTTAATCCGCGGAGTTTCGAAGAAATACTTTCCTTCTCACCAGAGTGTAGGAATTAGCAAAATGCGGGATCGGATTTTGCATGCAGAAGTATTTGATGAAACAACAAGTATATATATATATACATATATATATACATTAATGTGCAACGATTTGATCTTTGAGAACTCTACCAAACTCCTCCGCCAATTTTGGGTCTAAACACTTGAAATTTTAGATATAGATTCCTTGGACATGGATCTAACTTAGTAACTGTATTAAAGCCTCAAAGAGTAAATGTTAAGGGGTCATAAGTTTTTAAAAAAATTGACCCCTTTTTTTTTTTTTGCTCAACATACACCTCGAAACACTCGGGCAAGGCCGGGCTGAAATACTAGTATATATATATATATATATATATATATATATATATATATATATATATATATATAACGATAATATTTATAAATACTTTTATACCTAAATACATTAATGTTTCATGCTTATGCAATTCTAATGCATCACGTGACACTTATCGAGAGATATAAACCCAGTCACAGTGTCACCTTTACTCCATAGGCTAACATTCTACCTCTAGGCCGCCAGCAATTAACAACGAAATTAAGGAAAATTTAAGAGCTATAAATGTCGGGCCAGCGGGCATGAATAATAAACAGATAGAAAGTATTCAACGACAGGAAGTCGAAATATTGCATTTCGCGTTTTGATTGAATACTTAAAATATTTTCTAAAGATTCTGAACTTTGATTTCTTAAAGGTGATTTTTATAACGATAATTTTTTTACAAATTAATATTATCAATTATATTTATGCCTACATATACTAGTGCTTCATGATTACGTAATAACCAATGTACACCCGGACATGTAAAATTAATCCTGGAGCAGAACGCTTTTATACCCACTTACGATGGTAAAGATTAACGATTTAATATATTGTGTTTAGAATCCTTGTTATAATTTTGATCTAAATCCATTTCACTGTTTTGCGTCGAGAGCATATGTAAAATTTAAGCTTAAGCTTAAGGAGTCTTAAGAAAAAAAAATGAAATTCAGGGAATCTTGCTTAACTGATGACCAATGATTATTGATCAAATTTAATGTCAATCAAAAATATTTGAATGTTCAAATGGGAGATTAATTGATTAACTTCACTGTAAATATGGCAGATTGGAATTTTCAAATAGGCGGATTGTACTCATACTATAACCCCCCACCTCTTATAATCTTTAAAATGCCCCCAAATGAAACTAAAATGATTGTCTAATATCTTTCGTCAAAATTTTACAAAAATCTGAAAGACCTGGATTCTCACGAAACACTTCAGCTTTTGATTTGCCTCATCTGCCTCAAATTGTATCAAACTAAATATATCCCACATTTAGACACCTTGCGTCAAAATTCGCAATGATCGGTTAATACGTTTAGGCGTGGTTCCAGTACATGAAATTATATAAAATTATAATCAATCATGCCAGACAACTTAGGAGCAACCGGGCTAACGAAAAAGAATTTAAAAAATTATCTGGAGAATATACCCGGTGAACCAAGTGCAAAAGAAATACAGACAATCACTATTAAAGGGTCGGTTAGAATCTTTAAAAGATCTCTCGGTTAGAATAATTAAATTACTGGGAGAATGTTTGGCATCCGGTAGAATGCGCCATCACCAGTAAAAACAAAGTGATAAGAAAACGAAAACAAATAAACCCACACCTATTTTTTTTAATATATGTCGTCTAGAGGGTTGGGTTTCGATTCTTGCTTGAGACAGTTGCTTGTCTAACCGCACTGAAAGCACCGTGGTACACTGAAACAGTCTGTATGTGGATGACTTAATGTGCTCCCGTTTTTAAGTTAAGTTTACTAGAAGATGCAATCACTAGGGCTATGACAGCAGAATATTTTTATCATTGTTTTGACTCTCGAGTATATATCTTACACGGTTAGACACAGTTATTCAACCGAGAACCACATCACTCATATAAGATATCCACGGATACACACTCGAGAGTCAAAACAACGAAAAGAATATGCTGTTGTCCTAGCCCTAGTAATCATTAAGTGCCACTTGCGAATAAAGCAGTTGTTTTGTTGTAGATGCTTATCATTGTGCTTTCATTTAGTTCTAACAGTCGCCGTAGTATAGTCTATTCATAATAGAAGCGTTGTCTGTCGTTTCGAGCACTTGCTTGTTGTCTGTATGATAAAATAATGATGATAAAATATCTTGAATGCACTTGTGATGTTAAGCTGTATAAGGGTGTTAACTTTGCTCCAAATCCGACTGTTCCTTTTTTAAGCGGATTTCGGTGATACCTATTTGGGTGGCAATTTAATACAAAACTCATCTAAGAACATCCCCAGACACATAAAGTATGAAATTAAAATAAAATCGGGCCATCGGTTTTTCGGAGGCACAAAGAAAGGAACTCACATACACACACACACACACACATTTTTAAAAATCAACAGTAGATTCTCTACAGTGTAATATAAGCTAGAATGTATTGTGGACAAGTCATTGCGGGGAGGCATATGGAACTTCCGGTACGCCGTGGGAGTGGGGTCCCTACCTAGAGCAGGACGACAATCGATTTGATTAAAAAATGGGTGATTCCATCGATTTCGATGACAATAAAAATATGGGAGAGTGGAACATTTGTGTATCTCAATTCAATTCCAGGCAACGCTGGGTTTCCTTGATAGTTAAATATATTATGAGCATATTTAAACGACATCACTTAGTTTTATACAGGAATATATATAAAAAAAAAAATCAAAATTATGCACATATTCTACAAAACATTATTTAACCTGAGTAAATTGATGGACCAAATAAAATTCACCCGAGAGGTGTCGATCCCTAGTCTAAGTTATTCTATATGAGTTATCCACGTGGTAACTACGAGGTGCCTCCAATACGTTTGCAGACTTTTTTGTACAGGCATGTATAATTGTCGTAGACTCTTGAAAATTCAATATATTATAGCTAAGCATTTTATGAAATGACTGACCAATGGTTTATGATTCCAGATTTAAAGGAAAAGCCACACACACACACACACACACACACACACACACACACACACACACACACACACACACACAAACACACACACACACACATATATATATATATATACATACACTCACATATACACATTTTTTAATTCATCACTGAAAGTAAAACCTTAACTATTTTCGGAATTCGAAAAACTTACTTCAATCCCATACTTTATCCTCTGTGAAACTGTCTGTCTCTTTCTATCTATCTATCTATCTATCTATCTATCTATCTATCTATCTATCTATCTATCTGTCTGTCTGTCTCTTTCTTGCTCTAACGCTAATTTAGAAAGTTAACTTAAATCTAAATATGTATCACTATTTTACTCCTTTATTTCTCTCACTCACTCTTTTCGTTCTCGGTCCCCTCCCTCAAGAGGGAATAAGGAATTTGTATGAGAGAACAAATAATGACGAAGACTAAGGAAAAGAGAGAGAGAGAGGGGGGATATATATATATATATTTGAGAGAAAGAGAGAAAGAGAAAGAGAGAGGGAGAGGATGAGAAAAAAGAAAAAAAAAGGAGGAATAAAAAAGGAAGAAAAAGAAAGAGAAAGAGAGGGGGAAACAGCAATAGAGACAAAGTGAAGACCATAGAAAGAAATGGAAAAGACACATAAAGAAGGAAAACGGGGAAAATGTCAATATTCTAGAGAGAAAGACAGAAAGAAGAAAAAGAGATAGAAAGAGAGAGAGAGATGGAAGAATTGATATATATATATATATATATATATATATATATATATATATATATATATATATATATATATATATATAAGTTATAAAATATATATGGCGATTAAACTACACATAATATTCCGCATTTCAGCCACGCAAGGATTCCTCAGGCTTATGCGAGAAGTTTGTGGTTGTCTCGCGTTTTTATATACGCACCTTCTATTGAGTTTTTAGTAAGCCAATCAGCTTTCTAGTTTCTACGTCGCCCTTCATAATCAGCCAATGAGCAAGCACTTAAAGGACAAAGGCCTAGTTGACCCGTTCCTTTGTGTGTGCTGTTTTAGCGAGGAGTGTGAATATCTAGTGATCTGACCTATTTTAAATCAAGTTTAATTTTTTATATGCTTGTTTATATATATATATATATATATATATATATATATATATATATGTATATATATATGTATATATATATGTATATATATGTATATATATGCGTGTGTCTATATATATATATATATGTATATATATGTGTGTGTGTGATATTTTATGTATGTGCATGTTTATTTTTTATTTTTTGTTATTGTTAGTTTTAAAATTATTTTGTATCTCTATCCTAGAGTAAATGTTATCCTGTGAACACAGTTGTTCGCTATTTCTCTCCTACAGTTTAATAGATGGTGGGGTTCTTTAAAGTAAAGGATAGCAAATTTTTCATGAAGGCGTAATCTACATGGGTCGTCTAGGTCTCTACATGTGCTTGCTTGTCTTACTATTTTCCATTCGACCACCGGCGAACGTCCGTTTTCTTTGAGTTCCCAATATTTGTTTGCTAGCGCTGTTTTCATTCGATATTTCTTATCACTTTTGTGGTCATAATATCGGGTTTTAAAATCTAAGGAATTCATATCTACATAGTATTTCTTATTATTCGGGGTTTCTTTCGCAAATATTGTGGCCTGGTAGACTATGCTTTTGGTTAGACATTTATTTTGGAGTGGGCAAAGTATGCGATATCTACAGTTGCATTTATCTCGTTCGTTATTGGTATTTTTATTTTTATTTCTAGTATGGTTGTCTTTGTCTGGAGTTGGTTTATTATTATTATTATTATCATTATTATTTCTACTAGTTACATATGTGTCTTTTGTGTTAGTTTTATTTTTGTCATGGTGTCCACTTTTTCATTGTTTATTTTGTTGTTGTTTTCATTGCTTTGATTTAATATTTTGTCATTATGTGCTTTAATTATCATCTCTAAATTTTCGCAGCAGCTGTAGGATAGCTTAAGGTTATTTTTATTGAAAATTTTGTGTAAGGGATTGGTGGCGGGGAAGTGCTTTTCGATAAGATATAGACATTTCTTGCCAAGTTTTATTTATAACATTTGGTTGTATGGCGCCGTATACCAGATTATATTTCTTTTTCTTCTTCCTAGCTCTACATACGTATTGAGCACTGTTGAAGTAAATACTTAAAGTTTAAGCATAAATTTATACTTTCGTATATTAATTTATGTGACTAGACAAAGTAGTTATATATATATACATATATATATATATATATATATATATATATATATATAGAGAGAGAGAGAGAGAGAGAGAGACAGACAGACAGACAGACAGACAGACAGAGACACAGAGAGAGAACCACAGCTAAATGCCGAAGTCGCAGTGCAAACTAGTAAATGAAAGAGACTAAAAGAGGTGCGCGCGCGAGAGAGATTTAAAGAGTCGAGAGAGAGAGAGAGAGAGAGAGAGAGAGAGAGAGAGAGAGAGAGAGAACAAATGCAATAGACTCTGTACGAGGTAGTGAGTACCGCGGCACATGAGATATCTGTCTGTCACTCTTTCTTTCTCTCTCTTTTTCTCTCTCTCTTAAGAAGAGAGAGAGAGAGAGAGAGAGAGAAAGAAAGAAAAAGAGAAACAGACAGACAGACAAACATACAGACGGAGAGATAGAAACAAACAGAGATAGAAAGAAAGAAAACTAAAGACAATGGTCATGTTCTGGATTAAAAAAATCGTTAACTGATTCGATCGCCTTTCCTTATAGACAGCAATCGATGAGTTTCTGTTCATGTCGGGTGTCTATGTGGGTGACGGGCGGGTAGAGTAAGCCACATGATTCACGCAAAACCACAAGAATCTAATGTGTGTGGATGGTTCTATAATGGAGTGGGGTGGGAGAATATCGTTTATCCGATCCAACGAGCCGAGCTCCATTTTTATTCGTGACTAATCACGCGTCTTTCGGCCACAAATCCATAAAAAAACCAAACAAACAAATACATCCTCGAACAAAAAGCCCTACAACAGCGATGTACATACAATTGCTTTGGTACTACGTTCAAGACTACCATCTCCACGTTGGAGACTACATAATATGCTTTCCTGGGTATCGTCTATGTTAGGGACTGAAAACCTATGCTGATTATAGGTTGGTTGTTTTTGTTTTACGACATATCAACCCTTTTCAGATTATTTAATGCCGAATCCAGTTAATTAAAAAAAATGTTTATAGAATATATATTTTTTTTTTCAAGTCGGTTTCTATTCAACCCATAGTTGGGACCCTAACAGGTACTACCACTCTGTGTCAGAATGGACCTGGGAGCAATGGCAATTAAAAGGTCGCTCTACATTCCCCAAAGACCGCAAGCTGGGGCCTCATCATCGGATATAGTTTAAGGTCATATCCAGAACCCTGATTATAGGAGAAAAGCCAAACAGCTTTGGTTACTTTGTCTTGGAGGAAAACAATGTCATTAAATATGTTATGCGTTTAAAGAAAACCAGAATCTCTACTAATATGCTAAAGGGACTTTGCGTATGTATGTTTGTGTATGAGTTCGTTCCCTATGGACTCGGAAACAATTGGGTTGATTTCTTTTAAAAATTCATACAAACGTGCTTGTTGTGTCTGGGAAATGTTCTTACAAAGTTTTTGTACCAGAATGCGTCCGATAGGTATCGAAAATCGATAACGGAAAAAAATCCGATTAAAGAAGGAACTCCGATTTAGACCAAAGTAAACATCTTTATACAACCTAACATCACAAGTGCATGTGAGAAGTTTTACCATCGCACAAGTAGAAAGGCCCAACCTATAACACTAACTATAGATATTTTTATAAGACAGGTGTGCGTTTGAAATGAATGTTTCTTTGTAGAGCACACTTGAACCATAATAATTGATCTTTTGTAGATTTAACTTTAATCAAAATAGTTATATAAAATAATAAAACAAATCAACAGTTAGTTCTTTAATAGGACAGATGCGCGTTTGAAATGAATGTTTCTGTTTAGAGCACATTGAGCCATGATACTTGACTTTTTTCATGTTAAACTTTAAGGGAAATCATTATTTAAGGATGTTTTTTTAATAAAATCAACTGTAGATTCTCGACAGTGCAATATAGTAAGTAATGCTTTCTCCCAGTATATTGCGGGGGGTGGGGGTCTCTAACTAGAGCAGGCAATCAATGGATTCGTTTAAAAAATGGGTGATTTCACTGATTTCGATAACAAAGTATGGGATAGTGGAACATTTGTGTATCCTAATTCAATCCCGAACAACGTCGGGTCTCCGTGCTAGTTAAATAATAATATGATTATATTTAAACGACATCACTTACAGGAATATAAAAAAAATCAAAATTACGCACATATTTTATAAACCAATTATTTAAACTGCGTAAAGTGACGGGCCAAGTGAAAATTCAATCGAGGGCCAGAGGTTGTCGATCCCTGGTCTAAGTTATTCTATATTAATCATCCACGTTATAATTACGAGGTGCCTTCAATAAGTTTCCAGACTTTTTTGTACAGGCATGTAAAATTGTCGTAGACACTTGAAAATCCAGTATGTTATAGCTATGCATTTTATGAAATGATTGACCAATTTTTATGATTTTAGATTCGAAGGAACAGCTACAGTAGGAATTGGAATACGCCCTGTTAAAGCCTGGTCGAATCAGGATGGCACAGCTATTTCTACCGACTCGATTCTATTGTAGTCGTTGGTGTTCTCAGCTCTCTATGGGATCAGGTATCTATAGAAAAGACCCTAACTGAGTTTGCAATATTGGAACGGGAAGGATTCGAAGGTGACACACCCAGGTAATCAGTCCTCATCGACACCACTCCGCCACAGCTATTTCCTGAAAAATGATTAATATAGATTAAATATTGATGTTTGAACTATAGTTTTATGAAATGTGAAAACGGGAGAAATAGAGATACCAAAGAAACCAAACACATAACATAGATTAGCATGAAGGGAGTCATATATATAGGAAGAAAGGAAAACCTAACCAGAGAGGTGAAAGAGGAAACGATATATATATATATATATATATATATATATATATATATATATATATATATATATATATATATATGCGTAGTATAACGATATTAAGGTTAACGTCGAATGTAAAATAAATTGACTTCTGCGGTCTCTATGAAATTACTCAGACAAATTTTGGTCTAAACATTTTAAATCTTACATAAAATGTATTCACACGATGGGCAAGTTAGGAGCAGTACACAGGACCCGAGCAAAGCCAGGCAGAAATGCAAGTAATATCGCTTGGCGTTGAGAGTAATAGTAAATAATTTTGGGTTTGAGATTAATAGTGAATTAAGAGTAAATAAGTTTGGAATTAAGAACAATAGTAAATAAGTAGCAAATAATTTTGGGTTTGAGATTAATTGAGATTTAGTAGTAAATAAGTTTTGTAGTTGAGAACAATAATAAATTAGTAAGAAATAATTTTTATGTTTTAGAATAATAGCGAATTAATAGTAAATAGGTTTTGAGTTGAGAGTAATAGTTATTTAATAGCAAATAATTTTGGGTTTGAGATTAATAGTGAATTATTAGAAAATAAGTATGGAGTTGAGAACAATAGTAAATTAATAGCAAATAATTTTGGATTTGAGATCAGTAGTGAATTAATAGTAAAACAGTTTTGTATTTAAGAGTAATAGTAAATTTGTATAAAATAATTTTGGGTTTCAGATTAATAGTGAATTATTCGTAAATAAGTTTGAAGTTGAGAACAATAGTAAATTAATAGGAAATGTGTTTTGGCTTTGAGATTAATAGTGAATTAATGGTAAAATGTTTGGAGTTGAGAGCAATAGTAAATTAATAGCAAATAATCTTTGGTTGACATTATTAGTGAATTAATAATTAGAGGAAAGATGAGGAATGACGTCTTGTTTTTGAGTGGAGAGAAACTAAGTTTTCCAGATCAATCTCTTAAGAAAGTCATGTGTGTGAGACATAGCCAATAATGTAAGAAACCTGGCGAATGTTACTTCCATGTCTTTGTCCGTGCGTGTCACTCGTTCTGTTAAGTTAGAAAGTTAAGTAAAAAATTACCTACAATAACATTAACCTCTCGCTCCTAAGTCTATTCTCTCCAAACCTTGAAGAAAACTCAGCAAACGTCTCCTTGTGTTACTCTATAAAGATTTTTATTATTGAAAATGTTGCACATAGAAGCATGAGTATATTATTGAAAATAATATCATTTTATAGAAATGACCAGGAAATCTTACCTGATAATAAGTCGAAAATGCATTTTGATCGGATGAAGGGTGCATCGATTGACGCATCAAACTTTCAATATTTTAATTAATTTATTCTAATTAATTAAGTAGATTAGTAGCAAATAATTTTGGGTTTGTGATTATTTGGGAATTAATCTATCTATTATATCCGTTAAAGTAATATTGTCTGTTTGTGTGCACAATTTCCAAGCATACTACTCTGTCAGTTTTTAGTTTACACACTCGAGATTCAACAAAAGGGTTATTGAGATTTTGGAAAATCTTTTTAATCGAATTGTGGCCAGAAATTTTGTAGTTAAGGGGTCAAAGTTCAAACATTTGACCTTTGAAAACTTTACCAAACTCCTCCGTCAATTTTTGGTCCAAACACTAGAAATCTGAAATTTAAGTTACATGTACATGAGTACAATTTCTTTATATATATATATATATATATATATATATATATATATATATATATATATATATATATATATATATATATATATGCATACAAAGTTAATAAGAATACTTAGCGCCCGGAAAAAGCCGGGCTGAACTGCTAGTATAATATATTTCTAATATATTAATAAAAGTTATTTCCAAATTGTGAAATTACTCGCGTTTACTAATTACATAATTAGCACTGTTGAAATCAGAACACATCTGATGAAGAAGTTTTTTCCGAAATATTACAATACAGAACTTCCATCTGACCATTCTCACGTAATTAAGTAAACAATACATATCAAATATAAAACAAAACAAGATACACACACATATATTGTATTAATAAAGGTTAATTTGCATATTGTATTTTTAATTTGCTCCAGTTTGTGTGAATACACTTCTACATTGCCCTTCTGTAAATGAACTTAACATTCACAGTAGACAATGATGTAAGCAAACTACTAACTTTAAAACGTTTATTTACGACACTTCCACCGAAAGACGTTTAACAAAAGGTCAGAATATAGAGATTGGAAAAGCAAGCACACAAGAGTAAGTGAACTCTTGTCTATTAAAAACGCCCGAGCAATCCCGTCGGCTTTTTCGTGGTAGGGTACCTAAGGCAATACTCAAAGTACAAGATGGTAAAGCTTGGTAAAATTGACTTTTGATGAATGTACAGAATTATACAATAGCGCCGAGAGAAACAAGGTTTCCGGCTTAAAAATGGCCCAGATTATATCGGATTAATTCTTGAATACGTATCCTTGAAACCAATGGTGAACTGGTTCTTTTAAAACATTTTTATAAAATATTTTCTGCAAATTTGAAATGGATTCCCAAGAAAGTGTCACCCGATACAAATTCGACATTTGGACTCATAGGCACACGTAGGTGACTAATCGGGAGAGTTATCAGCGTTCCTCGGGTTGGCAATTTATCAGCATCACTGTGTACCTTTGTCCATAGACCAACACACGCTGTTTTCAGTTTCATTCGCAAAGAAGACTAAGACAAATAATACGAAATAACTCCAACTCGCTTGTTCCTGATAGTGATAACATTTATTCCCTCATTGATACAGCCGTGACGTAACCCACGTAGTCTATAAAGTTCTCCACATCTCTCCCGAGATCTCAGAACGTTATCTCGTCGCTCACGAGATCTCAAACGTTATCTAATCTCCCGCTAGATCTCGAACGTTATTTCACCTCTCACAAGATCGTCAACGTTATTTCGTCTCACAAGATCTCAAACATTATCTTGTGTCTCATGAGGTCTCGAACGTTATTTCCTCATTCACGAAGTCTCAAACGCTATTTCGTCTCTCACGAGATCTTGAACGCTATCTCGTTTCTCACACGATCTTGAACGTTATCTCGCCACTCACGAGATCTCGAACGTTATCTCGTTTCTCACAAAATCTTGAACGTTATCTCGTCACTTACGAGATCTCGAACGTTATCTCATTTCTCACAAGATCTTGAACGTTATCTTGTCACTCACAAGATCTTCAACGTTATTTCATCTCTCACGAGATCTCGGACGTTATATCGTCTCTCACGAAATCTAGAACGTTAACTCGTCTCTTATGTTATCTTTTTTCTCACGTTATCTCGGCTCTCACGTGATTGCTCTATTTCCTTTTCTGATAGTCGTTTTTTTTCCCACCGGTGACGTCACTTCGCATGCATTTAGATACGCGCGTTCGCGTCATGTTACAACTGGTAATACGCACTGACAAACGAAATGTTATGCAATCGGAATGTCTCTCTCTCTCTCTTTCTCTCTTTCTCTCTCTCTCTCTCTGTCTCTCTCTCTCTTGATATGTGTGTGTTTTGTGTGTACGACGACGCGCGCATATGTGTGTGTTTGTCAATTTTCCGGTGCAGTGAGTCTAATTAAAAATGGTATTTTCGACAAATATCGCATCTTGGCATTCTTATGAATCTTCCAAGATCTTTTTCGATTTACGATTTTTCCGTCGTCGGTTTTGCAATTATACTTTTTTTTTAAATCTTCTTTCGTCATTTTTTTTTCTTTTTTTTTCCTTCTCCTTTCTTTCTTTATCATTTTGCTTATTTCAACGCATATTCTTTACCAGTTTATCCAATGTAAAAAAAAAAAAAATAAAATAAAATATATAAATGCTTCGCTAGTGCCTGCAGTCGCTCTTTAAATAATATAGGATTCCTCCAATACGGCATTTTTTTTTTCAGACTGAAATTATAAATATTCCTGATAAAGTAAAGGAAAAACCCATTGATTTTTTTTTATATTATACAGTAGAGAATTTATTTCAGGTGTGTTACGTCTGACTTGTTCATTTTTTGTTATACAGTAGAATCCCGGGATACGGTGGTCCCAGGATACCTTTTTTCAGGTTACAATGTGGAATACGATGTTTTCCGGCCCATGGTTACGGTATTTACCCCACCTTACGGTGTTATTGATAATGTTATTTGATTATGTACATGTGTATTATATACTGTACTTTATTTTGTTACTAATTTTTAATAAATGCTGTATAAAATTTTGCATAGACGCCGCTATATAACGATTCCATTTTACGATTCAAACCCCGGGACGGATTAATGCCGTATCTCGGTGAAATTTCATAAAAATCTTCCCAGCAGTTTAGAGAACAAACTCACACACACAAATATCCTTTTATATATATATATATATATATATATATATATATATATATATAACCGAAATTAAGCAACGTTTCAACGTGAAGCAAACCAGTACCAGATGGGTAACCATTTAGGAAGGTTAGGCGCTGTATGTACTGCACCGAGTTGTAGAAATTTCCAGGTATCTGGAGGCGAATTAATTAACTGGGAGAGATGCACTCCCTGTCTTCGTTTGGACATGCATCTAGGAAAAGATAAATTTGATATAAAAACCCGCGGACTACTGTATACTCTGTCATGTGGCAAACATCTGCACCGACAAAGGTTAGCAGTATTACCAAAAAGTGGTTGGTTCTACATAAAGCCTTCACCACTATATAAAAATCATGTTTGACGATTTTCGAGAAACTTAGTTGTTGAGGCGGAATCTTATAGGTCGAAATCGACGGGAAAGTCCATCACATCATACATATTAAGCAACGATGAACCTGATCAGTACTAATTGGGTGACCGCTTGGGAATTCCAGGTGCTGTATGTGTTCTCCGCTTATCTCAGCATTGTTTCCAGTCAGTCTGGAGACTCTCCTTGCCACTGGACCCAAGCAGTGCCGATTCAGGGGAGGTGTGGTTGGATATGGCGCAACCCTTGCCTCACATATTCACGCGCAATGGAGGTGTCGATTGTCCCTTGAGAGTGAACAGAGGCAGCAATCTATCTATCCCCTCTCTCTCTCTCTCTAGAGAGAGAGAGAGAGAGAGAGAGAGAGAGAGAGAGAGAGAGAGAGAGAGAGAGAGAGGGATATAGATGGATAGATAGATAGATAGATAGATTGCTGCCTCTGTTCAATCTCAAGGGACAATCGACACTTTCTCTCTCTCTCTCTCTCTCTCTCTCTATATATATATATATATATATATATATATATATATATATATATATATATATATTTATATATATAGAAAGAGAGAGAGAGAGAAGATAAAGAAAGGGAGAGAGAGAGAAAGAGAGAGTAAAAATAAGGAACAAACCAAGTTATGTGTTCATCAACGTTTCGTCTTAATTTCGGGACTTTTCTCTGGAAATAAAGACGAAACGTTGATGAACACATAACTCGGTTTGTTCCTTATTATTAGTCTATTTTGTCGGAATACTATTTCCATTATTCTTATATATATATATATATATATATATATATATATATATATATATATACTAGCAATACATATATACTAGCAAAAGTACCCGTCGTTGACTGGGTTAAAAAACAGCCTACAGAAAATGGACTCTGATTTATGAAAGTATGATAGGTTATGAAAAGGAAGGGTTGTAAAGAGATAGCTTCGAATTTGGGGGTATCAAAACCAAAGCAAAATATTATGAAAGTAAAAATAAAATAGATAAATCCCATAATTTATTATACCATACCTGTTCACACTGAAACACTTATCACAATATTCTGTGGATCTATATTAAAAAACCTTGTTAAACTTTGTGACATATTTCCATTCTATGGAGGTCAGGTGCGAACGAACACCCCTTAATTTTATCATACCATATTTCTTCAAACTGAAACATAATTATCCAAGTATACTTACGCAGATAGATATGAAAAGTCTTTATTAAAGTTTGTGCCTATTTCAATTCTATGGAAGCCAGGCGCGGACGCAGACCCCACAATTTTATTATACCATCCCTATTTAAGTTAAAACATACTTATCAAAGTATTCTTATGTACATCTATATCAAAAACACTTGTAAACGTTTTTTTTTAAGTTTTTATTTTTTTTATTTCCGTACTTTGTGGACCAGGTGTGAATGCGAACTCCACAATTTTAATGAATCGTCATTATGCCAGATCAAACATACCCATTCCTGTATCTCGATACATCTTCTATCATTATATGTGATCAGTTTTCTATAATAGTCAACCATATAGGAGCATATTCGTGACCAGACACACACAGACGTTCAGCTTTATATTATAGATATATCATCTTCATTATTTATGAATGCCTGAAAATAAGGATAAATGACGGGTATGAATTGTCGTTAGGGGTGGCAGCAGTATTATGAAAAGACGCTGAATTGAATGGACCGATATTTGGTGTTTTAAGAAAACGTCCTGACTAGTATTTGTGTACATTGAACTTGAAGAAGAGTAAGTTGAAGTCTGCAAGGAAGCAAAACCGTTGCAATGAGTTGCGGATATGGGAAGTTTTGTTGGTTAAGAATCGCGCATAATAGAACCGAATGTATTCCAATTCGGTCTTGCCGATTCCATAGTCATCGACCATATCGATTAGGCAACTCTCTCACCTATACCTTTTTTTTAATATTTAAAAACAAATGTATTTTTTTGGATTATTTCAATATTTTTCTACGTTAATTGTTTTCGTTCTTCGATTTCGTGTTTTTTTGTCAATTCATGACTCTTTTCTGTTTTTTTGTCTGTTACGTTTTTTTTTTTTAAATCCCTATCCGCCTTTCCGTCCTTCTTATTCCTTATATTTTGTTTTCTGTCTTTTTTGTTGTTGTTGTTGTTGTTGAGCATCATTTATTTATTATGTATCGAATGCTTATTGTTGGCATTGGTTTCCCTGATATATCTTTCTAGTTAGAATTCTTTTTAGAAAGACATCGGGTACGTACGACATTAATAACGTTAAGTTGGCCAACACCTAAGTAAGATTCTTTCTGTGGAATGAACTATATTCCAACTTGTCAAAGTGTGTCGTTTACAAACTTTGATATCGTCACCTCGTTGTTGTTGTTGTTGTTATTTTTGTTGTTATTACCATTGTTGTTGTTATTGTTGTTGTTATTGCCATTGTTGTTGTTATTGTTGTTGTTATTGTTGTTGTTATTTTATGGTTGTTGTTATTGTTGTTATTGTTGTTGTTATTGTTGTTATTGTTGTTGTTATTGTTGTTGTTGTTGTTATTGCTGTTGTTATTGTTGTTGTAATTGTTACTTTTGTTGTTATTGTTGTTGTTCTTATTTTTGTTGTTATTGCCATTGTTGTTGTTATTGTTATTGTTGTTGTTATTTTATGGTTGTTGTTATTGTTGTTGTTATTGTTGTTATTGTTGTTGTTATTGTTGTTGTTATTGTTGTTATTGTTGTTGTTATTGTTGTTGTAATTGTTACTTTTGTTGTTCTTATTTTTGTTGTTATTTTCATTGTTGTTGTTATTGTTGTTGTTATTGTTGTTATTTTTGTTAATGTTGTTATTGTTGTTGTTATTGTTGTTATTTTTGTTAATGTTGTTATTGTTGTTGTTATTGTTGTTATTGTTTCTGTTGTTGTTATTCTGGTTGTTATTGTTGTTGTTGTTATTATTATTGTTGTTGCTATTGTTTTTATTGTTATTGTTGTTATTGTTGTTCTTCCTCTTTATTCTTTTAATTTTTCTTTTCCGTTGTATTCTTTTTTTTCTATCTTTGTGCACGTTTTCTTTCTCCTTTTTTCCTCTTTCTTTTCTGCTTGTTCGTTTTCTTCTGCGGTTTTCCACCCATTTTTTCTTTTTTTTTCTTTATTTCTTCTTTTTCTCCTTATTCCTCTCCTCCTTCTCCTTTCTTCTTCTTCTTCTTCTTCTCCTTTTTCTCTTTTCTTCTTTTTCTTTTTATACACCTCTTCTTCCTCCTTCGCCATTTCGCTTATTCTTCTTCTTTTCGTTAATTTTTATTTTGCGTTTCTTCTTTTTTCTCTTAGTTTTTTGTTAAAGCATTTCTTCTTTTTTCTTCTTTTTCTTCCGCTGTTTTCGTTTTCGTTGTTTTTATTTTTTTCGTTGCATTGTTGTTGTTGTTGTTGTTGTTGTTGTCTTCTTCCTCTTCTTCTTCTTCTTCTTCTTCTTCTTCTTCTTCTTCTTCTTCTTCTTCTTCTTCTTCTTCTACAACCCCTTCGTAAACGCCTAATGAAGTCAGCGGCTTTTTGATCTAGGTCTTTTCTTCTAGATAACAACAGAAACATTTTGATCTTAGCTTAACTTCCATGGCAATTCAAGTCAAGTCGCGCGTCACATCGGCGAATAATTTCAATGTCTTTAATAATTGCAGCTAAATTATAAACTAAAGTCGAGTTGGTTATGATTCGATATTAACGCGACTCCCATCCACATTCCGTTGTCGTGTTTGAAATGAATTTTCTTTTATCTCATTTTTACTTTTCACGGAAATCTCCTCATTTGGTTTCTCGTAGATGCCGAGGGTACATGCGACAACGGCCACCACCGCCACAACTACAACCACGTGCGCACGGAGATATTCCTTTGGTATCAATAGTAACATAGTATCAAGGGAGATATAACTTTTAAGATAAAGAAAACACACACATACACGCACACACACACACACACACACGCACACACACACACACACACACACACACACACCCACACACACACACACACACACACACACATATATATGCATATTATATTTATACGCCTATTTTAAGTATTTATTTCACCAATTCTTAATACGTGTGAAAAACTAGGTAGTAAATTTTGAAAATATACGAGGTGCCTTCAATGTGTATCCAGACTTTTATCGTATGAGTACTTTTGTAGAGGACTAGGACATATAAATCCTAATCCCGTTACAAAAGAAAATAATGGAACGAATGGAATTGAAGGAAACAAAAACTCAATTGATGGATAAGATAAACGTGTCGTTTATTTACTGTTGAAAAGAATGAATGTTTTAGATATGACACGTGTTCATGTCCGCGCGGGTATAACCATCGTTTGTTGCGGGATTGGTAGTATAGAAGGAAAAAGAAAATGTGTTTTCATCTCACGTTCGGATCACTATCGTTTGTTCGCGCGTGGGAAAAGAAGTGAGTGATGTAGTGGAAATGGGAATGCTAGTCCAGCGTGTAGACAAAGAAAAAGATAGAGGGTTGACTTCAGTTAAAATGCGCGCCATGTTAGGTCAGCTACGCGGTGGTGTTCTCTTGAACAAGTAGTAGATAGAGAGAGAAAGAGTGAGAATGTCAATCCAGTTCATGAAGAGAGAAAGCGTATAAAGTGTACGTACGGTCTGTTAGCTTTTTGCCCACATAGTAGCAAGTGGCGTGAGGCACACGCCTGCCGAAAAGGCACGCGGTCGATCCATAAACCGCCCAGCTCGGAAACTGGTCTGAAAAAGGGCTGGAAACAGCTTGTCTCTTGCTTTCATACTTATTTCCGGTGGTCTTTTGCGCATGTGTGGATTTCCTTTGGAAGGGAAGTGACGTTGTCCTTGTGTGCGTACGTGTGCGCCTGTGTGAGTATACACGTGAATGTGAGTGTATGTACGCGAACGTGAATATATGTACGTGTGTGGACGTGGGCGCGTAAGTAATATAGCTTGAAATGTGAACGCGTGTTTTTGTGTGAGACTAGAGAAGGCTCGCGCACTTTTATGGATTGTACACACATGAAACTCTTGTCCACTTCAAAGTAATCTCCTCCGATTGCAATGCACTTATTGTACCGTTCCAACAACTTCTGGAAGGCCCCATGGAAGTCCGCTTGTGTGATCGTGTCAATGACCCCCCTCCCCCCGGCACAGCCTCTTTAATCTTCCCAATTGACTTATAACTAGAGCCTTTAAGGGTTTCCTTAAGCTTAAGGAATAACCAAAGATCACAGGGAGCAAGGTCTGGAGTGTATAGGGAAGGCGAGAAACTGTCTTGGTGGCCATCTTGGTCAAATAGTCTGGCAAGGACGAAGTATCCTTGTTAGAAACGTCGCACATATCTTCCGCATCATCAGTTCCTCGCGAATAATTGTGTATACAGTTCTGACACTGTCATCAAACTTCTCACTTATTGTCTCTATAGACGCATGGCGGTTCTTAAACATGAAATTCTTCATTTCACAAACAACCCTGGTGTTCTGACTTTATTGCTACTCCAACACCTCTAAGCATCCCTCACAGACTACCTGCCTTCTTTGAATGTCTTATGCCACTCAAAAACTGATGATAACATCCTTTGTTCGAGACGAAAGTAGGTTTATTCCACTGTCAGATTTTGTTGCGGTTTACTTGATGTGTGATAGCTAATAAGAATTTCTTGTGTGTTGCGCGTTTGCTCAGTTGGTAGAGTGCTTGCCTCGCATGCAAGAGACGCGGGTTTCAAATCATGAGTTCATATGTGCCTTACTGATGAGTCCAAATGAGTCTTGGACTTCCGGTTTGTTGTCTTTCATGGTCCTTGTGAGCTGCGACGCTGTCTGTATGTGGAAATAATTATACTCTCTCACATTCAAAAAGTTAACATCTATCGGGGAAACAATTATAATTGTTATAAAGACACATGGTGAATGGTTGCATAGATGCAATCATAGTTTAATCACACATCTATTATGTCCGTTTCATTCGGTATCTGATAATAAAAAAAAAGAGGCGTTTAAAATGTAATCAAAATATTATATAAGATGAATTAATCAACGGATGTTTTCCTTTCTTTCATACACTTTTGCAGTTTTTTTTTGTTTGTTTGTAAAATAAATACATCATCTGTTTCATCTTTCACGCCATTTCATTACAGAATCAACAGGACTCTTCCACCATTCTCAATCATTCATGGTTGTCCACTATCACTGCATCTTATCCAGTAGGTTGCTGATGATGAAAGCCTCTTCTGCCTCCATTTGGATGATCACTGAAAGCACCGGGGGAAACAATTCTTTTGGGTTCATATAATGTCTGCTAGTTGCGTCCTTCTAAGTTGAACTATCACAACAATGGTGCTAGATCTCTTTATTGTTGTTGGTTGGCGGCGTGGATCTTCCAAAATATGTTGCGGGTTAGTATTTAGCGTCTTTTCTTAACTTAATAGTACAATACTAAATACCCAGGATACTATCTATTAGTTGTCAACAGCTGGCCAGATTATCTACCACCATGACACTATAATATATATATATATATATATATATATATATATATATATATTGTAGTATATATATATATATATTGTAGTATATATATATATATATATATATATATATATATATATATATATATATATTTACACAGTGATCCCCACTTATCAAGGCCCGGAAGCCACTCAAGGATAAGGGTTATTGCAAGTACATTACGTTAGTGTGGAAATTTATATATATATATTGTAGTATATATTATAGTATATATATATATATATATATATATCTTTATATATATCGTAGTATATATATATCGTAGTATATGTATATCGTAGTATATATATATATTGTAGTATATACATTGTAGTATATATACTGTAGTATATATATATGTGTGTGTGTGTGTGTGTGTGTGTGTGATCATCTCGACCAGCTATAACCCAAGTCGATGTCTCACTAATAGGAATTTTATACTCGCTAAGGATATCATCACGACAAGCTTACCTAACGAGCAATAGGATGCAAAAGTTTTAGAATGTGAGAGAAAATATATAACTATTTCTACAGTCAGACAACGTCCAAGCAGCCATGAAAGCCAACAAACCGAAAGTCGAAGATTTGAGCTTCGCCCTCATTTGAGCTCATCCCAACTCAGGATTCGAAACCCGAGTCTCTTGCATGCGAGGCGAGCACTCGCGCCGTATACAAGAAAGTCTTATTAACTATCACTATTATTGTCTGGCTGTGGAAATAATTATATATTCTCTCTCGCGTCGTTGAATATACAGGTTGAGACGTGTCCACACACACACACACACACACACACACACACACACACACACACACACACATTCTCACTTCAATAGAGTCTGCTTACGTCTCTACATTGCTTGTTTTTTCTAGCCTCTCTTTCCGGACTTGAAGCAGGTCTGCCCACTATGGTGGCCAAACTCAAATTCCAAACTCTTCAATCAAGACCTGTTAGCTTCTGTTACGCCATCATTAAAAGCACACGTCTCACTAATGTGTGACATCTATCCGTACGTGATGCTGAAGGTCGATCTAGTTGTTTAGTGTTTATATTTAACTTAACTAATTGCTGTAAGGATTTTTATCTAGAACCCGTTTTTTACATGCCAAATCTATTTATTCACTAAACCATAAGTAACTCCCAATCTAAACTATTTTAACAATATCACTGAAAAATAGATAGATATATAGACAGACAGACAGACAGACAGATAGATAGATATATAACTAATTTAACTTTTAACAATGTTATTATCTAACATTCTGAACATCGTGTACAGCACCCGTCTTCTTCAGCGCTTTAATTGCAATCCGCGTCTCATCACCATACATTAGAACTCTTCTAACGGTGCTAATTAAGAGTCTAAGTTTCAGTCTACATAGCAGAATAGATGGTCACGCTTTTCTCAAATTTGTGACATTCAAATGCTTTCTTTGGCTTCAAAAAATTATGTAGTGCTCTTAGTCCATGACTCGGCTGGACGATTGGAAGCCTCTTATCTCGGCATTGTTTCCAATCGTCTAGCACTTCTCCCTGCCACCCAAGAAATTTAGATTGCGCAACCCTTGCCTCATAATTACACGCACAGCTACCCCTACAGGGAGTATCCATTGTTTCTTGAGACTGGACGGAGGTATCAAATTCATGATCAAGGATATTTGAAGTTGGCGAGTAATTTAAGTTGGATGTCACTGTATTTCTACTTCGATGATACAAGCTGTCCAAAAAATGACTGAAGGATTTTGAACTTTAATAGATTCTTTATTTTTGATATCTTTCTGTAATTTTAAGACAAGCTGACGAAGACATTAAGAAATGTAAAAAGATGAATAGAAATTCAAACAATCTTTATTTATGAAATAAAAATGTCTTTTAAATGTTGTCCATTTTCAGCTTCGTATACTTGTGCGCTTTCCAGAACATTATTCGGCCCTGTCGGTAGGGCATTAGAATACGCCGACTGCCCCCCTGCAGAGGGTAAAAGTCCCTCAATGGGGGTCCTGGATATGACCTTAAACTATATCCAGTGGTGAGGCCCCAGCTTGTGGGCTTTGGGGAGTGTGGAGCCACCCTTTAATTACCATTGCTCTCAGGTCCATTCTGACCCGGAGTGGTAGTACCTGTTAGGATCCCAACTATGGGTTAAATAGAAACCGACGTGAAAACAACAAATATATTCTATTAAAAATTTTTTTATTCAAAATCTTTGGATTCGGCATTAAATAATCCGAAAAGGGTTGATATGCCGTAAAACAAAAACAACCAACCAACCAACCAGAACATTATTCATGACAGATGGCAGAATCTCTGGATTGCGATTTAACCCCATGATTCCGTTCCTGATGTTTTCTTTCAATTCTTGCAGGGTTTGGGGGTTGACATTTCGAGGTCTGCGAGCTCGGTGAACGAAATAACGGAGGTAAATCGCAATCCAGAGATGCTACAATCTGTCATTAATGTTTTGGAAAGAGCACAACTATGCGAAGCTGAAAAAGGCAACATTTAAAGGACATTATTTTCTATAAATAAAGATTGTTTCAGTTTTGGATGCTTTTAAATTTGTTAATGTCTTAGTGAGATTATGTAAAAATTACGGAAAGATATCCTCAAAAATAAAGAATCTATTAAAGTTCAAAATCCTTTAGTGACTTTTTGAACATTCTGTGTCTACTTGTAATGTGGATTAGCGTCCTGTGTTTGCAGATGATGCACAAACGAAACTTCAAAAATAAATATGATAAAAAGAATAAAATGGCTGACTTGTGTTATACTGAACCGACATGCATATTGGTGGAATTTAATTTCGCACTGAGTTAATGTTCACCATATTTCGCAATCAAATAAACAAAGAAAGAAAAGAAATAATACAGAAAGAACAAAGAAAAATAAAAAAGAAAGCAAAGAATAATGAAAATACGATTACAAAGAAACCCCAAGAAAATTTGGAAATAAACATGGCGTGTCTACGGTAATTGAAAAAAAAAAAAAAATTCAGCAGATATTAACGAAATGTGTCTATAGCAAGTTGGTTATATTTTTGAGAGCCTTTAACTACCTCAGTGGTAGAGTAGTTTCGTTGTTTACTTCCTGGTTTTACGATGGCTGCGAAAATTCCCCAAGCGAATCCTTTGCTGAAATTAGTGTCATTATGTTCATAGTTCCTGATAATTGTGCTGGCAATATCCGTTTTTTTTTGCTCATCCCTCAAGGATTTCGAACCAAAGCGAAGCGCTTTAATATCTGTTGTTTTTAATTGAAATACGAACGAGTTTGAATCCGTTCCGCCTGTCCAGTAGGAATTCTTTTCTCCTCAATTCAATCGAGTGCGAAATTCTTTCCTTTATTCGATTTATGTGGGAATTCGCTGCAACGAGGCGTATTTTATAGTTATTTGTTTTATATTTATATTCTTTTGTTAATATTTTACATTTATACCCATTTGTGATTTTATTTAAGTTTTGTTGAGCTTTACGATGCGCACAAGATGACTAATTGGAAACATATCGCCGACGAAGTATATTGAACATCAGAAAACAAATTTGCTTTTCAAAGGATTATGTACTAGCCAAAATGGCTACCGAGCGGACCAAGTTTAGTTATGTTTCAGCGCGGGAAACGCCTCGAGTTTATTCAAGCGTTGTAATTAGTACTGCTATTTAACCAATATTTTTCAAGTATGCAAATATTCTACTACTACTACTACTACTACTACTACTATTAATTAATACTGATGAAGGGGTTTCTTTTGTAAAAATTTCGATTTTTTTTTGCTTATTGGCAAAGTAATTAAGAAAACACCGACCACATGACACATACACAAAATGACCATGACGGAAAATACCCGTGTTTGGCTAAGTACTAGTGACGATAATGAACTTCGCCGAACAAGCTATACAATGGTAATCAAACTATATATATATATATATATATATATATATATATATATATATATATATATATATATATATATATATATATATGGTTCAAGGTTCAATCCTCGGCTTGGGAAAGGTGCTAGTCTAGCCGCACTGATAAGTTGTGATACAACGAAACAGTACTGCATGTGGACGACTACAAATACATTTTAACACGCTTTTTGGGTAGAGCACTGTCGTAAATAATCTCACCCGCCACTCACTTAGCTGCAATTGAGAGACACGCCGTTTGTTTGTAAACAAAAACCAGCGGCTTGAGCACTATAAAAGTAGTGGACGAATGTTTGTTTAAAATGGAAATTTGTGGAGGTCATTTATGGGCGATGCTCCCGTGGATCGATGGGTAGAACTGCCGATTATCAAGGCGGTGTTTCTAGGTTCACAAAATCCAAGCCTGGTCAATGATGCTCTTGGCGGATGAGGAAGGAATCCCAATGGCTTGCGCAGCGGATGACCCAGCACCGTAATGCCGACACAGTCAATAAGGGTGATGTACAACGCGACTCGGGTCTGCCTCAGCCATCGCATGTGGCTGATTGTATGTGTGCAGACTGTCCTGGCCCGTCCTTGCCTCTGTACTTTTGTGTTCAGCGGAGAGAGTGCTAGCAGTACTGGGCAAGCTGCTTATTCCTACTGCTTAGGCTGGGAGAGAGGACAAGCTTTTTAATCGGTGTTTGGCTGGAAATATGGCTTCCAAGGGGTCAAAGTTCAAACGATTTGACCTTTGCGGCCTATTAGCAAACTATTCTGCCAATTTTGGGTCTAAACATTTGAAATTTTATATGAACGTTGTTCAGACATACAGCAGCTTTTTAATCAGTTTTAGGGCGAAAATTTGACTACCAAGAGGGCAAAGTTGAAAGAGTTGACCCTTGCAGATTCTACCAAACTCCTCCGCCAATTTTGGGTCTAAAGACTTTAAATATTAGATGTAAATTATCTGGATAAGAGTCACACTTTTTAATATATATATATATATATATATATATATATATATATATATATATATATATATATATATATATATATATATATATATGAACAGTACACCAGGCCCGAGTCAAGCCGGACTGAACTGCTAGTATATATATATATATATATATATATATATATATATATATATATATATATATATATATGTGTGTGTGTGTGTGTGTGTGTGTGTGTGTGTGTGTGTGTGTGTGTGTGTGTGTGTGTGTGTGTGTGTGTGTAGACATCCTATTATATATGCAAGATAATATGCCTCGCCAAGCCTTCGTATCATTTTCTCTTTATCTTCCGGTCGTCTTACATATATAAATATGTATTTCTCTCACTTCGCCTTCTCTCTCCTCCTGTCCTTCGAATATGTAATACGACACAAAGAAAGGTGGGTATCAACAGTCCGTATATATTAACTGATAATTGCGTACCAAGGCAGAGTGAATATATCAACGTGTCCCAGCATTCGTTCCTTGCGCCAGATCCCCCCCCCCACCCTTCTCCCACGCCCGGAAGTGCTCGACGTAACCGCGGACGTAGGAATTAAATCGACGAAATCTATTTCGGTAGATTCAGCTCCACCCCGCTCCCCCTCTCTCTCTCTTCTCTGTCTCTACCTCTCTCATTTCTTCGCCATTCTTCGACTCTGGCTTCAAGACAAGGCACCAACACACAATCACACTTACACTAACATACGCACATGTACATAACACACATACAAACACATTATACGCACACGTGCCTCACATACACACACATACACACTCATATATACATTGACATGGCTCGTGAATTACACGTACATACATACTCACATAGCACGCACATACACATACATACAGACATACAAACATAACCTGCACATACACGCACACACAAACACAAACAAACACACACACATATTCGAGTATGACATCTTAGTCAGAGCATTTTATTTGTTGTCCAGAATTGAATTACGCGAAACCTTCGACTCCGAGCATCTGCAAATAAAATCCATCCCATCTAATTATACAGACAGTAATGCATTGGCCATTCTGGGGAACGAGTAAGACCAATTTGAATATAATCAATATGTAGTAACTGTTGCTTAGGAATAGATATGTTGTATGATTTTAATATATACACCGTCAGTTCAAATGATGAGTGACTCATTTAAAATTAGCGAAAGAAAATGTAGTAGAGATGACGAACATTCTTTTATTGTTTAACTTACCTGTAGCGTTATAAAATATGCTGGAAGTGCTCTCCGTTGACATGTATGCATTTCTGGTAACGTTTAACAACGTAGATCTTCTCTGGTGATTCTCCTGATAGCGTTGGTAATGTTCTCCTTTAGTTGATCAAGATTGTGAGGATTATTTTCATAAACTTTTTGTTTCAAAGTTCCCCAAAGATAAAAATCACGTGATGACAAGTCCGGGGAACTTGGTGGCCACAACCCTTAGCTTATTGTTCTCTCTTCCGTAAACATGTCATGAACTCGTGTCAGTGATCTGTGAGACGTGTGGCATGTAGCGTCATCTTGTTGGAAAATGAATGCCATTTTGTCTTGTGGTGTCAGTTGGTGGTTAAGAGAAAGATTAGAGAGATCGGGCTACTATTAAGTTGAGCGCTTAATCTGAAAAAATATTAGAGAAAGATTAGAGCGATTGTGCTACTTTTAAGTAGCATATCTGAAAAAAAAAATTGATTGGAGAAAGATTAAAGGGGTCGGGCTATTTTTAATTAAAAAAAAAATGATTAGTGAAAAATTAGAGAGATCGGACTAAGTTTAACTGGACCGCTTAATCTGAAAAAAAAAAAAATGATTCGAGAAAGATTAGAGAGATCAAACTAATTTTAAGTGGGTTACCCTGTATTAAAAAATAGGATAAGGTCTAGCATTAAGAGCTTCTCACGAAAAATTAAATTCTATGGCAATTCTGAACAAACACTCTACCATCGGATTATTCTAAAACGAGAGAAAATCCAGGTTGCGTTCGTCTAAACAAAATAATATTAATACAGGTGTGTTCCACGGGTAGATTTTGCACCTTTACTTTTCCTGATATTCATAAATGACCTTTCTGAGATTAAGTACATCAGACTCTACAATATACATGGGAGAAACGAATGTCTGCATAGCCAAAGCAACGGACGAAACCATTGTAAAGAACAGTCTCTAGTGGAATTACGTTCAAAATAGTATTTTCGTCAACCTGTTAAGCTTACCGTTAACATAGGCCCGCCACACTGTATTTAAATAGCATTTGGTCACGCATATTGTTATACGCACGGGAGAGGGATCGATCGTAAAATACGCTTAAATATGATATTTTAATTTGTCCAGATTTCGTATATATTATTATAGAGTCGTGATTTCAAAAGTAAAAAAAAGAAAGTTTTTCCGTGCAATCAGCTAGAATCGAAACCGAAAGCAAAATTCAAAGCTGGTGACGTTACCACCGTACCAATGTGCCATTCATATGAACTGATTAAAAATTAGCTAAGATGAATGCACAAAATTTATAACGGTTTTTTCAATTTTGACCCCTTAAAAACTATTTTGACCGGCTAAAGACCCATAAAAGAACGTTCCATAAAAATCCAATCATTTGAGGCCCCTAGCGTCGCTTTACGACTTTTAGTTTCCGGAGTAACAGAGTTTGATAATATGGAGACAGACAAACAGGCAGACAGACAGACATACATAGTGAGTTTTATAAATGAGAAAAAGCACAGCGGGAGCAGTGCTAAGTAACCTGAACGGTTATTATTATTATGAGCGTTGTTGATGTTTGAAAAGTAGAAGGTTAGAAAATATATATCGAAACAAAATAAGGAATTTTACAAATGAAAATATTTAAGGTACAAGTGTATCGGGAAGGCTAACGTTAGCTATAAATAAACAAAATACGTGGCACAGTTGGATCAGCTGATTTGTTTCTTTGGTTACGTGAGTTAATGACATAATGTAATACTTTAGAAACGCACGAGTTTTTTTTGTTTTTTTTTAGAGTGGAGTTAGAGTTGGAGGGTTGGACATGTTACCACGGAAGATATTGTCTCCGTGTTTGGAAGTTGGGAGAAACGCGTGATGTAGAAATTACAACGCCTTGCAGCTCCGACGAGAAGCCGAAAATAAGGTTTATATATAACTAGCCTGGGTTCCCGGCGTTGCCCGGATGTTTAGAGGTGTGTGTTGAGCAAAAAAAAAAAAAAAAAGAAAATGTTGTAGTAGAGAAGCAGGCTCGAACCTGTCATGCGAAGGCGAAAAAGAAGTGTGTATGTGTGTTAGTTGAGCAAAAAATAATGTTTTTTAACCGACGTCGTGAACGTGAGGATTGACTGACTTGCAAAAAATGTCAGCGAAAAAAATCGACCGCTTTCCCTGCAGAAAAGTGCCCAGTTGAGGGTGAAGGAATTAATGTTTTTGGCCATTTTTTTTCGATATTTGTCGTCCGAACGGCTGAGTGTCAAAATGATAGCGATCTAGTGAAAAATCCGTCGCCTCTGTCGAAAGTTTTAGGCATACATACATACATACATGCATGCATGCATACATACATACATACATACATACATACATACATACATACATACATTTAAATAGTCAAGTGAGATTTATCATAGATGAACTTAAGGTTTGGCGTTCCTTGGATCGGAGACATTTGTTTCAGGGCTGCAAGAAACATACCAGAAGAGCGAGATAACTATTCGTTCCTCTGTAAAAGGTATGTTTTTCTTTTGTCTGGACCAAGCAAGTAAAGGTGTTTTTTTGTTGTTTTAAAAGACTGTGCTGCATACGTTTACGTGTTACGATATGATATAGTTATATACGGAGCACCAATGCATACGTACAACTGGAGGAACATTTTAAACACTAGACGTCCACACACTGTATACATCACACGTTTATATCCCCCCACTATATAACATTATGTTCTAAATAATATAATCATTGGCTTAAGCTCCCATAAGGATTAATCCTCTACGCATATGTTTTGAATGAAATTATCTTTGATCTATAAAGCTCCAGTTTTCAATAGTATTTTATTTCGTCTATCATATTTAAGGTTAACTCATACGTTTTGTCAGTCTCTTACGCTATAGTTTAAAATATCAACGTCAGTGATGAAAGCGAAATATTTTTACGGACGCATGTTTAGAATTGTTGAGTTCGATTTTTTTTTTATATTACAAACTGCGCTTTCCGTCATGTTTACTTTCCGGTTTGACGCTTTCGAGGCTTTTGCAAAGGAAGTGCAACCAGACGCATCCATTTGCATGCACGGATGTTTTACTACTGCAATATATATATATATATATATATATATATATATATATATATATATATATATATATATGTGTGTGTGTGTGTGTGTGTGTGTGTATGTGTGCGTGTGTGTGTGTATATAAAGATGTGTATATATATGTATATATATGTGTGTGTGTATATATATATATATATATATGTATATATTGATAGCAGATGCGTTTCTTTCGGAGGAGATTAAAAGCAAACTTGTCGGTTTATATCTGGAATCTACCAGATGTAAGCCAGATGCCCAGAGGACTAGCGATTCACGATACACATATTCTTTATTTCATTGGCATTCACATAATATTTAATATTTACATTTGGAGCGCGTATATGTTGTTGAATAGAAAGAATGGCTTATTTGAAGCCTCTTGAAGAACCCCCCTCCCTCGCCTGAATGAAACACCAGGAAGAGCTGCGATACATACAAATAAAATAGGCGTGTATAGAAAATAAGTAAAAAAAAAAGAAGCAATTATCACGTCGGTGCAAAAGTCTTTACCGGTTTGTAGACGGAACATTTAAAAATCACTGTACAGTAGAACCCCGAGATACGGCATTAAAAATTAGTAACAAAATACTGTACAGTATGTAATACATATGTATATTATCAAATAACATTATTAATAACACCGTAAGGCGGGACAAATACCGTAACCAGAGGAATGAAAACGTATTCCACATCGTAACCTGAAAAAACATATCCTAGGGCAATCGTATCCCAGGGTTCTACAGTAATAATTTTTATACATATTGTTATTACTTAAACATATCGCCATGATTAATTTAAAATATTTTTCTATCGGATTATTAAAGCACCATTCATATTTTTCCGCTATATTCTCACCTATGTTGACCCGAGTCAACAGAAATGTAGTCTGTATTATTTAGATTCTCTAGACGAGTGTTCGCATCTTGAGTGTTACATCCCTGCAGACCCATGACGTAGTAGATAAAGTATTTGGTGAATTTTACCAAACACTTTATCGACTTGTAAGTTACTTTCTTCTGGGGGTTAAGGTTTCAATCCTTAAGACTAGAGATGCTTAAATACACCTTCATCTATAATAAAATATATATTTACATAACTTGTTATTAGGGTCAGTACGTTTACTTTTGTGATATGCATTTTCTTTGTTCATAAACTATATTCGACTAATCATTACCAGTTAATATTAAGATTAAGCCTCCATCTCTGTTTATGAAGAGAAATTTGCATAAGTGACTCTTGAAGAGAGCAGGCCATCTATATGTTGACGCTTATTGCATAGATCATCCGTTATTAAGATTAAGCCTCCGCTTCACTGCTCGTAAAGCTTAAATTTTCATATGCAATGCATCTACTTTTTGTTAGAAATTAGCAGGGAGACCCAACGTTGCTCGGGATTGAAAGATGATCAAAAAATGCTTCACACTTCCACATTTTTATTGTCATCGAAATCGCTGTAATCGTTTTTCAATCAAATCGATTGATTACCTGCTCTAGTTCGGTAGTCACCGCCGTTCATCGAGAGGAAGCTTCCCATTCCTCCACCCCACATTGTCTTAGTCCATATTATATTGTAGTCTACATTGCACTGTAGAGAATCGACTGTTGATTTCGTAAAAAAAATATTTTTATATATAACTAGCCTGGGTGTCCGGCGTTGCCCGGATGTCCGGATGTTTGGAGGTGTGTATTGAGCAAAAAAAATAAAAAATAAAAACAAGAAAGGGGTAGTAGGCAGGCAAGCTCGAACCCGTACCGTGAAGGAGGAAACAGAACGAATGAAAAGTGACGTCTGTGCCGTTGCGTCCATCGCCAAACCAGAAGTGGCGAAGGCTTAAATTAAGGCTAGTCAATCGCCAAGACGGGATAACTTTCGCAAATATCGGCGAAAAAAGCGACCCTTCCTTGTAAAAAAGTACCAAATTGAGGGTGAAGGAATCAATGCTTTGGGCCAATCTTTTGATATTTGTCCTCCGAAGGGCCGAGCTTCAAAACAATACCGACCTCGCAAAAATCCGTCGCTTCTGTCGAACGTTTTAGGCATACATACATACATACATACATTTAAACAGACAGGTGCGACTTATAGAAGATTGCTTGGATTTAAAAAAAAAAAAGGAAAAGTCAAGTATCATGGTTCACTTATGCTTTAAGCAGACACATTCATTTCGAACGTACACCTGCAATATAAAAGAACACACTGCTTATTTTATACACCGGGCGTTTGTGCTTGTGTTGTAATAAAATTTCTCAAATACACTTGTCATGTTAGGCTGCATAAGGTGTCAACTTTGGTCCAAAATGCCCGTTTTTTCTTTCATCGGATCTTTTTTCAATTATCGATTATCAATACTTACGGAAGATATTTCGGCGGAAAACCTAAGAACACCGCTAGATACATAAAATACATTTGTGTGAAGTTTCATAAAAATCAATCCAGCCATTTCGGAGTTAATGAGAAACTTCCTCCTCCCTCTCTCCCTCTTTCTCTCTCCCTCGATACATTTTATATAATTATATGTAATCAGTTTTTTAAAATGGTTAACCATATAGGAGCCTATTTGTGACCAGACATACACAAACACACAGACATTCAGCTTTATATATATATATATATATATATATATATATATATTGGGGATGGGATGATCCCAATATTTTTATCGATTCCGATACAATTACCGATTCCGTATTAAATTCCCGATTTCGATACAATTACCGATTCCGATTCTTTCTAAATTTTTACATACTTAACTATAAAGTTGTAATTTTTCACGATTACCGTAAAAACACATGTTATATGTACATATATTTTCTTAAACGTAAAAATACACTTGCGAGGGATGATCTAATCGATTTTAGTTTTACAAACAGGTTTAAATCAACAGATACTCACTATTTAAGTATTACTATCAACGATAGAATATTTTTCTTTACAGAAAATCAAATAAAGAAGCCAATTAAAAACATCCTTTTTGGCATTGGAGAATAGGCACACATTTTTTCCGATTCCGATACTCCCAAAATATCCGACTTTTTCGACTTCCGATTCCGATCAATCGACCGAACACACACACACACACACACACACACACACACACACACACACACACACACACATATATATATATATATATATAGTGGATGGATTTCGTTAACAGTGACCACGAACTTGCTGATTTTAATACTTGAATTTTTAATCGACTTTCATCGACTCTATATATTGTAACTTATCATCACCTAACGTCGTTTACTGTATATTTTAGTTTTCACATTTAATGCTCATTTTCTCTCCTTCGCACGTTTACTTCAGCACCTGAAGATCATTCGTGGACGAATCGAAAGCGTTCGTGACAACAACAACTATGGAACTTTTACTAATATTTTTGATTGTAATACCAAAAAGATTTGACAGAAAATCGAAAAATTCTTAAAAAAAGGAATCATATTGCAAAGTGACTCCGTTGCATTTAATAATATTTGTTTGAATGACAAAATGCTACCTATATATATATATATATATATATATATATATATATATATATATATATATATATATATATATATACGTAGTGATGATGAAATACTAAAATGGTACATACAAATACTAATATACATATTAGGCTCCCGAAATTTGTTCTAGAATTGTCCACAAAGATCCGTAGCGTAAAGGATAAAGCACTTAGTTATAACTGAGATTTTTCTGGAGGTTGAAGATTTAATCTTTACTCAGAAAATAATTGCTAATTAATAATTACTCTGACTCAGTCATGGCTGATGAAATGGGAGCGTTCTACTCGCCTTGATTAAATAAAGGGTTCCGTTCGAAATGCAAAGCAGATTCCCGAGTTCGAGAGAAAGATTCCCGAGTTCAATAAGGTACACATGAGCTAGAGTTAAAGTTAGAAAATGTGAAAATACCACTCGAGATGAGAATAATACTTCGAGCAATCCAAATACTACGTATTGGGACCCTACGCCAGTAAGTAGCGATTATGTTAACTGGTATGAATTTTGCTATGTTAACTGGTATGAATTTTGGCGAGTGTCACATTAGTACATGTCAGAATAACTTGGCGGCAATCAGAAATATGGCGTAATTGACGACCAGGGTTGTCAAATATTAGTTCCCTAGAAAAACGCGCTAGAAATGCAAGTGTCGAAATCGAGGAAAGAAAAAATGGATTTTTAAAAGTCACTCTGAGTTGGGAAGCGGCGCAGAAAAGATGCCATCAACAATCTGGGGAGAATGTAAGCGAACGTCACGGCGATGTCTGCAATCTGCGCCTCTCAATTCCCAAGTAGAAAAACCAATAAGAAAGCAATTAATTTGAGCCTAGGTAGTTTCTCACCTTTCTGCGTTAACAAACTCTCAAATAAAACCTTTAATAAAAGCTTGAAACCATCAGCAAGTGTCCGTTGTCTTTCCAGGCATGAGCAGATGCGTCTTAAGTTAAACAGGCCAACAATCACGATGGGATCACTGTCCACGGATGAAAAAAATAGCAATCAAAAGAATGAAAGACCGTGTACGTATGTAGAAAAGAAACTATTTGATTTATCTTATTATTTGATCGGTCACGGGTGAAAACGCACATGTGTATACGCTTACGTAAACGACAATCTGCGAACTGTTTGTGTTAACATAAAATGTTTCAGTACAAATCATATATATATATATATATATATATATATATATATATATATATATATATATATATGATGAGGGTTTTTTGTTTTTGAAAATCCGAAATATGAGAGAGTATTTATATTTATATTTTGTATTTTGTGTACAGAAAGTTGTTAAATGAAACAAGTCATTGGTACCGTCGGTTTCCAGCCCGGTAATTAGGACCGTTTAAGATATCCATATCGAGCTCTCTTCAGCCATTACTCATCTGTATAAGAGATGTGTATTGGCTGAAGAGAGCTTGATATGGATATCTTAAACGGTCCTAATTGGTACCGTCGTTTTCCAGCTCGATATTTAGGTTTAAGGTATCCATATCAAGCTCTCTTCAGCCAATACTCTTTTACAGATGAGTATTGGCTGAAGAGAGCTTGATATGGATATCTGGATATCTTAAACGGTACTAATTATCGGGCTGGAAACCGACGGTACCA
>NC_136512.1:29027840-29042840 GCF_053919585.1 Euprymna scolopes | reverse complement strand
CTTTTACCCGTGTTCAAGTTAACTAAATCTTTAATTTCAAGTCTTTAGACCCAAAATTGGCGGAAGAATTTGATAGAATATGCAAAGGTCAACTATTTCAACTTTGAGATTTTGGTAGCCAATTTTTCGCCCCAAAACTTATTAAAATTATTGCCACATGTCTGAATACCTGTTATGCATAAATTTCAAATGTGTAGACCCAACATTGTCTAAGTAGTTTTCTAAAAACCGCAAAGGTAAAATATTTTTAACTTTGACCCCTTAGCAGCTAAAACTTTCGACCTAAACCGATTAAAATGGTTGCCCTATGTCTGAATACCCTTTATGTAAAATATCAAATGTTTAGACCAGAAATTGGATGAGTAATTTGGTAAATACCGTGAAGGTCAATTTTTTTTTAAAATTTGACCCCAATTTTGACCCCTTCACATTTAGTTTTTTGAGCACAAAAAAAATTAAAAGCTTGAGCAGTTTCCAAGTAACCTACCTATAAAATTTCATGTTTTTAGACCCAAACTTGGCGGAAGAGTTTGTCAGAGTTATTTGGTAGGGAAATGTACACAGACACACACAAATACACCCACAGACATTTTCACTTATATATATATATATATATATATATATATATATATGTATATACACATATATGTAAGATGAATGTCTCTGTGTGTGTGTGTGTGTCTGGTCACGAATAGGCTCCTATATGGTTGACGATTTAAAAAAACTGATTACATATAATGATAGAAGATGTATCGAGACACAGGAATGGGTATGTTTGATCTGGCAGAACGGTGGTTCATGAAAATTGTGGGGTCTGCGTTCGCGACTGGTCCACAAAGTAAAGAAATAAAAAAATTTTAAATTAGAAAAAAAAAAACGTTTACAAGTGTTTTTGATATAGATGTACATAAGAATACTTTGATAAGTATGTTTTAACTTAAATAGGGATGGTATAATAAAATCTTGGGGTCTGCGTTCGCGCCTGGCCTCCATATAATTGAAATAGGCACACACTTTAATAAAGACTTTTTATATCTATATGCATAAGTATACTTTGATAATTATGTTTCAGTTTGAAGAAATATGGTATAATAAAATTACGGGGTGCCCGTTCGCGCCTAACCTCCATAGAATGGAAATATGTCACAAAGTTTAACAAGGTTCTTTAATATAGATCCACAGAATATTGTGATAAGTGTTTCAGTGTGAACAGGTATGGTATAATAAATTATGGGGTTTATCTATTTTATTTTTACTTTCATCATATTTTGCTTTGGTTTTGATACCCCCAAATTCGAAACTATCTCTTTACAACCCTTCCTTTTCATAACCTATCATAACGACGGGTACTTTATATATATATATATATATATATATATATATATATATATATATATATATATATATATATATATATATATATATATATATATATATATATGACAGGTGCCAGAGCTAGAATCAAAAGCAAAACATCCAACTTTCCACCCTCATTCCGTAGCATCTGAGCCATACCCATACGCATATTTATATATATAAATATTGTATATATATATATATATATATATATATATATATATATATATATATATATACATGTGTGTGTATGTGTGTGTATTAATTCACTTGTCATCCTTTTTTAAAATAGGCGGAGGAGTTTGGTAGAGTTTTCAATGGTCAAATCGTTGAACTTTGAGCCCTTGACGATCATATCTCTGGCCGAAAACTACTTAGCAAGATCTCCCCAAATGTTAATACCTCTTATGTCAAATATCGAGTCTCTAGGCCGAAAATTAATAGAGTTATTTGGTAGAGAAATGTACACAGACACACGTACATACACACGCACACCCAGAGACATTTTCACTTATATATATATATATATATATATATATATATATATATATATATATATATATATATATATATATATATATATATATATATATTCAAGTTCTCTCCATAGACATTCATGTTTTCTCCATAAACATTCAAGTTCTCTCCATAAGCATTCAAGCTCTCTCCGTAGACATTCGAATTCTCTCATAATACATTCAAATTCTCTCCAAAGGCATTCAATGCTATTTTACGCTGAAACGTATAAAATGAAAAATGCTTGCGTGACAGACCAGGGGAAAAATCTTTCAAAGTCGTGTGTCACAAACCGCAGAAAAGATATTTGAAACCTAAATTTTATAGGGCGCGTTAGTTACTATTTCAAATTCAAACACGCCAGACACCAAAACTTTTATTTCAATTTTCAAACGTCAATATGAAAACTCACGAAAAAAGCTACTTTCACATAAAATCCGAAAGATTGAAAAAATAAAATAAATAAATAAACAAATAATAATAAAAAAAATAAATAAAAATGCTATTTTAATCTTTAGACTGCCAGACAGAATTACAGACAGAGCCTTTCATCTAGATGACTAGACGCATCTCGCATAAGATACGACCGATGAAAATTGCGAGTTCATACTGAAGGACGGATGTCATTAAGATACACAGATTCTTCTAAAAATGGGGATATGTCTTCACAGATTCATTTCAACGCCATTAGTGGCATCGTTATGGTAATGCACGGGGAGATGGAAAGATAGAGCGCGATGTGGAAAAATGAGAGAGAGAGAGAGAGAGAGAGAGAGAGAGTGTGAGAGAGAAAGAGAAAGAGGGAGAGAGAGACAGAAGAAAGATGCGGAAAGATGAGAGATAGAGACAGATAGATAGATTGATAGGTAGATAGATAGAAACAGAGAGAACAGTGGGAGAGAGAGATGCGGAAAGATGAGAGAATGAATGTGTGAGAGAGAGAGAGAGAAAAGGAGAGAAAGACAAAAAAAGATAGATAGAGAGATAAAAAAAGATACAAAAAAGGTAAGAGAGAGAGAGAGAGAGAGAGAGAGAGAGAGAGAGAGAGAGAGAAATAGATGGACCAAGAAAGAGCGAAACGCGAAAAAATGAGAGAGTGCGGGGCAGAGATAGAGATATATGTGAAAAGATGAGAAAAGGAGGCGGAAAAATGAGAAAGAGAGAGAGAGAGAGAGAGAGAGAGAGAGAGAGAGAGAGAGAGAGAGAGAGAGAGAGAGAGAGAGAGAGAGAGAGAGAAATGCGAAAAAATGAGAGAGAGAAAGGGAGAAATGCGGAAAGATAAGAAAGAGAAAGAAAAATGGATAGAGGGAAAGATGTAAAAAAAAAAAAAATGAAAAAAAGAAAGAGAAAAATGCCGAAAGATAAGGGAGAGAAGAAAAGAAATATGCGGAGAGGTCAGAGAGACAGAGAAAAAGAGATATGTGGAAAGATGAGATAGAAAGACAAAGAAATAGAGACAGGTGAGGACAGATCGGAAGAAAGAGGGAAAGAGAGAGAAAGATGCCGAAAGATAAATAGATAGATAGATAGATAGATAGAGAAAAAGAGAGATGCGGTTAGAAGAGAGAGAAAGAGAGAGAGAGAGAAAGAAAGAAAGAAAGAAAGAAAGAGAGTGTGAGGGAGAGAGATGAGAGGCGAGACGGGAGAGAGAAAGACAGAGTCATGGCGTAAAACCTGACTCAAAACGAAGCCACATCTATTTCTTCTTTCAAACAAAGATGTTGGCAACCAGCGGAAAGCACTGTTTTTTTTTTTATTAATATTTATCGTTTCTTTTTTCTGATTACATTTTTGTTTGTTTCTTGCTGGCAAAGTCAGTCGCTGGCGTTCTTTCCTCTTTCGTAACCTTCAAATATTTGATGTATCAGCGGACTTTGTTTCAACGCGCATGCGTCTCCGCTAAGGGCATGACTGGAAACAACAAAGATGGCCGCCGTGCTTTCAAGGTTTGATCTCGTTTCCTTTTCGACAAAATTCGCTTTGTTTTTAACTGACCATTTACTCTTTATTCAGCTCTCTATGTATGCATCTCGGCTTTTATATATACATTGAAGACCGCCCGACGTTGCCCGATTGTAAAATACGTATAAATATTATATTTTAATTTTACATAGAAACTGAGACGTATACATGCGAGTATTATGTTTTTTCTTAAGCAGCACCTAAATAGCATTTAAGCTGACAAACTAAACGTCGATTCTGACTAGCTACTTTTCATTTATCTTTGTTGCACCACTTTATCGGTAACTATTAGATGTACCCGGCGTTACCCGGTATTAAGCGTAACGTTAATTCCCTTTAAAAAATGAAAGAAAAAATTTAGACATTTGCATGCGATTATTATGTGTTTTTTTTTTTAAGTAGTTCACTTCTTGTAAGTTAAAAAAAATGCTCGAGCTGAGATAGAAACCTCAACCTAAACCTAAAGACAGTGAGTCAAGTACGATAACCATTAAGCCAGCTTGCAATGAATATCTAAAACGTGTTTTCAAACCTACTTGTTCTTAACATTAGGAAGCTGTCGTGAAACAGTTGATAAACAGATAAAAATTGTTCAATTCTGACACCCTTTAGAAGCCCCTTTTACCGGATAGAAAACGATTAAAATGTTTTTCATACGTCTGAATACTCTATATACTAAATTCCAAGTCTGTAGATAAAAATTTCGTAAATTATATAGAGTGAGAAGTGTCCTCAAACACACTATCACTTTTATACATATACTAGCGGGGGTGGCCGGCGTTGCCCGGGTATTTGTAGGTGTGCGTTGAGAAAAAAAAGTTTTAGTAGACAGGTAGGCTCGAACCCAAACCCTTGACGCGAAGGTGGAAAAGAAAGTGTGAAAAAACCCTGATATCTTACCGCTCGGCCACGACGAGACAGGAACTGGTAAGCGTTTTAATTTAACGATTAAAATCACGTGGTGTTTGACATTGAAACAGAATGCGGCTGCAAGCCAGTCTTCACTTTTTTTCATACTGAAAAGCATAACGAAAACGCGGCGATCGAAAAAAAAAAAAATCTCGAAAATAGCGCATAAATGTCGGGCAAATTAAAAATAGATGCGACCCCCGGTCATAATTAATAGATATTATAATTTAGACAGTATATAAAAAAGTTCAAAGAAGAAGTGAGTCGACTGAGAAGCCCTGCGAAAAAAGCCTTTGACAGATATACACAAAAATGCGCGCGCACACACACACACACACACACACACACACACACACACACACACACACACACACACACACACTTCCGCTTATATATATATATATATATATATATATATATATATATATATACTAGCGGTGGGTACCCGGCGTTACCCGGGTGTTTGAGGTGTGTATGTTGGGGGGAGTAGATCAAAACAACCCTGTTAAAAAACAAACAAAAAAAAAACGTTGGCCGGGTGTTTGGAGGTGTAAAAGAAAAAAGTGAAATTGACATGTGCGAGAAAGTCGCGTGATGTTTGACCTAGTTTTGCGCTGCAAGCCAGTTTCTGTTTCCCCTGCGTCATCATTCGCTTTTTTCATACTGAAACGTAACGAAGATGAAAATAGTGCCTAAGAGTCGGGCAAATTAAAGATATCCGCGACTCCCGTTCTTAAGGCGTAGATATTATGATTTAGATAGCATATAAATGTTTTAAGAAGGAGTGAGCTGACCGAGAATCCCGGCGAAAAAAGCCTTTGGCGGACATACACACAAAAGCACACATTTTCGCTTTTATATATATAGATATAGATGGATATATATATATATATATATATATATATAGAGAGAGAGATAGCTAGATAGATAGATAGATGGATTTAATTGTTGGGATTAACTAACGAACTTCGTTACAATTCACTTAAAAATATTTGTAGGTCTTACAATTTCCTAATTTCGGGATATTTTTAATAAACATATAAAAGACACATAAAAATCTTATTTACTAGTCATAGTTAACGATTTCACTTACTAGTAAGCTAGACTAGGAACAGTGGAGCATATTTTGTCGTCCACATACGGACTGTTTCCATGTACCACAACGCTTCAGAGCAATTAAAGAAGCAACTGCCCCAGGCAAAAAATCGAAACCCAAAATCTAGACGACATATATTAAAAATTAACATGTTTGTAATTTGTACAGTTGTATATACAGGATTTGTTTCTAAATATTATGAAAGACGCAAGATTCCGAAATGTGTTGTATACATTAAATTTGATTTGCAATTTTTGGTCCCCCGATAAAAGGAGGATGTAGGTGTAAATTCACCCTTGTTCTTTCGTCCGTTCGTCCGTTCGTCTGTCCGCACTTTTCTCAATCACTACGCCTTGGATGTTTTGAAATTTTATACAAACATTAAACTTTCTGGGAGAACTCCGATTGCCCCCCCACCCCTCCCGGTGTGCCTTTTGGGTTAAAATGGCTAAAATTGACACTTTTGTGCTTATTAAAAAAATCGATGCCTTGGTTTTATAAAGCTTTCTGAAAAGTTGTAACTAACTGATTTCTATATAGTTGTGTTTGTCTATACCTCGTGATAACTCCTGGGTTTGCCAACGGGTCGTTTTTAGTGCTAATAAAATCACTCCATTTTTAGGACTATTTTACCATATTTGTCCGAAATTTTCTTTGTATGTCTATTAAGCAGTTTTGCATGGTGCTAAACTTAAATTTAAATATGTTAAGTCCCTGGAGACTTTTGGGACTAAATGGAAGGGGATGATGGACTTACACATTTCTTTTTTTTTTTGGCGCAGAACTTTAATTTACATATGTTAATACCTAAAACTGCACCGTTTGTTCATTTTCACAAGGACTTGACGTCCTCTGGAGACATTTGGGGTAAATGGGTGGAGGGCAATGCTGACCGTAGTCATTTTTTTATGCCTAGAGCATTGCGTTACATATTTAGTAATACACCGACATGTGCCTTATTACCTAACGTTCTCAGACGTAGTGTGATTTGAAACCCGAATTGAGGTATCAAGTCTACTACTTATGGAAATTTTACCGTGTTTCAATGAGACTATATATCTCCATGTTAGCGTTTAGTTGTGTGTGTGTGATTGTATGTGTTTGTGTTTGTGTGTGTATGTGTGTTATTGGCGTGTTTGAGTGTGCTTGTTGTGTGTCTGCTTGTGTGTTTGTGTGTGTGTTTATGTGTTTGCATGTGTACGTGTGTTTGTGCGCATGTATGTGTGCAATTTTTGAGTTTGATCGTGTGTTTGTGCATATTTGTGTGTGCATGCTTGTGTGTGTATTTGTGTGTGTTTGTTTGTTTGTGTGTGTGTCTCTGTGTGTGTAATGTTATGACCCTTTAGGCTGTGATCATAGTGTAGTATCTGTTAACTGTGGCAAGCGGGGTCAAGGGTCAAAATATTATTATTATTGTTATTGTATTCTTGTTAATTGATTTGAGCGACGGATGGTCGCTGGATCAGTTATTATGATTAGAAGAATAAACAATTAAATTGCGAAAGAAATGATTGACATGTGAATCGCAAAAAGAATGTGAAAATAGAAAATATATGTAAACATTATTTTGGGGTTTTGAATAAGCAAATAACTAGGTGGATTAGATTGGTATGAGACACGTAATTAGGTGACGTAAGAGAACACGTGATGTAGTTAGATTTGGAGAGATTCAGAGAGTTGAGGATTGACCACCAGAGCGGACAGACGTCTAGACAGGTGTGGACCGACAGATAGGAGCGGGCTGTATGAACAGAAAATGTAGGCTAACTGCAGATCCTGTGAAAACCAACTGAGACAACTGTAATAAATTTATATTACAAAAATATAAAGAGTTGTTTTAATGGTTTCACAAATAAGAACAGTTGTCTCGATTATATGGTGCTGATCGCTTCATGGTTGTCACGGAGCAGCGGGAAGGTACAGAAGAACTCTTCCAGAAAAAGGTATGAAGCATATATTATTCTTCTTATATATGAACTGTAAAAATATCCCGTGTGATAAATCTGATACAACATGATTCAGTTTACACGTCAATATCATGTGCTCCTTGCTAAACAACATACATACGATTTATACGTTTATTAATTGTCTGTTAAAAGAACAATATCTTACATCCACTAGATAACACATGACACGTTTTAATATATCATCTCCTCCAATATAAACCAATATACAACACACGTGTGTGTGTGCGTGTTTGTGTTACTGCTGTGTGTGCGGCTTTGTTTGTGCGTCACACCTTGGATGGATGTTGATGGCAAAGGAAGGCCCCCAGAGTGTGTTACGGTACCCGCAGGCAAAGTTAACAAAACGAATCCCGTCTGTGATGCGTCGACTTCCGGTATGTTTTTTCCTCTCGGATATTTCGTATTTGTTCTGTTTGCGAACGAATGGAAGAAAAGGCATCAGTTGGAGATTGACGGTCAACAAGAACCGATTCAGAGATGAAGTTAATTTATGTCATTCCAATTTAAGACGTAAAAAGTGGCTGATATGAAGTCTCTGAAAGAGAGAGAGAGAGAGAGAGAGAGAGAGAGAGAGAGAGAGAGAGAGGATGGACAAGAGATAGAGAGATTGAGAAAGAGAGGGCGAGAGAGATAGATAGATAGATACATAGATAGATAGAGAAAGAATTGGGGAATGAGAATGACTACAAAAAAAGGGGGAAAAGACAGAGTAAAAGAGAGAGATAGAGGTTGAAGTAAGAGAAAACTTAAAAAAAGAAAAAGGAAGAGAAAAGAAGAAGTAGTAATAGTAGCAGATGAAAGAGAAGAAGAAAAGAAGAAGAAAGTGCAGAAGACGAAGAAGTAATTGAAAAACAAAAGAAAGAAAAATATAAATACTCAGATACAAAAAAATGGGAAATAAATAAATAAATAAATCCGAGAGAGAGAGAGAGAGAGAGAGAGAGAGAGAGAGAGAGAGAGAGAGAGAGAGAGAGAGAGAGAGAGAGAGAGAGAAGATGTAGAAATAATATAAAATTGGAAAGAAGGAACTTAAAAAAGAAAAAATGAATAAATACAAGAAAGAAACGAAAAAGACAAAAAGAAAAAATAACAAAGACATAAACAATAAGAAATTAAAGATTAGGAAGAAGAAGAAGAAGAAGAAGAAGAAGAAGAAGAAGAAGAAGAAGAAGAGGAAGAAGAAGAAGAAAAAGAAGAAGAAGAAAAATATAAAGGATGAAAAACAAAGGATATAATATTCCGATGGGGGAACGAAATTTTATACTCACTCGAAATATCATCTTACTAGCAAAGATACGAGCGCTTCGCACGAGACTTTGCTGTAAGTTCGAGTACCCGAGCGTACAGCAAAGTACCGACCTAAACCTTTGACCTTGAAAAATGGTGTGCACCATCTCTAGGTCGGAGACCATCATCATGTCTGGTTTAGTCATAATCGCCCCAGTGATATGGGCTGTAGAAGAGTATATATCCATAGGCTATGACCTTGACGTTGACCTAAACCTTGTAAAATAATCAGCACTATCCATAGGTTTGATCATGATCGGTCCAGAGGCGTAGGCAGCAGGAGAGTTGTAAATCCAGACACACATACGCACACAGACAAACGCTACTACTTTATATATATGGAAGATTTTGGAGACTATTTACGTTCGTTTAAAACTACCTTTATACTTTTATTTTTGCACTAACCTAATAATTCTAGTTTTTGCTTCGGCATTGTAATTTCGGCACTTTATTTGATTTCCCGGACAACGACAGGGAACTGAAAGGCTAGTATAGTATAGTATAGTATAGTATAGTATAGTATATATATATATATATATATATATATATATATATATATATATATATATATATATCGGAAACCAAATCGAAAGCTACTGACTCACAAAAATTATTGAAGACTACAAATATATTTATTTATACGGAATAGTAAAAATGCACAAACCTAACTCTCCATTACGACCCACCATATTACGTTTCAGACCCAATTTATTCCTTAACCAAAGTACTTGATGACCTTATAAACCCCTATTTAATATAGTAAATGCAATGTCAAATCCAGACAAGAACAAATGAAAATCCTAAAAGCAAAACAACCTGACAACAAATTTTTGCCTCCCTCAACGTAGAAAACTTTTTCACAAACATGTAAAAGACATAGATAAATTTATTGACAATATATACAACAACCTGTTTTTCCCTCCCCTTAAAATTAACAAAAGAATACTATTAGTTTGTACTACTGAGGTACCCTTTTAAGGCTATAAAGGTAATAGCTACACCCAAATGGATGGAGTTTCAATTGGTTTCGGTTTCCGACTGATTTTCAGTGAGTTATTCATAAGTGATCTCGAAAACCGGGCATTTAATAACACTAGTAAACCCTCTATATATCCCATCTATATATCTATGACATACTCATTCTAGCCGATAACAAGAACATGTACTAACACTTAAAAACCTTTTCCAAGAAACCTCTATACTCAAATTCACAATGGAAAACAAAATTTCTTTTTAACAACGCATTCAGAACCTTCAACTATGAAAAAAAAAAACACCATCCTAAATGCTTGCCTGCTATTCGGCTGATGCAATATATATATATATATATATATATATATATATATATATATATATATATATATATATATGCGTGTGTGCGTGTATATATATATATATTGAACGCACACAGGCACCCGCTACTACTTTTATATATATATATATATATATATATATATATATATATATATATATATATATATATATATATATATATGCGTGTGTGCGTGTATATATATATATATATATATATATATATATATATATTGAACGTCACAAAACAACATTATTTTTGCACCAATCTAATGAATTTTAAGAGCAAACTGCGTCAACTTAATCTTCCCTGATAAAAAACACTTCTCTTCGAATTAAAAAATATCAAGCAAGTCTTTATCAATAAACGGTTTTCCAAACTATATTATCGACCAGCAAATAAAATCAAGGCTCTACAACTTAAAAAATACCACCACTAATTGTAATACCCCACAACAGCAAAATCCTAATACCATTAACCGTTTCTACTGTAATCAAAGGAAGCGGCCTTTAAAAATCAAAGAAAATGCCATAAAAATATAATCTATAGATATGTTTCCTGCACCAAGAACAATAAAATTAGACTTAAATTTAAAACCAAAAATCTCGTAGTAAAAAACATTGCTTCTCCTACTCACACACAACTAGAGCGAACCAACGTAATTCATAAGTTCAAATGCCCCCTGCTGGGTGCAAATTCTATAACAACAATAAAACTAATAGTTACGTTAATGGCGACCCTATCACGTCACTTTACCATGCATACTACAAAATCAAGTGCAATTTTAAAACATTTACAAGAAAAAAAAAGCAACACACAAATAATATACCACGAAACCAACGCCAAGAAATCAAATATACTTGAAGTTATATACCTGAAGCTATAAACGCAAAAACCTGTCCTTGATCAAATCACATTCCAATCGAACGAAAGCACACTCAAGTGTTTGTCGTAATCCTCTATCCTCTACCTGACCCAGCCCTGAACACAAAGCAGGACACCTTCTCTTCCACACTGGACACTCACAGCTCGCACGCATTCACCGCTGCTACTATATAAAATCCTTCCAGCCCTCCACGCAAATAATATTCACACAGCCTTCCTGGTGATGCTTTCAGGGAAAGACGAAAGACACCACCGCGGTCAAGTTCGAATGGAATATTATTTCTTTTGATCTACACACTAAAGGATAATCAGAAAAATTAAAGAAATACAAAAAGGGCTTAATCAAACGGGACCTTTCTATTGTCTTTTACAACTTTTGTCTAAAGAAGTATATATATATATATATATATATATATATATGTGTGTGTGTGTGTGTGTATGTATATATATATATATTTATAGTTGTTTAATTTTAAATTCTAAAATAACAACATATAGAGGCATATATTCGATTTAAGAATTTATTGCTTGATAAAGAAATATATATGGACTAAAGAAAATAACACACAATCAACGCAACAACGAACAAGGGTGCCCGGTATACTTTTCGAAATATCAAGAAGGAGCAGTACACTTTCGCTATATGGAATATCGCTTTCTCCCATGGGCTTATTTTCTGCTCACCTGGATTTGTAACCCCGAATGACCCTGGACTCCCTCCGATAATGGACTACCCAGGTTGTATCAACTTCTCTTTTCGTACAATTATCTCCATATAATCATCCACAACCACTCAAAAACTATTTTCAATAATTGTGCTGAAAAGCAAAATAGCGTCCACTCGCAGCTGAGCATTTTGCTAACTGAATTTCATTTCCTCTGATGATATAAGCCATTGTTGAAAATCCATGGATTAAGGGAATTTATATAACCCCTTCTATATAATCCTTTATCAAGCAATAAATTCTTAAATCGAATATATTCTTCTATATGTTGTTATTTTAGAATTTAAAATTGAACCACGAAATTTATATACTGCTCTATTCGTAAATATTGAGCTTTTCGTTTTTGGCTAGGATCTACTTGAAAATATTACTTCAAGTAATATCTATCAGGATTTTCATCTGAATTCTATCAGTCTTATCTCGCTTCTATATATATATATATATATATATATATATATATATATATATATATATATATATATATATATATATGATGAAAGTAATGGAAATAGTATTCCGACAAAATAGAGAAAATAAAAATGAACAAACCGTATTATGTGTTCATCAACGTTTCGTCTTCATTAGGAAGTCTCGAAATAAAGACGAAACGTTGATGAACACATAATACGGTTTGTTCCTTTTTATTTTCTCTCTCTCTCTCTCTCTCTCTCTATATATATATATATATATATATACATACATACATACATACATATATATATATATATATATATATATATATATATATGTATATATAAATTTTTCCCGATTCTGATACCATTACCGATTTCGATTCTGGTATATATATATATATATATATATATATATATATATATATATATATATACTGTATATATATATATATATATATATATATATATATATATATATATAAAACATGATACTCGCATGCACATGTCTCAATTTCTTTCCGTTTTTTAATATAATTTTTTAAAGTGTACATCTAGTATATACATGTGTGTGTGTATGTGTGTGTGTGTGTGTGTGTGTGTGTGTGTGTGTGTGTGTGTGTGTGTGTGTGTACGAGGATCGTTCCAAAAGTAAAACCTATTTCTTAATTAACAAAGTGGAAGAGATATATAAAGCGGTAGGAGACCTTTTTGTGCCCCGAAATTTATTTTTCTGTATGGTCACCATCATTCTCTATTTTGTCAGTAGTTCAATGAGACACCTCTGCTTTCCTTATGGGGTTGCGTTATTAAGGGTTGGTTATATGCAATGTGTAATCCCTTTGATCCATTCGCACGGAATAATAAAGGAGGCATTACTTTTCGAACGCTTCTCGTGTATATATATATATATATATATATATATATATATATATATATATATATATATATATATATATATATACTAGCAGAAGTACCCATCGTTGACTGGGTTCAAAAACAGCCTACAGAAAATGAACTGTGATTGATGAAAGTATGATAAGTTATGAAAAGGAGGAGGTTGCAAAGAGATATGTTTTTATATTCAAAAATTTTACCCTAAGCAAAATATGATGAAAGTAAAGATCCTTTTTCGCGAAAATATATTTTTTTATGTCAACTTTGTTTCCATTCGTAGCCAAGAGTGACCAACAAAATGATGTTTCCTTACAAAGAGAGAATGTTATATATATATGATAATATAAATACACAAGAAATAAATGTTACCATAGTCAATAAAAGTTACTTTTATGGTAGAAAAGTTCATTGGTTTGTATTTTTAAGTAGTTTGTAAAAAAAAATTTTTTTTTAATCCACGAACCGATTTAGAAAAAATCAAAATGGCAGTGACTTTGAAATGGAGAGCCCGCTTTTAATTTAAAGGAGGGGCACCTGCGCATTCTGTGTTAACAATTTAAGAGAGTTCCGTCAACGTAAGGAATATTTATAAACATATTTTAATGTTTTCCATTATTTTGTGCTTGAGGAATATTCGATTATGGCATGTGTAGTTTATATAAAAATTCATTTAAGTAGTTATCCCCTCAAATTTCGTTTTAATTTCAGTTCGCTGAAATTATTTCAAGTAAAGAGCATTAAAAACTATTTTAAAACAACAAAAAAACATGAACTGAACTTTTATTGACTATGGTAACATTTATTTCTTGTATATTTTTTTTTTCAGATAGTCGTTTGTTGGCTTTTCTGCAAAACATTCTTACTAAATAATATCGACGAAATATCGAAAAACAAAGAAACAAAAACAGTTTTGAAAACTTATGAAGCTTTACTTACTTTAGTAAAATAATCCGAAACAGCAAAATGGGATATTAAAAAAGTAAACACGTAATTACTTTAGTTTTTTAAAGCAAATAATCGATATAAATATGAATAAGAAGAAAATGGCGTCCTTTTCAAGCAGAAGAGCTTCGTTTTACAGTATTGAACGGTGTAGTATTGCGCCGTCGGATTCATGCTTGTACTATTGTAATGTAATGAACACGGAGAAAGGGTTGTAATCAACTGAATTCCTTCTAGTACACTGTTAAAAAAAATGCTTAAACAGATATATAAATAAAAATAAAAAGGTTATGTAAATGTTTTTAAAAAGAACACGTAATCACGTGAGCAGGATTTTTTCCCTTCTTTTAACACAATAACAAGGAACGTTCTTATTTTTTATTATTTATCTATTCATCTATTTTCGAAAGAGGGCCATGTGCATGTGGAGAAGGAAAAAAAAAACAGAGTTATGCAAAATTTGTGTGGAGAATTGTCAAAAGTTCCAACTTATTTTTTTGCTTTCACTTTAATAAGAACGTGCATTTATGAGTTGAATTTATTCCACACAATATGATTCAACTCAAAGAAAAAAATAAAAGCTAACGTGAATTAAGATTAAAGTTAAGGTGTTATTGTGGACCCTCACCCCTTTTAAAAAACCTTGTTAAACTTTGTGACATGTTTTACATAGACGCCAGACGCGAACGAACACCCAATAATTTTATTATACCATATTTCTTCAAACTGAAACATA
>NC_136512.1:29005340-29022840 GCF_053919585.1 Euprymna scolopes | reverse complement strand
ATATATATATATATTGTACATAGTTCCTATTTACTAGTCTCTCCGCGAGGGCAGAAGTAGACAAGGTCGGTTTTTAATGTAGGGGGAAAATCCAGCTACCCCAACAAAAGCACTCTGGATAGGAACAAAAATAAAAATAAAAATTGTCTCAGTCATAAAGGATTTCTCCCCCACTGATCGAGGACAGAAAAGGTGAAGCGCAGCATCAGAACAGATACTACACTGTGATCTTGGCTCGAACGCCAAGAAATATCAGTTAACTGTGTTGACAAGTGTTTCCTATGACGTTTCTGAATTTTTGAGATGAGGATTGATCATTCGTATTATTTGAAGTCATTGGACAACTGTTCTCATCTTAAGAGTGATTTTCACAACGTCGATGTCACCTTCGGCCTTCTTCAGGTGTATCTTTTTGAACTCGTGAATGTTTCCGTCGAACTCAGGAATTTTGACGGGATTTCGAGCGGAACCCTTTATTTACTCCACGGGTGTAGCATTGTCCTGTTCCATCAGGCATGACGGGATGGAGGTCCTAAGTTATTTGCGATTGTATTTTTCGGTCGCTCACATCGAGGATTGAAACTTCAACCTTTAGGATTATATCACTTTTTACAATTGATTTTTCCAAGTACTCTAACCACTGCGCCACGTGTCGTTGCGGAGAAACAAAATAAGTAAATAAATAAATAAATAAATAAAAGGAAAAACACAATTGCGAATTACTTAGGATCTCAATCCAATCATGGCTGGGCATGCTACCCCCCGTGAAGTAAATAAAGGGTTCCGCTCGAAATCCCCTCAAAATTCCAGAGTTCGACAAAAATATTCCCGAGTTCGACAAGATACACCTGAAGAAGGTCGGAGGTTACATCGGCCGAAACTTGGTGAAAATCACACTCAAGATGAGAACAGTAGTCCGATGAATCCAAATAATACGAAGTGTTAACTAATGATAAGTCTCTTGAAAAATAATGACATAAGTAAAAAAGTTTTGTAAGTTTTTGACGAAGAATGTTTTTCAATCTTTGCGGAGTTCCTTCCTCGGTCACGTTTGCCGAAAGTGGAATGGGTTTCGGCATTCAACAATTGAGCTTTTCCTGTCGTCATTCATGAGTTAAAAGTGCGAGCCGCCAAGGAGCGCGCTATTTTTCGAGTGGATGAACGAAAAAGGGGGCGGAGGAAATGAAAGTAAAGAAACGACAGGATGGGTGGCGGAAGGTAAGTACGGGTGTTTTGTCGGGTGTGGAGTGGAATGTTTCTGTCAATGCGCGTCTGTTAGGTGAGTAATCTTTAAGGCTGCTGACGGTTTCAAGCCAATTTCTCGCGATTATATGTAAGTGCTTCAAAATCCGAATGTAGAATTACGTTGATATATATATATATATATATATATATATATATATATATATATATATATATATATATATATATATATTAGTGATGGGACGATTACAATTTTTTCCTAATTCCGATACAATTACCGATTCTGCTCTAAATTCTCGATTCCGATACAATTACCGATTCCAATTAACCGTTGGAACACTAATATATATATATATATATATATATATATATATATATATATATATATATACTAGAATTTCGGTCCGGCGTTGCTCGATTGTTTGCAGTTGTATGTTGAGCGAAAAAAACCGGTTAATTTTTTTTTAATTTTGACCCCTATTATGACACCTTAACATTTATTGTTTGGGGCTCAAATCAAGTTATTAAGTTAGATTCATGTCCAAGGAACCTATTTCTAAAATTTCAAGTGTGTAGATGCCAAATTGTCGGAGGAGTTTGGTAGAGTTCGCAAAGGACAAATCGGTGAACTTTGACCCCTTAACAGCCAAATTCCTGGGCGAAAACCGATCACAAAGATTTCCCCAAATCTCAGTACCCTGTGTATCAAATTTCGAGTCTGTAGACTGAATATTGACAGAGTTATTGCATAGGAAAATGTACACATACACACAGACAGACAGACACATTCAGTTTTTTAGATATCTAGATAGATAGATAGATAGATAGATAGATAGATAGATAGATAGATTGATAGATAGATTCAACAAAAATACATACGCATACATAAATTATATGGAAAAATGCGCGCATAAAAAGTAATATTCTTAAGATTTTGTTAAACCTGGAAAAGTAAAGGACAAGAAATTCAACCTGGAAAAGTAAAGAACAAGATATTCTAGTAAAGTAAAAAATAAGAATTTGTTAGACTTAAAATATTGCAGCTAAAAATAAAATTTGAATATTGATAAATATTTTATTTATTATTTGCATATGTTGTTGTTTATTGTTGAGTTAGAAAGGGTGTCAGTCGCTGGATTGAACTTATTCCCCCCCCCCTATTATTTGCATATATTCATGTAGTGAAAATTGTTTGAATAAAATTAATTCATTAGTTAGTTAGTTAGTAGATAGAATTAATAATTTTATAATTTACATAAAAATTAATAATTTTATTATATCATAATTAGGATCATTTAATTCTTTCTAACTCAACAATAAACAACAACATATGCAAATAATAAATAAAATATTTATCAATATTCAAATTTTATTTTTAGTTGCAATATTTTAAGTCTAAAAAATTCTTATTTTTTACTTTACTAGAATATCTTGTTTTTTACTTTTCCAGGTTGAATTTCTTGTCCTTTACTTTTCCAGGTTTAACAAAATCTTAAGAATATTACTTTTCATGCACGCATTTTTCCATATAATCCATGATTTTTCCAGGCATTGCTATTGTATTAATATATAAATTTATAATATTTATTAATGATTGTCAAAAAAAATTAGCTCTCAAACACACATTTATGCAATATTTATCATTCAATCACAGTAGTTCCGAGCCAGGGTCTCTACCGAGACTGCGGTTCATGAATTCGTGATTTGTATAGAGCGTAAACTAACAAAAAAGAAGATGGCACTCGGTGTCTTTTTAGATATCGTTGGAGCGTTTGACAACATACCCTTCAGTAGTATGTTCAATTCGCTACGAGAACTCAATGTGCCACCAGTACTCATCCGATGGATTGAGTATATGGTGAGGTACAGAACAGTTCAAGTAGAACTACTGAGGGCAACTGTTAAAAGGGAAGTAGTTAAATGAAACCCCCAAAGTGGGATTTTATCACCTTTACTATGGAACTGTATGCTGAATCCTCTTTTAAAGGAGTTTAAAAATAGGACTAGTTATGCCCAGGCTGATGCTGATGACATCGCAGTGCTGGTCGCGGGTTCAAAAGCATCATTGGTCAGACGCATTGCCAAAATGGGACTACATTTTTCATCAAATGTGATAACGTAAAATTTGAGTTCATTCAAAGCATATGTATATCATAGAATTCACTAATATTTTTAATCGATAAATTCACCATTTTTTGCTATAAAGTCATAAGGAGAGTTAAAAAAAAATTAGTTATTAAAAAAAAGTTCGGTTTTTTAATTATAAAAAAAAAAACGATACAATGGATGTAACCCAAAATCTTTCCACCAACCCCCGGTACTCTAACCGTTACGCTAACATGTCATATTGGCAAAATCGCAGTAAAAAATATTTATATACAAAAAAAGTTATGCAAAATAAAAAAAAAAAGCATTAGTCACTTATGTACTTACTCTCCTGTTTGTGAACCCACATATTTTGTTGTAACTTTTTTCTACTGAACCAATTTTCGAAATTTTTTTTTTCAAAATGTAGCTAATGAGGTGTTCTATCCAACTATATAACCTGTTTGAAATTTGGTTGCGAACGGAATTAGTGGTGGGGGGTTGAATGTGTCTCGATTCATTCAATTTCGGACTTAAGCATATATTCAACCACTACCGTGGTTGAATGATATATATGGAAACAATTTTGTGTTTCCTGCAAACTTTTTACGCAAATATTATGCAAGGATACATCATGTAGAATATCTGCATGAATATAATTACACGTAATAGTTTACTTAAGATGATCATTCCATGAGAAAACTGAAAACACTAATAGGGAATTAATTAAAATGGATGTTTAAAAGAATATGCAAATTGGCTAGATCTTTTGCTAGGTGAACGCAATTCCACAAGCCATATATAAGAAAATTGTATTTTCTGTTTAAATAAATAGAAAATAGGGGTTTTAATATGAATATCAATACAGGCAAAAGAAAATCGAATTTATAGGAGTATATATATATATATATATATATATATATATATATATATATATATGAGGGTTATTTCTCTCCCACTACAAGAACTTAGACACCAGGGTCGGAAAGATGGCATTGAGAAGTCAGCGCCCATGAGGAGAGGCACTCTGACCTGCAAAAAGAAAAAAATCCTTTACAACCCCGTCGGCATCCCTCGGTGAGGGCACCTCTGGCGATTAGCAATAAACCAACCTCTTCTCACAGAGGGAAGGCAAGTCAACAGGAGCCGGATCATTACGGGAATGCGACCGGGATAAAATCCCTAGCCGTAGAGATAGATAGATAGATAGATAGATAGAGAGATAGAGAGAGAGAGAGAGAGAGAGAGACAGAGACAGAGAGAGAGAGAGAGAGAGAGAGAGGCTCTGGTTCTCGGATTTCATGTCTGATGTTGTTTTTAAGTTCTTCCATTGTTCTTGGATTCTTCATACAAACCCCTTCTTTAAGAAAACCCCAAAGAAAAAAGTCAGGGGCTGTCTAATTTGGTGAACGTGAAGGCCAGTTAAAATCAGAAAATTTCTTTCTAATTCGGTGAACGTGAAGGCCAGTTAAAATCAGAAAATTTCTTTCTAATTCGGTGAACGTGAAGTTAAAATCAGAAAATCTGCTAATTAAACGCTCGCCAAATAATTCCCTTGAGGAGCGCCATATTTAGATGGACGGTGTGGCCACATTTCCGGGTTGTCCTAAATAGCTGGCTTTAAAACAATTTCAAACCACTTGTTGATAGTTCTGTGTAGTTACCGTCACTGCAACACTTTATCTTCGAAGAAATAAGGACCTATCACTAATTTCCGGGGTAACACCACACCATACAGTACATTTTATTGAATGGAATTCACGCTGATGAACGGTTCTTAAATTTTTAATTGCCCATATTCGACAGTTTTGCTTATTCGCGAAACTGTTCAGATGAAAATAGGCTTTGTCGCTCATTATCAGTTTATGAATGGATTCGTTTTGTTCTCTGGCTAATTGCTGAATGTGATCAGCATAAGCTAAGCGAGACTTCAGATCTGTGTGTTGCAATGCCTCTACCATTTGATTTTTGTATGATTGGTTGGTTGTTTTTGTTTTACGGCATATCAACCTTTTCATGTTATTTAATGCCGAATCCAGTGATTTTGATGAATAATTTTTTAACAGAATATATTCGGTTTTTTCAAGTCGGTTTCTATTTAACCCATAGTTTGGACCCTAACAGGTACTACCGCTCCGGATCAGAGTGGACCTGGGAGCAATGGCAATTAAAGAGTGGCTCCACACTCCCTAAAGCCCGCAAGTCAGCTGTAGTCATCTTGAGGCCGAAGGAAACTGTGGAACTCCCATTGCCCCTACTGCATTTTCGAACGCTGTGGACCTTGCTTTGGATATGTGTACATTCGTTTTTCTAGCGTGTTTTGTATTGAACGTGATGTCATTAGCAAATATACACATCTCGGACACAATTTCATCAGGAAACTTTATTATGAATATGCGTAACAATAAAGGTCTTGCTCAATAACGAACTGATTATAACAAATATTCGCCCAGTAATACGATTTAAAATTTATGAGGACAATCTTCATGCCTAACGTTATCATATACTTTAAGTATATCAAGGGCTACCAGTCTAGCTGCCCCCATCCTATCTAGTGCATGGTGTATGCGTTCCGAGATGATCGATATGATATCCGCAATAAGAAGAGGCTTAGCAAAATTAATAAATAATACGCTGGCGAAGTGGGGGACTAGCGGTTAGTTTAATAACTACTCAAAGAGCTTAGCGAAGAGAGGATAGAGGCTTATGGGGCGATAATTGAGTCGGTTAGTTCTGACATTAGACTTCTTAATTACGGATACCTGGTTATCTGAGTATATCAAATATTCGTCCAGTAATGCCGTACGATTAAATTTCATGAGAAGATCTTCATCTCTGACGTTGTCATATACTTTGAATATATCAAGGACTACCAGTGTAGCTTGCCTTGTTTTGCCTAGTGCGTGGTATGTGTTCCGATAGATCAATATATCTACAGTTGAACGAGCTTGCCAAAATTCATACTGTCAGTCAGAGTCTAACGAGGAGTAGGAGGAGACTAATGGGATGATAATTGAGCGGGTTAGTGTGACAGCCTCCCATACTCCGATCAGCAAGTGACCTTTAAACTGTGGTATATGATCGTCTTTTTCAACCGGGAGGGCTTCACGAAATTCTCTGCGTCTCTGTGTTGGTTTCTGCTGAAAAGCAAAAGCAATGCTTTGCATTCACGCCGGAAAGGAAAACAGACACTCAGTGCCTCTAACTACGAAAAATTAATTTCATAAAAGTTACAGTTTTTACATATGTACATCGTTCACTGGCAGTTTTCTGGAAGCGTTTTTCTTTCTCGAGAATTAGCTTCAATCTCTCTTCCGACCCGAGTATGTGCCTTTATACTAAGGTCAAAGGTTGGGGTCTGTCGATTTGCTGAACCAACCAAAATTCAAAACGTCAAGAAGGGAATCCCCAGCCATTTTGCGTGTGTGCAATTCAGCAAATCGTCCATAGTTTTCAAAACTTGGGACAAAAATATGAACTCATTCACACGATTTGAAGGGGTCAAATCCTGTCTTCAGAAAGCCATAGTTTGAACATGTGTTCTCCAGGCCAACAAGTACAAATCTCGTTTCTACATTATTCTGACGTTTCCTGTCATTGGATTTTTTAAACAATAAAATTTATGTCTGTTTTTTGTCAACTACAACGCTCATCCCTTTTTACAGGTCACCCGCCGCTGTCTGGGATTCAGTTAACGTTCAAAAGACAATCTCAGCATATTCACCGGCCTCCCTCAGGATGTAGAGGGGTCGCAATCTTCCCAATGGGGAGTAACATCGCTCCCTCACACGGTCACGTTACATCAGTTCTTTCATCAGTATTCTTAAATACGGGTACCACAGAGGTAATTTTCCATTTTTAGTGTCATTCACACGTCTAACGTGATCTCGAACGTTATTTTCTTCTCTAACATGATCTCCTTTTTAAAGTCTTTATTTTTCGCAACCTGTGACGCAATTTCGCATGTCTTTGCCTACGCGCCTCTGTTCTATGTTACTCTGTTAAAGATGAATTAGCGTTATTTTTAAAGTTAAGTGTAAATGTAGAAATGTGATGATATCCAAATTTTTCCCGATTTCGATACAATTATCGATTCTGTTTTGAATTCTTGATTCCGATATAATTACCGATTTCACTTTTTGTAAACCACTAAATACTTAACTAAAGATGGTGTCTCCTTGGATTACCGTTAAAAAAGTCCATGTGCTACAACGTATATATTTTTCGTGAACATAAAAAAATACATCTGTGAGATAATGCGCAGATTTATTTTTTTTTTCTTTTACTTATAAATTCAATACATATTTACCATTTTATCTTTGAATTCACTTTTTTTTGAGAGACATTTTTATTACCTGTCCGTGCTTTCGATTTCATATAACAAGTTTTGACAGAGCTGTTGTTATATATTCAATCATCGAAGTTATCCTTGAGGGGTACTAAATTGAGCTTTCGTTACATTTGAATGTGTTATATAGAGTTCTTCATTTAGGGGTACTTTTTACGTTTGGGTGTATACACTATATAACATCAAAGATTCCGTGTGATTGTCTCTAATATAAATGGTTGTGTGTTTGATTATCATAAAGGGAATCGTGTGTGTGACATGTAATTTCTGAACCTACCTCTGTTTCTCGCTGTTGAATCATCTGGAAATTTCTCATCCTGGAGGGAGACTTGATACCTGTTTGACGAAGATTTATCACTCCAAGACGATGAATGTGTTTTATAGTTTTTTATTTCACTTTCCCCAGAGCTCCTGCAGCAGGTGTAAAGTGAAATCTGCTTGTGTGGTTCTTCTTCACACACGTCAACGTTCGTCTCCCCCCTCCCCAGTTTAGAGGGGGAGACCACGGAAAACGTCCGTCTTCTTCAAAGCTCAAATCAAATCTCACAGATCTAGCCAACCACGTCACACGTACGTAATTTGGTCAGCTGACCTTTGGTTCTGGTAAACGTGTCTACCTCCACGTTTACTCACCTCTCTCTCTCTCTCCCTCTCTCTCTCTCACACTCTCTATTCTCTTATAGAGACACAGAGAGAGAAAACAGAAAGAGTAAGAAAGCCAGAGAGGGGGGGAGAGATGTAATAGCTAAGGAAAAACGAAGTCTTCAGCAAAACGACAAACCAACCAATAAACAATTAAAAGAATCGCTTTTGACATCCTAAAACAGGAATATATTCTTCCGATTCCAATACTTAAAAAGGTTACGATTTTCTCGATTCCCAAGTCCGAATAATTATTCCAATACAAGTAAAGATGCACGAAGTGACTTCAGTATTATTGACAATATGTCTACTGAGATTCCCCTATAAATTAATACACAATTCGATATTTTATCTAGGACAAGTGTTATAGAACGCTTAAGCAGCAGCAGTTCTACGGTAGCTAACGTATGCAAATGACCGAGCCGTGTGTGAGGTAACGTATCAGTGAGGAAGGAGGAAAGAAAAAGATAATAAAAACGAAAAATAGAAATATACGTGTACGCATATCCAAAGCAATGTCCGAAGCGTTAGAAGATGCAGTAGGTGACAATGGAAGTTCTACAGTTTCCTTCGACCTCGAAACTGACTACAACATGGTCGTCTTCAAGTCCAACATAAACAAGTTCTTGTACGAGCCGTTCCCCTTAAGTAATCTAATTAAACAAATTCACACTACTAACGATTACTATGATATTGTCCCATTGACTACTATACACTCTTTAACCCTTATCCTCGAATGGCCTCTTTTTCTTACATGGAGGTCACCACTTATCAAGGCCCGGAAGCCACTCGGGGATAAGAGTTATTGCGTGTACAGTAATCAATGAGATAGCATCGTAGTAATCATTAGTATTGGAGATTTGATAGAGTGTCTTACTTAAGAGGGCGGTTTGTCAGAAATTTGTTTATGTTAGACTTGAAGACATCCAAGTTGTAGTCAGGTGGGAAACAGGCAAACGGAAGAGAGTTCCACAGTCGTGCACTTCTAAGAAAGAAGCTCTGCTCACGGAATCTACGTTTGGATTTAGGCACAGATATAGAGTGGGGAAAATTAATGACAGTAGTTTCAGCTAGACGGGTGTTTTTTGTGAAAGATTGACGAAGGGGGACGAGAGATTGGAGCTCAGACGAGCACTTGCCATGGAAATAACGATAAGACAAAGACAGGCTCGCAACGTCTCTTCTGTGGGAGAGAGGCTGCAGGGATAAGTGGCCCGAGAGCGACAGGAAAAGATGCGTCCTAAACATGGCAAAAAAAAAAAACACAAAAAAAAAAACACAGAGTACCGCGTGTTCGTCACGTCAGAGTCTTGTTAAGCACATTGCAGTACGAGAAGACTTTCGAACAAGAGACAAGACGTTATTCTGGAAAGCACCTGTAAATAAATGTCTGTTGTTTAAAACTGAAAAATGAGTTAAATTCTTTCCTTGCCTCTGTTTTCTTTGCGACTGTCTGCACACAACCTGTTGGTCCCGAATGTTGACATGTAACGACTATGTTAAACAAGAATATGAGAATGTCCTTCCTTTGAGGTAGTCTCTTTTCCAAATATCATTAAAATAATATATGATCATTGTTATAATGATATAACAAAACATCTATTCAGTTTTAGACTCAGCTTAAGTGAGGTAAATATGCTAAGCAAAATCCTTAAATGAGTGTTATGTATTCGGCGTTTCTGCATGCCAATGACATGAGGCGTCCGAGATGAGTTATCAACCCCTGTTCTTTGAATGCCGCCCCCCCTATCGGCCGTTCTCTGAACCTCAAATATAAACAAGTGTCTCCAAGAACACAAAAATACATAATAACGAAATAAAGAACAAGAAAATATATGAAAATCAAAACATTTATTGTATAAAAATGCATCAAAATGTAATTTTAAAATTTAAATAGTATTTCTTTTCATGAGTGATTTATAACTGAAAAAAAAATGTAAAAAACATGAAACATGTTTAAATTGTTTTTTTGTTCGAATTTTTTTTTTTTACAGTATAAAAATATATCAAAATATAATTTTACTTTGTCAATGTAGCAAAATAGAATTTTAAAAGCATGAAACATTTATAGAGCTGGCCTTCGGGACAAGATCAAAGTGTAGCATCTGTTCTTCAGATGCTGCACTTGAATTTCTTGTTCTCTGTCAGTGGAGGAGAAATCCTTCACGACTGAGACAATTTTTATTTTTGTTCCTTTTCTCCACGTTAAAAAACGACCCTGGTGTCTAACTCTGTCCCGTTGGAGAGGCATTGTAAATAGGAACATTTATAGAGGTTTAAGAATATATTTTGTGTACCGAAAGATTTTTTCCCCATGGTAAGCTTATATAAATATATATCAAAATAAATGTATGAGTTATCGACCCTGTTTAAGGCTTACAAACGGCCTCTAACGGCCGTTCCTTAAGCTAAAATGCACACATTTGCCTCATATCAATGACACGCAGAAGTGCCGGGTATTCTCATGAATAATCAATTGTAAAAGCATATACATCAATAATTAACTTAAAGTATATTTCTCAATTTAATTTTAATCTATATATAATATTCCGCTAGTTCATGCATATGTTTGTACGTTACACCAACACAAAAAAAAAAAAACAAAAACAAAAAAAAACGCCAATTTCAATTTTTTTAAAGCTAAACTGCTTCAAAAGAGGCCAAAGTCGCGAAATTTAGCTAAAATAAACAACCAATCTGACAATCCTGGACAAGAATATATGAATGACCTTTCTTTGATCAAGCCTCGTTTTCGAATACCATTATAGCAATATATGATTATATTTGTAATGGTGGGAGAAAAGATCTAGTAGTAAGTACAACGTTCAGTGACTTTTCATTGAAAGAGAATTCAGTGAAACGCAACATAGAAAAGAGAACATTGGAAAGAAACAGGGCAAAAGAGAACATGGTCTGCCAAGAGGCGGCAGGCTGAAGGAATAAATCAAAGCTTGTCTCTTACAATGTGATTTTCTTATTTGTATTGAACTATTGGTACTTATTATTTTATTTCGTTTATGTCTGTTCTATATTTAAAGTACAAAGGACACTATTTTCATAGAAATGTTAATAAATATTTGCTGTGTGTTAGTGTTTTTTTTTTTCGTCCACAAAAAATATCAGCATATTTATTGATTAAATATATTTCTCATTCCGTGGAATTTCCACGGGTCCTGCTAGTTGTAATAATTCTCAGTCATTTATGCATATTTATCTTTTCTACAGAAGGCCAGGTGAAGTTTTGAAAGGCTAACGCACTAGGAGAAACGTACAAAAAAGGTCTGAACAGTCCCGACGGCTTTTTACTATAGGGACGTCTTAAGCTTTCTTTTTTTATTATCAAACTAGCAGGGGTGCCAGGCGTTGTTCGGGCGTTTGGAGGTGTATGCTGTGCAAAAAAAGCAAAAAAACAAAAAAATGGTTAATTTTTTAAAACTTAGACCCCTATTATGACCCCTTAAAATTTATTGTTTCGGGCTCAAATCACTTTATTAAGTTAGATCCATGTTCAAGGAACCAATATCTAAAATTTAAAGTGTCTAGACCCAAAATTGTCGGAGGAGTTTGGTAGAGTTCTTAAAGGTCAAATCGTTGAACTTTGACCCCTTAACAGGCAAATTTCTGGCTGACACCCGTCACATCGATTTTTCCAAATCTCAGTACCTGGTATTTCAAATTTCGAGTCTATAGACTAAACATTGACAGAGTTATTGCGTAGGGAAATGTACACATACACACAGACACACAGACACACAGACAGACAGACAGACAGACACGTTCACTTTTATAGATATATAGATTGTTAGGTGGAATCACAGCATAGTTACAAAACACCCTCCCCTCCACATGTTAAGAATGGCTTTCAAAATAATAACGTTATTATTTCAGCGCGGTACAAAAAATACATAAGTACCAAAGAGTTTTCAGAAAAAAAAACAATGTGTTGTGTGTTTATTTTCGTTGAACAACTGCAAATTCTTAAATTATTTTTAGCTTTAAAAGGTTAAAAATAGAATTTACTTAAAGATTGTTTTAAAATCGTCGTTATTTGTTTTATTTTAGTTTTATTCCTTTCATTTATGTTTTTTTTACACAGTGGTCACCACTTATCAAGGCCCGGAAGCCACTCAGGGATAAGGGTTATTGCATGTACAGTACGTTTGTGTGGAGATTTGATGAAGTGTTTACTTAAGGGGGCGGTTCATTAGGAATTTGTTAACGTTGGACTTGAAGCCATCCAAGTTGTGTTTTAAAAATCTTCAACTACCATGGAATTTCCAAAGGTTCTACTATTAACGTTATTATTTCAGCACGGTAACATAGGTGCATGAGCACCGTTTTATGAAATGTTTAAAAGAAATGATACTTCTGGTAGGAAAATAGGGGAAATATGATTAATAATAATGCTTCCAGTGCTTAGTTCGAATTATATATTTTATGCAAACGTGTGTATTTAAGCGTCTCCTACCCTTGTGTACACTGGTGTAGGGCTTATATACGTGTTTAGTCTCTTTGTGCTTGTGTTCTTTGAGGGACCCCGCAGTCTTTGAATTCCTGATCGTAGACAGAATTCAATATCGGGTTTATTTAGAGAAGAGGACGAATTCAGCTTGAAGTCACGTCGAGTTCTCGCTGCTGATCCCATAGAAATCTAAATCTCGCGTTTGAAAGCCATCCGGTCAATAAACCGGAATGTGACGAAGGCTCGCCGGAAGGAACGGCCCAGATGAGCGCTGGGAAGGCGCGGGCGATGTTTGTACGCTAACGTGGATGGGGGCAAGTGGAAATATAGTTCGATTTTATTTCCTGGGAAATATCGTTTCCATCTTTGGGGCCGCCGTGGGAGATCGTCAGAAGTTAGGAAACTAAGAGTTTTATAGCCGTTCGAGTTATAATGTTTACAGAAACGGTAATAAAAAAGAAATATGATACACCCGTTACTGTGTAGAATATACTTAGTTATTATGTGTTGTTGGTCTTTTCGATGGGTTATTAATATGAAAATTGTTGCCTTTTATTAGGATAATGGGTGGCGTTTTGGGGATATAAAGATGACACTAGAATTAATTCTGAATCGTCAGAGATTTAAAGTTTTGCTTTGAAAGACCGTGACGTATTGCCGCAAAATCTGCAGGAAGCAAAAATTAGAATACGATGGGATAAGAAGTATAACGGTAATTTTTTTTTAGTAAAATCTTAACACAAGGGTGTGTGTTATCGGCTCCGAATAAGAGGAGGAAATCTGTAAGAGGTTGGTCGACATTCACCGACGCCTGGTATCACAGTCGTGGAGTGAGCATAGATAAATATCGCCCAACCCTTAACGAAATCATTCACTTAATTATTAGGGAATAAAATGCGTGTCAACATGATTTAATATATATATATATATATATATATATATATATATATATATATATATATATATATATATATATATATATATATATATATATATATATATATATATATATATATATATATATATATATATATATATATATATATATATATATATATATATATATATATATATATATATATATATATATATATATATATATATATATATATATATATATATATATACTAGCAGACCCTTCGGATGTTTCTTTTTAAGTTCAAAATGGCATACAGTAACTATAAGGTATTTAAAGCTTCTCTTCCAATCCTCGGATTTTTAATCATGTCGAAACGCATTTTGTTTCCTTTTGGTTGATTAATAGTTGCTATTTCTTCTGACGAGTTAAGAGAAAAACAGATTCGCTGATTGGTATAATAATTAAGTGATTGGTTTTGTGCTACGAAACAGATACTGTCAAGAACTTTAAGTGTCAACTGAAATAAAGGAATAAATTTAAAGATGGTCAACATCATGAAATTTTGAATATAGACTTTTGTCTTTTATTCGTTATATGCTCTGTAATATAAATTCCCAGAGTGTATGTAATGACTCACGAATATATATATTCACGCGCACACACACACACACACACACACACACACACACACACACACACACACACACACACACACACACACACACACGCGCGCGCGCGCGCGCGCGCGCTCGCACGCACGCACGCACGCACGCACGCACGCACACACATATATATATATATATATATATATAAATATATATATATATATATTCCCAGAGTGTATGTAATGATTAACGAATTTATATATATATATATATATATATATATATATATATATATATATATATATATATATAATATATGTATATATATATATATATATATATATATAATATATATATAGTTTTATTGTACAAGTATGCATTTTCTCAAAATGTGTCGTGGGCCAATTCATTTCTATTCTAAAGAAAATTACTTTGATGTCCATCCAGTGCAAACGCGAATCGCAAATGTAGTTTGAAATATGATAATCTTATATTGGTAAAAATGGAAAATGACTTGAAGTCTAATGTACCATTAGCTCGTTGGAAAATCTCGCATCTTTTTTTTTTCTTTGTGAGTCATCACCCACACTTTGGGAATCGTTGCTTTCAACCACCCGAAGAAAAAAAAAAGAACGCAAACTTTTATAATATGAGTGTTTATGATCTGCAAGGCAATAAAATGCGTAATTAATCACGTAGTACAAAAAACGTAGAAAGTTTTGAAAGAAAGAAACATGAAACGCTTGTTTGTCTTTGTTTTTTTTATGATACTTTACAAATAATATTCAGAAAGTTTCATTCAAGCACTTTGTTAGACCCTCGCGATGTAAACATGTGTAATTCTGCATCTTTAGTGGATGCATGGTTGTAATGAGTGCGAACGACACGCTTGCAACGGAAGAAATATATAACAAAGAAAAGAGAACACTTAAGAGATGGGCGGATTGTTGAAGAAAATCTAATGTCCTCCTCGATAAAAAGTAATTTTACACAAGTAATTTTCATATCAGATCGTGGACCATATTTTTTTATGCCCATAAATTTACAACTGATAATATCCAATGCGCCTGTATTCTCGTATCTATGCAAATATATTCAATGAGAATAACCAGCGGAGTTATTTGAGTTTCGCTGTGCACTTGGACCCGATAAAATATAAGTTAACGTATTGTGTTCGATTGCAACTTATAATTGTTTTTGCAGTTCAATAGAAGGAAACTGATATTATGGTAATATGTCTCAAAATAAAGTATCATGATAACCTGCCTCAAAATAAACTTTATTGCTTATTTTAAATTAGAAATGCAATTTTGTTTAAGAAAAGAACCTTCCGTTGAAGCTGTAACACAGACTACATAATAAACGCTCCAAAGACTCTGTTTCCCCGACTGTACCAACATGTAGGAATTTAAATATAATGTGCAAAATTATCTTGCTGCACAATTTCCTGCATAGAGGCATCCTATAAGTCCCTTCCCCTCAATTACAGCAGCCCGATTACGTCTCAGTAGCAATATGTCTCGTTTAGTATCATTGGGATTCTTCGGACTACTGTTCTCATCTAAAGTGTGATTTTTTTCAACGTTTTGGTCGATGTAATCTCCGACTTTCTTCAGGTGTATCTTGTCAGACTCGGGAATGTTTCTGTCAAACTCGGGAATTTTGGATGGAATTTCGAACGGAGCACTTTATTTACGTCACGGAGGTAGCATGCTCTTGTTCCGTCAGCCATGACTGGATAGAGGTCATAAGTAATTCGTAATTGTCATTTTCGATCGCCTACAGTGAGAATTGAACCTTCAGCTTCCAATAACATAACGCATCACTTTTACAATGGCTTTTTTTCCAAGTACTATAACCACTGCCTCACGGGTCGTAATAATACGAATTACCAATCCTCATCTTTAAAATTCAAAAACGTAATGCCTTCTTTCAATGTCTCCTAATACATCCAACATTCCAATTCCAATAAAATAATTGACATCAACCAGCTTGCTATGCCAGTAATAACATACCATTGACTGGCCACAAAAATACATCAACCGGCTAGATATAAAGACACGGAAGCTACTAACGCTTTATAAAATCATATATAGAAATCAGTGTCTAACAAGACTGTATTTACCCAGGGGAGAAGGAGGACTGGAGCTCTCAGAGATCAACCACCAACATAGGACAATTATAGTGAGCCAGTATCTGAAAAGCTCTCAGAACCACACCCTCTCAATAGTATACTAACATCAAGAGACGAGTCAGCAGAACAACATCAATCACTCAGCTGGTCAACCATTTTGGTCAAGGCTGTCTCACAGACGAGGATGAAACATCAAACAAGCCTGCAATACAAATAGCAAGAAAGAACCGGCAGAAATATACTGAGACCTTCCAAAGGCTGAACCTTGAAGAATGGGACTAACATCACCGTGCAAAGTATTTTCTGGAAAAACTCTCCCAGGAATACATAGACAAAGAAGGTTCCTTGGACTGGCTCAAGAGGGGAGCCCTCCACCACGACCAGGAAAGGCTATAATGACTGCTCAAGATCAAGGATTGATGACCAATGCATTCAAGATGATAGGTCTAAGTAATGACAACAAATGCAAGTTCCGCCACACAGAATTGGAAAGTGTGGTCATATGGTCTCAAGTTGTAAGGTTCTTTTGGGGGACGGCTACTACACAGCGTGGCATGATGAAGTATGTAAGTACCTCCATTGGACCATCTGTAAAAAAAATGAAATATCCAGTGTAGCAGCAAGCCCTGGGAACATCAACCTGAAAGAACAGTTGGACATGACATATACCATACATTACGACCATGTAATCTCTACAGCCACCTATCTAGAAAATGCTGCTGTGAAACCTGTCAGAAAGAGTGGTTGAAATGAGTGTCCCTAATAATGGAAGTCTGAACAGAGCCGAAAGGGAGAAACAGACCAAATATCAAGGTCTCATGTATGATATGAAAAGAAACTGGAATCTTAGGGAGATATCAATCATACCAGTTATTATAGGTGCGACAGGGCTTATGAAGAAGAACCTGAAGTCCTACTTAACTAATATTCCTGGTGAACCAAGTGCAAAAAAGATCCAGACAATTGCACTTAAGGGAACAACGAGGATACTAAAAAGAGCTCTCGGTTGGTTTCAATAAAAGAAGCAGGGCAATGTTGGCGGCTGGTTTGGCTGCCCCATACCCAACGTTACAATCTTCAAAGGAAGAAAAAAAAAAAAAAGAAAAGTAAAATCTCACTATTTTTCATTTGTATCCTGAACCAGTCGTGTATTGTTGATCCC
>NC_136512.1:28985340-29000340 GCF_053919585.1 Euprymna scolopes | reverse complement strand
AAGATTAGGACCTTGGGAAAATTTATTACCACCCACATTCCAGCGAAGACTAATGGCCGGTACCAACGAAAAATGAAAGGTAAGAAGCTGTTACAATAACGCAAATTCATCTGCAATGGTTATCGAAAGTGCTTAAAAGTTGTTCTCTAAGAGAAATCTTTGATAATGGCTTGTGTGACTACTCCTAGTGAGTAAATAATAATAATAATAATAATAATAATAATAATAATAATAATAATAATAATAATAATAGTAGGAGCACTAGGAACAATTCCGAAAAACTTCGAATAAAGAATGTCAGAAATCAATGGTAAGCGGCTGTTGCGATGATGCAAATTCATTTGCAAATGCTATCGAAGGAGGTGGAGAGGGCTGGACGTCTGGGGAAACTTGTTGTCACTCAGCTTCCAGAGAATACCACAGGTTTCCAATCAGATCGTTTGTTGACTTGTGTGAAAGCTCCATGTGAGCCAATAATAATAATAATAATAATAATAATAATAATAATAATAGCGTTATTATTATTATTATTATTATTATTATTATTATTATTATTATTATTATTATTATTATTATTATTATTATCTATATGTTAATACGATAGCGTGTATGTTATTTTCTGTGTCACGCGTTAAATTGTTATGTACTTCCATTTCTCATCATAAATAATTTAACAAAGAATTCTTTGAGTCATCTATTCTTTTTATAAATAAATTTATCAAGAATTCTTCAAAAGTTTTGGTTTTGGTTTCGATTATAACTGATGACAATCCAGTAATGTTTTTTTTTTGTTGTTGTTATAAATAATTTTATCGATAATATTTCATAAGTTTTGGTTTCGGTTTCAATCATGGCTGAAGGAACTCGATATATATATATATATATATATATATATATATATATATATATATATATATATATATATAATTTTTTCCTATTATATTATATAACATAATATTTATAATTTTTTATTTTTATTATTGTTTTTAGAAAGAATAAACAACAGGAAAAAAAAATTGAAAATTAAGAATAAAACAAAAATAAAAAATACGAAAATAAGGTTTAAAATAAGAATTTTGGTTTGAACGGTATCCAGGATGGTCGACCTGTAACAACATGGGATGGAATTTCTTTTCCGCAGACGAACGCTCCAGGTGTATCATGTACAAAATTAACTTTTTGTTGGAAACATCGGATGGAAATCACATCTGACGAGTTGGTGAGAAAGAAAAGTTTTATGAAAATATAAAATCTTGAAATTGTTATCCCATTAACGAAACGGCTGTAATTTAGAGATCCAAGATGAAATAAACAAGAGTTATATAAAAGTAAAAATTGTAAGTCTTTGAATTTCAACAAAATTTATATATATATAACAAACAAATAAATAAATTAAATAAACATGAATATACATAAACGATCACACACATATGTATATATATATATATGTATATATATGTGCATGTATGTGTGTACACATAGGTATATTTATATATATATATAAAAAGGAAGGAAAAGATCTACCTTAAACCACTAACCTAGTTCTAAAACAGACCCTTTGTTCGATAAAATGCATGCCCATTGGCTGATAGGAAGGGGCGCGGTGGATACTAGAAAGCTGATTGGCTAGCTAGAAATCCTCAACATATATAAAAACAAGAAGCAACCACAGAATTCGCGCATAAGCTTGACGAATCCTATAGTGGATGAAACGCAGAATATTCAGTGTAGCTTAATCGCCATATATATTTTATAAATTACTAACTAGCTCTACCTACGTATTGAGCACTTTTGAAATAAATACTTAAAGTTTACGCATTAATCTATACTTTCGTATATTAAATTTATGTGAGTAAATGAAGTAGTTATATATATATTATATATCATGCTTTTAATTGTTTCGATTCAAGCTAATGCACCCAAGTCATGTGGATATATTGTTTTTATTTTTGTAAATTGCAACTTTATAATATATGAAAATCGATAGAACGTTAGCTCCAGAATAATATATACGAAATCTGCAAAAATCAAAATATCATATTTAAGCGTACTTTACGGCCGAGCTACGTCGGGCGTCCTTACTAGCTTAGATAAATACTTTTGCAGTTTTAACAAAAGAGCTACAATAATATCAGAGCGTCTCCATTCACCCTGAACATATACAGAATGCCAACATCAATATATCACATATGAATGAATCCCTGTGGATATTCCACAGGTCCCGCTAGTTATTATTATTATTATTATTATTATTATTATTTACACCGTTTCGCACAGATTATCAATAATTTCTGATTTACATTAATTGCTGGTGAATCTGGTTTCGAACAATTGTCTCCATATTTCCAATGCTCTCCCCTATCCCAATTTTCATTGCAAATGACATAGCGTTACTGAAATAGCCGATCACCACTGAATTCGCGCTGGAAGCGACCATTGGTCCTCTGATAAAGTTGCGGAGCAATAAGCCTCCTCAAAGTGCAATCACTCGTCAATTTTTCGATTTGAGTTGTTATTAATGGTTTCTTTTCGTCGATCCTTTTATCCATATTGACCTTTCATACAATTGTTTAGCGCTGGGGGTGGGGGGCACTTGGTGATATATATATATATATATATATATATATATATATATATTGCAGTTTCAATTTGCATGGGGATTGTTTATGTTTAGTTTTATATTTGTTGAAACTCCCATGTAGCCGCTTAGCCTCCGTAGTTTATACGGGTTGGTTTCCGCACTCGAAGATTTTCCCGAAAACTTTATCCGTTTTCTCTCTCTCGTCTGTCGCAGAGTTTCACTCTTTCTTTTCATTTATACAGGGTGTCCGTAAAGTTACTATACAGTCTTATTGTTTTATTGTATTATATTTGTATTAATAGTTAATATTTATTTTTTTTACAGGTTTATTTAATCCAGCATGCCACGCAAGCTAACTTTGGAAGAGCGCAAATTTATTGTACTGTTAATATATTACAGGGTGTCTGTATAGTAACTTGTAAGACTGTATAGTAACTTTACGGACACCCTGTATATCTGTTGTTTTTTTTTTTTTTTCAGTTTTTCAAGAAAATACATCATCTTCGTCCTCATCGCCGTCGTCGTCGTCGTCGTCGTCGTCGTCATCATCATCATCATCATCATCATCATCATCATCATCATCATCATCATCATCAGAAATTCTGATCACTCCTAGATGAGGCACTCCTCCCGGCTTTCCTTCCTCCTCGCTTTGTCCAAGTTAGTGTAAGAGGTTAGGGTTAGAGTTAATGTTAGGCCACGTAGCGCCAAGGTTGCTGCCGAGCTCGTTTTTTCATCCCCCTTTTATTTGCCTTCGTCTATTTTTTTCCTCTTGTCTCGAGCGCCCATTCTCTTGTTATACAAGATGGCCCACTTAAAAGTAGCCCCCAAAAATGTAATAGAGAGAGAGAACATTCTTTTATTATTTAAATTACCTGTCGTGTTATAAAAGATGCTGGGAGTGTTCCCCGTGGACATCTATGCATTTCTGGGAACATTTAACAACGTTTTCAAATACTGCCTGTAGATCTTCTCTGTTGATTCTCCTGATAGCGTTGGTAATGTTCTCCTTTAAAAGTGGGTTTAGATTGTGAGGACTATTTGCATAAACTTTTTGTTTTAAACTTGCCCAAAGATAAAAATCACATAACAAGTCTGAGGAACGTGGTGGCCATAACCCTTTTGGTATTTTTTCTCTCTCTCGTAAACATGTTATGAACTCGTGTCAGTGATCTGTGAGACGTGTGGCATGTAGCGCCATATTGTTGGAAAAAGAATTGCATTTTTTCTTGTGGTGCCAGTTGGTCGTTAAGAGAAAGATTAGAGAGATCGGGCTACTTTTAAGTAGATGTCAACCATTTTTTTTTTACGTGGATCTGAAAAGCTGACCTTTCCATCTATTTTCCCTATGTTCTCTTCATCGGTTATGTGGCTTAGGGTTAGGGTTAGGTTTACTAAAGTTTGATACCTGATCATAGCGTCTCTTTTTCTTTCACGTAGACTGGTGCCCAGCATTATGTTTTTCGTGTAGCCATACTTACCTTTTTCTATTATTATTATTATTATTATTATTATTATTATTATTATTATTATTATTATTATTATTATAACAAGTGAGGATGGCAATGTAGCGGTATGGTGGGACAAAAGTGTCATAACGACCAAGCAATTGGAACATAATCGCTCGGATTTGGTCGTCATTGACAAGGTCTCAAAGACCTGGCAGATTGTAGACTTCTCAGTATCCTGGGACAGGAATGTGAGCGAGAAGGAGAACGAGAAGTGATAAGGCGCGTACAAAAAACATAAATAATCCCGATCGTAGTACGTACGTTAGGAGTAGTATCAAGTCTCTGGAAGGACAATAGAAAAAAACTCCGAATCCCCGATGGTTTAGGCGGCCTTCAGACTTCTGCTATTGTAGGTACTACCAACATCCTTAGGAAAACCCTTGATCTTTGAAGCTCCTGGTTTGGAGCTGGGATTGAGGGAAATCCTCTCGAAATAAATTCCATCTCTTTCGAGGGAGACGTTATAAACGAAATCAGAATTATTATTATTATTATTATTATTATTATTATTATTATTATTATTATTTAGTCTGCCATGTGTTGGTTGATTCGTTGTTTTTTTTTTTACGGCATAACAACCCTATTTAGGTTATTTAATGCCGAATCCAAAGATTTTAAAGAAAAATTTTTTAATAGAATATATTTGTTGTTTTCAAGTCGGTTTCTAGTAAACCCATAGTTGTGGCCTTAACAGGTACTACCACTCCGGGTCAGAGTGGACCTGGGAGCAATGGTAATTAAAGGGTGGTTCCACACTCCCCAAAGCCCGCAAGCTGGGGCCTCACCACTGGATATAGTTTAAGGTCATACCCAGGACCTCCGCCATGTGTCATAACCAATGTCATAGCAGGTATGATGTATTTATTGGACGCGTTCCGTTTGACGGTTTTATCGATATTCTAACTCTTCATGACGTCTGCTTTGAAAATGACTGTCCATCCAAGCGCAATTCCTCGTTTGATTTTCAACATGACACCAGCCTTGCTTCTCAGCATCTTCTCTGGATAGATATTGTTATCAGCTTCCTTGACATATTTACCGGTCACTGTGACTGAAATTTTGTTATGCAGACTCACCCATTAACTCGTAATGGGATTTTCTAATCACTATAAAAACCTCGAGTTTAATACTCTCGGGGGGGGGGGGGTTATCACGACGTAACACGAGACTACAGATTGTCTAACTAACAGTTGGAAAATGCCGGCAAGCTTTTCATTGTATTTAATTTCTTATATGATAGGCCTTCAATAAGTTTCCAGACATATTTTTTAGTATGGGGCATTTTTATCAATGGTACACATATGAGTCTCTAGTCCCCTTCGAAGTAATCTCCTCCGGCTGCAATGCACTTGTTGTACCGTTTCAACAACTTCTTGAGGGCTTCATAGACGTCCTCTTGTGTGAGCGTACCAATGACCTTCGTCATCTCATCATCCTTTACAGAGTCTCTGCTTTCCTTGAATCTCTTATGCCACTTAAAAACTGATGCTCCATTCTTATTTGATGGTTCAAAAGTAGTCTGAAGCTCTCCATACGTTTTTGCGGCGTTTTTTTTCCAAATTTAAAACATAATTCTATCGCATACTCGTCCAGATTGCATTCCTGAAATTAGCAACTGTGACAATAAGGCTTTAGGTCCTGGATATGACTTTAAATTATATCCGATGGTGAGGCCCCAGCTTGCGGACTGGGGGGGGAGTGTGGAGCCACCCTTTAATTGCCATTGCTCCCAGGTCCACTCTGACCCGGAGTAGTAGTACCTGTTAGGGTTCCAACTATGGGTTAAATAGAAACCGACCTAAAAAAACAAATATACTCTATTAAAAAGTTGTTCTTCAAAATCACTAGATTCGACATTAAATAACCTGGAAAGGGTTGATATGCCGTAAAACAAAAACAAACAAAGAAAGAATCAGGTGTATTTCAATTACTGCTGTTACTGTTCATTTGAACCTCAAATCATAAACATCTGTCAGTCATACTGAATTTTCAAGGGTCTACCACAATTTTTAATGCCTGTAAAAAATTCTAGAAACTTATTTAAGGCACCTCATATATACATGTATATATAATATATAATTCTGAGACGTTTATATCAACGAGACCCAAACAATCCCAGGACTTTCCCACTCTTTAATAAGTCGTTTAACTATTGCTAATCGCCTGAGTTACCCCCTGCAAGCAAAATAACGGCGAGGCTTGTCAGGCAATTCAACTATATTGCGTTGGTTTTTCAAAACCACACAAACCCTTGTGTCTAATATCTAGAAGAATTGGTAAATAAATATGTGATTATTTGGGGTTTTTTTTTTTGCCAAATATTTCATTACTCGCAGAACCCGTGGAAATTCCACAGTAATTTATTTTTTTTTAAACACATTATAATGTGATGGCGTTAGGATAAAAAATACTCTTGATAGCCCGGGCGAAGCATCAAGTATTCAGCTATCGACGAGATTTGAATTACGCTACAAACTCGTGTAGTGAGTTCAATCTGGATTACGGACGTATTGGATGGATGGATGGTCTTTATAGACACACGACTGTTCTTATTAATGAAATTCTTTATTTGGCCAATCAACTCTGGTATTCTGACTTATTTACTTCTCCCACACCTTTACGCATCTCTTATAGACTCCTTGCCTTTTTTAAATCCCTTATGCCACTCAAAAAAAAAAGCTGATGCTCGATTCATGTAAGATGATTCAAAAGCAATGTGCGATTTCCATACATTTCTTTGATACGGTTTCCAAGTTCAAAACAGAATTTATTGCATATCATTCTTCTAAAGTGTCCTCACATTCAGATTGCATTTTTGAAATTCACCACCTGTGACAACCAGACTTGAATAAGGTGTATTCCAATTCCTGCCGTAGCTATTTATTTAAACCTGAAATCATAAACATTGATCAGTCATCGGATAAGATGTACAGTAATAACATACTGAATTTTCAAGAGTCTCCAACAATTTTAAATGCTTGTATAAAACGTCTCGAAACTTTTTGAAGGCACCTTGTACAATATATTCTTTTCTACGAGTCTTTCTTTTATGAGGCTCTCCTAGGGCCATAACAAGTTTTGTAGTACATTCCAAAAGCAAAACCAGCTATTTTTTTTTAACTAAAACACTAAAACATTGAAGGGCTACGAAGATGGGAGTGATAGCACTAAAACGAGCGACCTTTTTTGCTCTAGAATACAATTTTTTACAGCTTCACTGCCATTCTTGATACACTCATCAACGCTCTGATCCCCATCTGGCATCAGTTGGGATGGATGGCTCTCGTCTGGGAGAGGCCCCGTGTTTTGACAAGCTTCTGGGTTTGACCTTTACTCCTGATCTGAAATGGAACACGTACATCAAGTCTGTTGCCAAGGTCGCTGGAAAGATGATGCGATCCTTATACCGCTCCAGAAGATATCTCACTACTGATGCAATTCTCTATCTAAATAAAAGCCAAGTACGACCAAAGATGGAATACCGCTGCCATATCTTGGCAGGAGCTGCTAAAAACAGCTATCCTGCCTTGACAGAGTACAAAATAGACTTCGTGGCTTAGTGGGGGATGCCCTTTTCTCTACCCTGCAACCTCTCTCCCACAGAAGAGACGTTGCGAGCCTATCCTTGTTTTATCGTTATTTCCATGGCAGGTGCTCATCTGAACTCCAATCACTGGTCCCCCCCCCTCGCCAATCTTTCGCGAAAAAACCCCGTCTCGCTGAATCCACTGTGAAAAATTTCCTTCACTCTTTATCTGTGCCTAAATCAAAACGTGGATTCTATGAACAAAGCTTCTTTCTTAGAACTGCACGCCTGTGGAACTCTGTTCCGTCTGCCTGCTTCCCACCTGACTACAACTTGGATGTGTTCAAGTTCAACGTTAGCAAATTCCTAATGAACCGCCCCCTTAAGTAAACACTTCATCAAATCTCCACACTAACGTACTGTACTTGCAATAACCCTTATCCCTACGTGGCTTCCGGGCCTTGATAAGTGGTGACCACCGTGTAAAAAAAAAAAAAAAAAACTCCTGCCGGCGATAAACGATGCCTTAGTTGAAAAGTTCGGAGAGCGCTTTATTACTCATACCAGGTTCGCCAATCTGAAATCGAGGAAGCCATCTTTTAAGTGTGCTTACATCAACTGCATCAGTTTCGTAAACGTTCAAAAGACGCGCGCGAATGTTGATCAGTTCATTTTATTTTTTTTATGGGGGGGGGAATTCAATGACGCATCTATGTTTCCGACGCACGTCCATGACAAGGGATGCTTTCTTAATGTGTCACACCGTCAATATCTGTATCTGAGAGATGAAACTCTCAGGTCACGGATGCATAAGTACGGTCATCATAACAACGTAATTTGCATCCGCCTGATCTATTTCAGACAGAGGAAAGAAATAGGGGGTGTTACTTTTCAAACGCCTTTTGTGTACACGGTGGAACGATAAAGTCGCCCTAACGAACACAATACTACTGATTAAAACTTTTATTGAAAAAAAAATCAATTCAGGTATATTGATTAAGATTATGTGAAGCTGATATCTATTCAATGTACCCGCCTTAAGCCTCAATCACCACCTCAATACGGGTCTGGAACTGGGAGCATACCTTTTCCACAAGCGCCGGCGGCGATCAAGCTGGCTTTGGTGTTGTGTAAGGTCATGTTGGCGACGTTCTCGACGTATAGCCAAACGAAGTAGTACAACGGATTATGGTCGGGGAATGAGGGGGATAGTGTGAGAAAGGTACAAATTCGTAGTACTCCTTTTTAAGTCAAGCCTGGATCTCTTTGGACATGTGGGCCGGCGCCGAGTCCTGCTGCCACGCCCATCGGCCAGCGGCCACCTGATTGCAGCAGGGGATCACTACACACTTCAGCACATCCAGGTACAATTTGGTGCTGACTTTCAAGCCGACTTCGAAGATGTGAGGTTGCACGATGTGGCTCTCACTTGAAACCACGCCAAAACCATAACCGTGGCCGGAAGCTTTGTTTTCATCATCCTAGGCACGTCGCTGTTATTCGTGGTAATTCAGCGATGCATTTTAAGGGTGCTCGGCAAAGATACAATTGTCATAAGTTGGATCGGTAGAGAGCATGAGCTGTACAGCGGCGCATCTCCGATCTTGCTCGTTGAACATTGTTTCACTTTTATACATGATAGAAGGTTCCTATCGCTCTTGGGATTTGCCAACTAGTAGATGGTCTGCAACTCTTGGGATTTGGCCAACTAGTAGATGGTCTGCAACAAAAAGAAGAGAACACGTTTGCATCAAACGGAAATGGAATCATGCCGTCTTTTGTTGGGCGACAATTTTATCGTTCACCTCAGAGATGGATTTAGTTTTATCTGTGTGCATTTTAAGGTCAAATAAATGGCTAGCATTTAGAGTGTTTTTGAAAATATCTTCTAGTTGAGGAGTAGGGCTAGGACAACAGCATATTCTTTTCATTGTTTTGATTTTCGAGTGTATATCCGTCGATATCTTATATGCTTTTGTATAGAGTGATGCGGTTCTCGGTTGTTTAACTGTTCTGTGTCGGATATATACTCGAGAGTCAAAACAATGAAAAGAATATGCTGTTGGCGTAGCCCTATTGATGAGGTGTGTAGCTTGTGACAATGGTATCGTTGGCAAATTCAAGATAAGTAAATTATTATCGTTTAATACTGATACCTTTGCATTCCTAATCATTTTTATTGATCACCGAACTTTGCAAGCAGAATGTTATGATTTTCGGTAAACTGTTGTCTTGTTGGAGTTTTAAAGTTGCCGTGCTTCCACCGTAAACGTCTTAATACAAGTTGAACTGAACCCTGTCAACTCCGTGATGTGAGTATATAAGAGGTAGTGTTGAGACAATTAATCGGAATCTTAATCCGGTTTCAGAAAAATCAGATCTTTTGGGGGCACCAGAACCGGTATCAGAATCAGAAAAATTGGGTCTATGTAACGTTGTCGGGGAACCAACACGTATTAGCCTAAGTCGCAAAGTAGACAAAGAACAGAAAAGAACTACAATTCTTTGTTACACAACGACGTTTAGTTCCTCATTCTCCCGCCGCGCGTGACTTCTCGTTATGGCTTTCATGTCTTCCACACTGCTAACATGCTCTCTAACGTCATCATCGTCTCTAACGTCATCGTCTCTAACGTCATCGTCTTCTCGAACGTGCTCTCTTCTTTTTATAGTTTCCTTTTTACCGTGAAAACATGGTAGTTTTAATTGTCTTTTTTGAGGATGGGGTTACTTTGTTTAAAAATTAATTTTCCATTCCCGGTATAATTAACAAAAAATGATCAATATTACTTAATTTTTAAACTATCAATAAAATTTAAATCTATTTAGTACCGTCACAAGTGGATTTTTTTGCGTTTGCGAAAATATATGCATGCATTACATAAGTTCTTACATTAATCTTAAAAATAATCATCTATTGTATAAATCTCACCTGTCTATTTTAATTTATGTATGTATGTATGTATGTTTGTATGTATGTATGTATGTATGTTTGTATGTATGTATGTATGTTTGTATGTTTGTATGTATGTATGTATGTTTGTATGTATGCATGTATGTATGTATGTACGTTTGTATGTATGTATGTATGTATGTTTGTATGTATGTATGTATGTATGTATGTTTGTATGTATGTATGTATGTTTGTATGTATGTATGTATGTATGTATGTATGTCTGAAACTTTCAACAGAGGCGACGGATTTTCACGAGATCGATATCGTTTTGAAGCTCGACCCTTCGGACGACAAACATAAAAAAATAGCTAAAAAACATTCATTGCTTCGCCGTCATCTTGGCACTTTTCTACAAGGAGGGGTCGCTTTTTTCGTCGATATTTTGGAAAAGTTATGCCTTCTTTTCGATTGACTACCCTTAATTGAAACCTTCGCCACTTCCGGTTTGGCGATGGACGAAACGGCAAATACGTACCTTCAAACATTCACGGAGGACCATGTGTGCTACACTTGTTTTAGTCGAAATAAAATACATATATTCATGCTGCTTTCCAAACTGGTTTCGTATCTTAGTTCGCCGTTTGGGTAAAAAACTATGCCGTGTCGAACACGAGATCTTTTTTTTATTCCAGCGTCGAAACGTCTGCCAAAGTTCAGTCATCGCCACGAGGGTTTTTAAAATTTCTAATCGTATGGTTTCGTTTTTTCTTAAATACATTTAAAAAGTCATAACGTACGCACGAACATAAAACACTTTAACATATTACTATATAGACAACTGCACACGAGAACGTATATAATTCTGAAAGGGACTGGTAGTTTGCTTAAAGCATTGCTTACAAATAAGTGTTTAGCAAACCGAGTGGTGAAGTGGTGTGACGTTTTTACGACATTCTTTTTAGTTTCTTTTTTCTTTTTGAAAACGAGATTATATTCTCGAAATATTAACACCATCTACCATTAAGATTATGCAAAACAAGCTTATATTTATTGACTTTTATTTGTAATTGTTTTTGAAATATATATATATGAACATAAATGAATATATATATATATAATTATATATATACACACATATATATAGATACACATTATATATACATATATATACATATATAGACATATATATACATATATATACATATATATACATATATATACACATATATATATATATGTATATAAATACGAAAAACTATTTTCAATACTTGTGCTTAAAAGTAAAATAGCATCCATTCGCAGCTGAACATTTTGCTAACTGCATTTTCTCTGAGGATATAGGCCACTGTTGAAAATCCATGGATTAAGGAAATTAAAATAACCCTCTTCTATATATTCCTTTTGTCAAGCAATATATTCTTAAATCGAATATATGTCGCTATATGTTGTTTTTTCAGAATTTAAAATTTAATCACGAAACTTATATATATATATATACTCATTATATATATATACACACATTATATATATAATGTATATATATATATATATACGAATTATATATATATGTACACATTATATATATAATGTATATATATATATATACGAATTATATATATATGTACACATTATATATATAATGTATATATATATATACGAATTATATATATACATTACACATATATATTATATATATAATCTATATATATATATATATATATATATATATATATATATATATATATATATATATACGGATATTTTAGAACACTTAAAAGACCTTCGTTCATTCCTTTGTCTATTTTGTCTATTTTTGTTTATACGTCACATTACTTCACCGGTATTCCTGCATTCCTATAGCCTTCTGATAGTCTCAGGTATTTGGATATAATTGGATTTGAAACACGTGTTCCATTATTAATAAAACCGCAAATAAATAGTTTTTCCCATTATTAATTCCACTATATTTTCGTTGTAAGCAATCGCTACTTTAAACCTCACCTTATTAAATTATATATACTTTATTAAACGTGCGCGTCTTTGTACCCTCGGTTCAAAGACATCATAATTCGATTTTAAGCGCGCACATAATGTTTTTTTTTTAAATATATATATATATATATATATATATATATATATATATATATATATTTGTGTGTGTGTATACACACGCATGTATATATTTATATATATATATATATATATATATATATATATATATAACGCTTTATATTTTCAACGATATTTTTTCCTTTCTTGTTAAAACTTAAAAAAAATGTCTTTACTCAGCCGGAAGTTGCGCTATGATGAAACCAAACAAGCTTAATTACGTGGCAAATATAAACAATTTTAAATTTCAGTGATTGAATTATTTCGAATCTTTCATTGCTTCAGACGATATATTGATTTTATGTCAGCGATAATTTTATTGAAGATAAATACATTTAAAGATATTGCGAGAAGAAAAAAACAAACAAAAAAAACAACAACAACAACAACAACAAAAAACAAAACTATTGTTTTCTTGAATTTTTCTATGACTGCAATTTTAATGTTTTCAAAGCGCATGCGCGATTTGCTTGATTTAAAAGCACTTTTCACCAAATGGAATCGCATGTACGACGGCTATGTTTTTATTTAGCCATATGATTGTGCTCACTGAAGCGTTATACTTTTAATTTGTTTGAGGTTTTAAGAATATATGCGGGAACACACTGGATCGGTAGAAAAAAGCCGAAAGGTAAGGAAGCATTAGGACACTGACAATAAACCAAACTGTTTTCTGCGCATATGACGTCACGTCCACCAAATTTTATCATATACTTCCTTTATCACGATTAGATAGGATGTAAGTCCTAGAACAGAGTGGAAGCATACCTATGATTCAAGATTGCCAGAATGATGTACAGCCGAACTGGCGAGAAAAGCTTGCCGGAACAACATGCTATCAGAAACGAGCTAGTCTATATCTATGACTTTTTCAATCAGAATTATTTTAGACAGCAGGAAATGGAAGTTACATAACCGTCAAGCACCTTGCTGGTATGATACGTGCGCATTTCCCTACAGAACACGTCGTATTTCGAGCGAGAGTAATATGCTTTCAAGTCATCAGCGTCTTTGTTATTTGTGATATGCGCCAAACCACTTCATACGCAGTAGGGCATCGCAAGCCCTGCGTTTAGTGTGATGAGGTGTCTTTTCGTTAATTGACAGCGCGCCATTGTCCCATGCGCGTTGCGCACGAGTTATCGCCAGTACAAACGTGCGCATACACCCACACGGACACACATACATATAAACACTCACAAAAAGTTCCTATTTACAATGCCTCCCCACGAGACAGAGTTAGACACCAGGGTCGTTTTTTTTTTTTTTTTTTTTAACGAGGAGAAAAGGAACAACAAAAAAAAATTGTCTCAGTCGTGAAGGATTTCTCGTCCACTGCAAGAGAAGAAAAAGAAGTGCAGCATCTGAAGAACAAATACTACACTTTGATCTTGGCCCGAAAAAGTTGTCAACATTTAACGGTCAACATTGCTGCCTCAACACAGGCACGCACATACACATCCCTGGTGAACCAAGTACAAAGGAGATCCAGACAATTGCACTTAAGGAATCAACGAATATGCTAAAAAGAGCTTTCGGTTGGTTTAATTAAAAAGCAGGGAAATGTTGGCAGCTTGCTGGTCTGCCTCATATCCAGCGTTACAATCGTCAAAGGACGAAAATTAAAAAAAAATGCACACTCATGGGCATATATATATATATATATATATATATATATATATATATATATATATATATATATAGTCATTCACATACAGTACTGTTTCGCTGTTTCACAGCTCATAAATGCGTCTAGACAGGGACCGCCCGGCATTACCCAGTCGTAAAATACGCTTCTATATGATATTTTGATTAATGCAGATTTCGTGTTTATAATTATATTATATTGGACCCAATATATAGTGATCATTTAAAAAGTTAAAAAAAAAAAGAATCGAAATCAAAACGTTTAGCTTACGATTTATTTTTTTCCTTTGGCGTTAATGCCTGGGCTATGAAGACATGTTTGCTGCAAGGCTAAAAATTAACACATGAGCTATTACGTTTCGTATGCGTATTTGTAATGCCGTCGTTCGACCTTCATGTTCGAATACCCTATATATTAAGTTTCATGTCCGTAGACCAAAAGCTGACCGAGGCTATGGGTAGACAAAACGTTTTTATACACATACATAAATATATATATATAAAAAGAGTTTTGTGTTTGCTATAATCTTTTTAAGCTAATATTATGCAAGTATAACTCATGTAGAATATCTGTATGAATATAATGACACGTCATAGTTTACTAAAGATGATCATCGAATAAGAAAACCGAAAAAAACTATTAAGAAATTAATTAAAATGAATGCTTAAAAGTATATGCAAATTAGCTAGATCTTTTGCAGATCAATGCAATTCAATGACTCATATATAA
>NC_136512.1:28887840-28977840 GCF_053919585.1 Euprymna scolopes | reverse complement strand
AATAAGGGACCAGTTTTCCTACCTAGCAAAAATGGACAAGTTTTCCAGGAACGAGTTTTCCGGGCCATATATATATATATATATATATATATATATATATATATATATATATATATACATATATATATATATATATATATAAAAAAGTGAACGTGTCTGTCTGTCTGTCTGTGTACATTTCCCTACGCAATAACTCTGTCAATTTTTAGTCTATAGACTCGAAATTTAAAATACCGGGTACTGAGATTTGGGAAAATCGATGTGACGGGTGTCAGCCAGAAATTTGGCTGTTAAGGGGTCAAATTTCAACGATTTGACCTTTAAGAACTCTACCAAACTCCTCCGACAATTTTGGGTCTAGACACTTGAAATTTTAGATATAGGTTCCTTTAACCTGGCTCTAACTTAATAAAGTGATTTGAGCCAGAAACTTTAAATTTTAAGGGGTCATAATAGGGGTCAAAGTTTAAAAAAATTAACCATTATTTTTGTTTTTTTTGTTTTTTTTGCAAAGCATACACCTCCAAACACCCGAGCAACGCTGGGCACCCCTGATAGTATATATATAAATTTAAGATGTAGAAATATATTTTAATTGAATATATAGTTCGGCGGGATACTCAAATAAGATATATCAAAATTTCCTTAATCCGCGGATTATGGAAATTCATGTAACGTATACTTTTATGGTCTTAAATTTTTATTCTTCTATAACAAGCTCTATTGTTTTTTGGCTGTATTGAGCTTTTTGATTTCATTGTGATTGCTATATAAATATTTATATTTATATTTACTCCAAGTGTTGTGTTATCTATAAAAGGGCATCGTGTGTGATCGTCTAGTTGTTCTGTCTATTTGTTCATATGCCATTGTGTATATGTCTGTGGTACATGTATTTTTCAACATACATTCGCGCATGCTCGATGTTGGTCCATCTGGAAACATCTCGTCATGGACGGGAGACTTGGTACCTGTTTTGGACGAAGATTCATTTCGCTTCCAGACAAGGAATCGGTATTATAGTTTATTTCACTTTCCAGATGTCTCGCAGAATGATGGAAAGTGAATCTCTGGCCTTCATGGTTTCTCTTGGTCTCGTTTCTACACACATCAGCGCACCCCCAGTGAAGGGGAGGAGACGTCTGTGAAACCGTCCGTGTCGTTCTAAGCTCAAACCAAATCTCAACGATTCAGCTAACCTGATCACGTGGCTCACACGCAATCCCGATCAGCTAATCCTGACTTCCGGTCAACGTGTCTCAATATAATTTACACCCCCCTCTCTCTCTCTCTCTCTCTCTCTCTCTCGGTTCATTCTCTAACACAAGTGTACAGAATCTTTAGGCTTTTAAACTTAATCCTTACTGATTGTTTATATATATATATATATATATATATATATATATGTATGTATATTCGTATTTCTATCTGTTTGTTTGTTTATTTGTTTGTTTGTTCACAAGTTGATTAATATATACAACAATCCATTACTGTATCATATTATTCATTCCTATATATACTATGATCATTGCAAAATATAAGATTAAAGAGGTGACGTCATTTGCATATTACATTACGGAAAATCGACTTTATTAAATAGCGGTGTATTAGTTATTGTTTATAGTGAGAGAATTATTTTAAGTGTTCTATTTAAGTTTATTATTTAAATTTGATTTATATTGATAACATATTTAATTTAATTTATTTTTACCGACATCGATTTTTTCATGAATCGGTTAAAGTTATTTCCCTTGAGCACGAACATTGTTCTTTTTATTTTTGTTTTCTTTTTTTGGTGGATATTAAAACTAAACACTTTTAAGCATTATTTATGGAATTAGTTTAAATAAAATAATTTCCATGATTTCGCGATTAACGTTGTGGTCCAGTGAATTTTTATTTTAAAATAAACAAACAATAAAATTCAACTACGATTCTTTTTTTGAAAAAAAAAAAAAACACTTTAATTTACGTTTTATTACCAGTTTTTTTTTCTTTACAATTTTTGGACATCGTAAATATATATATTTTTTAAATAAAACAATAAGTCATAACTCATTTTTATAACATAAACATTCGGTTAACACAAATTCTACTTTGGTATTTTTGAAACTGAATTATTTCTAGTTTGTTTTTGTTGCAACAGACCGTAAAAACAAATCTTTCTAGACTGATGTAGCATAAAAGAAATTCGCTTGAACTGGAATATAGTCATAAAAAGGTGCTCCATATCTGGTGCAGAGTTTTTCACGTACTTCTGCTTTTCGGGGGGAGGGGGGTTTACATTTTCGTGTTTTCATTCGTTCTTTTATTTTTGAAATTTTTGTTGGGATAACGATGGAGTTGACGTATAATAATTAAAAACTGGTCAGTATTAGTAGTATAGCAGGTGTAGGGAAACCGAATTCATGTCGACCCTGCCAACGCGGGGTATCCGGTGCCGGGAAAACTCGTCCGGGGAAAACTCGTCTCGGGAAAACTCGTCTCGGGAAAACTCGTCTCCGGAAAACTCGTCTCGGGAAAACTCGTCCCCTTTCGCTAGGTAGGAAAACTGGTCCCTTATTGAATAAATATCGATTGAAAACACATTTTATGATCGTTCTTGAAGGAGATATTGTTTTTTAAAATAAACTATAGCCCCCCCCCCATAATATTTTTAAAAAATATTTTTACTTGTTTAATGTTTTTTTTGTGTTTTTAATAAAAGCGTTTATTATGTTCATAAACGAGACCGCATATTTTTTTTTATATTAATATAAAAAGAATTTACTTATATACTGTTGTTTATAAAAGGGTAAAATCGATTTTTCTACCTCGCCGACTATGTTGTTTATTTAATTCATTTGGAATCGTTTATTTGGTAAAGAAAAAAAAAACAGAAAACAAACAAAAAACATGTCGGTCGAGTGTTACGGGAGAACGAGAACTAATGCCCGGTATCTTAGGGGGTCTTGATAATCGTTAAAAAATAGAAAATTAAAGAAATTACTGAGGGAGATTTGGTTTTAAAAAGAAAATAATAAATTTTAATATTTTTTAAAATATAATTTAGAGAGAGAGGGGGGGATAAAACCTATATCTCCCTTCGAAAAGCAACCAACAAAAAATGAAATTAAAAGGATTCTTGATAAACGATAGCGGAGTTTTCAATAAAATTGATTAATAAATTTATTTAGTGATTACTTTCTCTCTTAATGATTGATTTTAGAATTTTGAAGTAAAAATTAAAAAAATTAAAAATGAGTTAGCACATGGCATCTCTCGCGCCAAAAAAATATTTCGCTTTTAATTTATTAGTTAATTTTTGCAAAATTTGACAGGACGACAATAACTGTTGATAATTGATAAAATCATAATTTTAAATAACGCATGAGTGCATTTGGTATGACAGAAAACAAAAACATAACAACAAAAAACTATCATAATTAAAAAACAAAACCAAAAGCGTAACGAAGAATCGAATCGCTCCCTGTTTTTTAATCTTTGGGTTTTGTTTTTTTTATTGTTTTTATGACTCCAAAAAACATCGTTAAAATAAGAACAAAAAAAAATTTGTAATTAACTTTGTATGAACATAATAAACGCTTTAAAATAAGTTAAATCACTAAGAACTTAGCCAGTTAGGTAGAAAACGGACACTTAGAAAATCGATTTTATTAAAAAAAAAAAAAAAAAAAACATTAAACAAGTAAAAATATTTTTAAAAAAATATTATGGGGGGGGGGCTATAGTTCATTTTAAAAAAACAATATCTCCTTCAAGAACGATCATAAAATGTGTTTTCAATCGATATTTATTCAATAAGGGACCAGTTTTCCTACCTAGCGAAAGGGGACGAGTTTTCCGGAGACGAGTTTTCCGGAGACGAGTTTTCCCGGGACGAGTTTTCCTAAATTCGGGGTATCCATGCTAATATATATATATATATATATATATATATATATATATATATATATATATATATATATATATATATAGTAATTTATAAAATATATATGGCGATTAAGCTTCACTGAATATTCGGTGTTTCATCCACTCTAGGATTCGTCAGGCTTATGCGCGAATTCTGTGGTTGTTTAGCGAATTCTGTGGTTGTTTAGCGAATTCTGTGGTTGTTTATATGGTCCTCTTCTGTTGAGGATTTTAGTTAGCCAATCTGCTTTCTAGTATCTACCGCGCCCCTTCCTATTAGCCAATGGGCATGATTTTTATCGAACAAAGGATCTGTTTTTAAACTAATTTAGTGGTTTAAGGCAGACATTTTCTTTATATATATATATATATATATATATATATATATATATATATATATATAATTATTTTTTACTATAATAATTAAATACTTACAGACACTAGTGTTTCATTCTTTCGGGAATTTTCTGTGCAGGGAGTGAGGATTAACACCAGTCGACAGATTCGAACTCGGTAACATGAACTATCTGTAGTCCGATTAGCAAAAACCCAATCCATTCGACTATCATTAACCGCGTGAAATAACGTTGAATTTAAACATTTTAATTTTAAATGTTCTTTACGTCAGTCAGACAGTGATCTAGTTGTTATACGATGATCTATGTATAAGAGCTAAATTGACGGACTGAAAGTGCTCAACGATAAGAAACGAGTTTCTTAAGGGGTGTCACACACACACACACACACACACACACATATATATATATATATAATATATATATATATAATTAAAAACTGGTCAGTATTATTAGTATAAGGGAAAGAAAAAAGAAGGTGTTTATTATCTTCAAAGACCTCACTTGTCCTCTGACCGTTTTATGACTCCCACCCAGATTACATTCTAACTTGACTAACGAAATAGGAAAATGTATTTGGTTGAAATATCAGTTTTCGACGGTGATTCTTAGCCTGAAGACGTAATCCCCCAACGCGGGTGATTACAGAAACATGTATGCACACATGTAGCCATTAATGTTTGTATAAATAAATTTAATATATTTATATATATATACAGATGTGTGTGTGTGTGTGTGTGTGTGTGTGTGCGTGCGCGTGTGAATATGCGGCCTCCTCTTTCTAGTATTTGTGTGTGTGTGTGTGTGTGTGTGTGTGTGTGTGTGTGTTTGCGCGTGAATATGCGGCCTCCTCTTTCTAGTATAGCTCGGGGCTTTATTACGGTTCGTCTCTCCCAATAAAATTTCGAATGACCTGGGTCAGGTGTTTATCTTGTCGCCATCTGCCAGGGTCGTCGCCGTTCTGAGCGCCAGCGGTTGACCTCTCTTTCTTACTTTACGCCCGAGTTATCTGACATCGCCGTCAAAATTCCTTGAGAGAATTAAAAAGACGAACCTGAAAAGCGAATGCTTCTTCAAGTTACAGTTGACGCTGGGAGTCAAATTGAAAATATCCCTTTTTTTTTTTTTTTTTTTGTTTTTTTTTTTTAAATATGCATCTAATTATTGGGTTGGTGCAAAAACAATATCGTTTTATCACATATTTATATATGATTTTTTTAAATTAAATCATTGATTTATATAGGCATGTTAAGCAGGCTTTTCGCTTTATTGAATCGTGTTATTTGTATTACTGTACACATAGATTCGAAAAAGTTGTCAAAAAACAAATATAGAACAAATAAATGTTATCAAAGGCAAGATAAGTTACTTTTCTACCTAACTGGATATATTTTTTTGTATTTTTATTCAGTGTAACATGTTTATTCAGCTCGAAAAACATGCAGTATTTACCGATGTATTGGAAAATTCAAAATGGCAGCCGACTCTCTCTCGGAGAGGGTACGTTTGGGAAAAGGTATTATAAATAATAAACTAGACAAAATACTGTTAGAAATTCGCTCAATATATGTTACCGTGACATAAGTTGACATGTATTCGGTTGTTTTCTAACAGTATTTTGTCTAGTTTATTATTTATAATACCTTTTCCCAAACGTACCCTCTCCGAGAGAGAGTCGGCTGCCATTTTGAATTTTCCAATACATCGGTAAACACTGCATGTTTTTCGAGCTGAATAAACATGTTACACTGAATAAAAACACAAAAAATATATCCAGTTAGGTAGAAAAGTAACTTATCTTGCCTTTGATAACATTTATTTGTTCTATATTTGTTTTTTGACAACTTTTTCGAATCTATGTGTACAGTAATACAAACCCGAATCGTGTTATTCGTTACCGCTCTCAATCTCTTCATTCAATTTTTTGCAGGTTTTCGACAGCATAGACAAAATTCAAGTTTAAACTAGGCTGAAAAAGCTGCCGTTGATATCAATGAAATATTGGGGTTGTTTTACTGTACACATAGATTAAAAAAAGTTGTCACAAAACAAATATAGAACAAATAAATGTTATCAAAGGCAAGATAAGTTACTTTTCTATCTGTCAAAGGCAAGATAAGTTACTTTTCTACCTAACTGTTAAAAACCCGCCGAATATATGTCAGCCTATGTTTTGTTAAAAAAAAAGTAGTGTCAAGTGTTACTTTAGAACAAATAAAAAAATGGCTGACCTGAGAGGATCACATCTTGGGAGTCTCGGTAATCGCTCAAAAATAAAAATAAAAAAAAAATAGTGAGGTAGCTCGAGTTTACAAAAGTGCCCCCCCCCAAAAAAAAAAGGAAATAAATTTTAATATTTTTAATTTAATTTACGGAGGCGGAGAGCTTTTTTTTTTTTTTAAACTATATCTCCCTAAAAAACAAAATTACAGAAACATGTATGCACATATGTAGCCATTAATGTTTGTATAAATAAATTTCAATAAATAACAACACTAACACAAAATAATTAAATTAAAACATACTTGAATAACGGAAGTATAGTTTTCAAGAAAATTGAAAACTTTCTTCACCTTTACTGATTGCTTAAAAAGTAAAAAAAAAATAAAATAAAAAAATAAAAAAAAATACGATAGACTTTCAACAGATATCCTCTCTCCCACCAAGATATATTTCACTTTTTATTTATAGTTAATTACAAGTTTTATATTTCTAGTGTTAAGGCATTACATTTTCTGGCACTTCTGCAGTATGCAGACTGCAGGGCCATTTTCTTATTCATAACGATATTTTCTGGAGCATTATAAAACTAATTAACAATAAAACAAGGGGAGGCTTCGATATTTCTCTGGAATTTTTGGATGGTTTTAGTTTTGTTTTTGTTATTTAATTCGATATTTTTTATTAATACCAAATGCACAAACTCATTGTAAAAAGCAATATATATATATATATATATATATATATATATATATATATATATATATATATATATATATATATATATATATGAATTTAGGTAAAAATGGCACCGGTAAAAATGGCACCGGTAAAAATGGCACAAGTGAATAAATAGGTAAAAATGGCACCGGTAAAAATGGCACCGGTAAAAATGGTACCGGTAAAAATGGCACAAGTGAATAAATAGGTAAAAATGGCACCGGTAAAAATGGCACCGGTAAAAATAGCACCGGTAAAAATGGCACAAGTGAATAAATAAGTAAAAATGGCACCGGTAAAAATGGCACGTAATGGATTAATGAGAAAAATGACAAAACGAGAACATGCATGAATATCTCACAGTATATTAAAATGGGAAAACGTGCGAAATTTGTCGAATTAAAAAGGGTGCTAGACGACCGATCTGGTCCCAAATTTTACCCTCGTTTTGAGTTTTCCAAAAGTTAGGTCATGTATTGCGACGTCACCGGTGTTACAGAAAATAATGAGAAGTTTGTCAAATTAAAATAGATCCTAAATGCGAATCTCGTTTTTGAGATTTCCCAAAGTGCTATTACGTCACAGGTGTCAGAAATAACTTTTTTCATCTGTGTGGTAATTCATTCACCTCTTCTCCCCTATTATAGGTTGAACACTGGGCAGAAATAAATAAAAAAAATCTCCCTTATTTACAAACAAGTTCCTTTTATTTTAATTGAATTTAGGAAAACTCGTCCCGGGAAAACTCGTCTCGGGAAAACTCGTCTCGGGAAAACTCGTCTCCGGAAAACTCGTCTCGGGAAAACTCGTCCCCTTTCGCTAGGTAGGAAAACTGGTCCCTTATTGAATAAATATCGATTGAAAACACATTTTATGATCGTTCTTGAAGGAGATATTGCTTTTTAAAATAGACTATAGCCCCCCCCCATAATATTTTTAAAAAAATATTTTTATTTGTTTAATGTTTTTTTTTTTTTTTAAATAAAATCGATTGTCCGTTTTCTACCTAACTGGCTAAGTTCTTAGTGGTTTCACTTATTTTAAAGCGTTTATTATGTTCATACAAAGTTAATTACAATTTTTTTGGTTCTTATTTTAACGATGTTTTTTGGAGTCATAAAAACAATAATAAAAAAAACAAAACAAAAAAATTAAAAACTGGGAGCGTTACTTTTTTGTTTTGGTTTTTTAATTATGATAGTTTTTTGTTGTTATGTTTTCGTTTTCTCTCATACCAAATGCAATGCACTCATGCGTTATTTAAAATAATAATTCTATCAATTATCAACATTTATTGTCGTCCTGTCAAATTTTGCAAAAATTAACTAATAAATCAAAAACGAAATATTTTTTGGCGCGAGAGATGCCATGTGCTAACAATCTCTCGTTAACTCATTTTTAATTTTTTAATTTTTACTTCAAAATTCTAAAATCAATCATTCAGAGAAAAAGTAATCACTAAATAAATTTATTAATCAATGTTATTGAAAACTCCGCTATCGTTTATCAAGAATCTTTTTAATTTCATTTTTTGTTGGCTGTTTTTCGTAGGGAGATATAGTTTTAACCACCCTCTCTAAATTATATTTTTAAAAATATTAAAATTTGGGTTTGTATTACTGTACACATAGATTCGAAAAAGTAGTTAAATAAACAAATATATAACAAATAAATGTTATCAAAGGCAAGATAGGTTGGGTTACCCGATAAGTTACTTTTCTACCAAACTGGATATAATTCTCGTGTTTTTATTCAATTTAACATGTTTATTGAGCTCGAAAAGCATACAGTGTTTACCGGTGTATTGGAAAATTTAAAATGGCGGCCGACTCTCTCTTTAACACGGTAAGTTCGGAAAAAGGTGTAATAAATCATAAACTAGACAAAATACTGTTAGAAATTTGCTCAATATATATTACCGTGACATAACTTGATATATATTCGGTGTGTTTTTTGATAGTATTTTGTCTAGTTTATTATTTATAACACCTTTTCCCGAACTTATCGTGTTAAAGAGAGAGTCGGCCGCCATTTTGAATTTTCCAATACATCGGTAAACACTGTATGCTTTTTGAGCTGAATAAACATGTTAAATTGAATGAAAACACGAAAATTATATCCAGTTTGGTAGAAAAGTAATTTATCTTGCCTTTGATAACATTTATTTGTTATATATTTGTTTTTTGACAACTTTTTCGAATCTATGTGTACAGTAATACAAACCCGAAAATTGATTAATAAATTTATTTAGTGATTACTTTTTCTCTTAATGATTGATTTTAGAATTTTGAAGTAAAAATTTAAAAATTAATTAACGAGAGATTGTTAGCACATGGCATCCCTCGCGCCAGAAAAATATTTCGTTTTTAATTTATTAGTTAATTTTTGCAAAATTTGACAGGACGACAATAAATGTTGATAATTGATAAAATTATAATTTTAAATAACGCATGAGTGCATTTTGTATGAGAGAAAACAAAAACATAACAACAAAAAAACTATCATAATTAAAAAACCAAAACAAAAAGCAACGAAAAATCGAATCGCTGCCTATTTTTAAATTTTTTGGTTTTGTTTTTAATTATTGTTTTTATGACTCCAAAAAACATCGTTAAAATAAGAACAAAAAAATTTGTAATTAACTTTGTATGAACATAATAAACGCTTTAATATAAGTGAAACCACTAAGAACTTAGCCAGTTAGGTAGAAAACGGACACTTAGAAAATCGATTTTATTTAAAAAAAAAAAAAAAAAAAAAAAATGAAACAAGTAAAAGTATTTTTTTTAAATATTAGGGGGGGGGCTATAATCTATTTTAAAAAATAATATCTCCTTCAAGAATGATCATAAAATGTGTTTTCAATCGATATTTATTCAATAAGGGACCAGTTTTCCTATCTAGCGAAAGGGGACCAGTTTTCCGGAGACGAGTTTTCCCGAGACGAGTTTTCCCGAGACGAGTTTTCCTGAGACGAGTTTTCCCGGAACGAGTTTTCCGGGCACCATTTTAATTAGTTACTTCTATTTATTTGTTTCTTTACCATATATTCGATTCGATGTCTATACTAATAAATGCCTTAAAAATAAGAATTATCGAACATTTATTACTATAGACAACAAAATGAAAAAGTAAAATATACAACAAATAAATGCTACCAAACGCAAGATATGCTAAAAGTAAAAATAAAATAAAAATAAGCAGTTTATATATTTTTCAAAAATACAAACAAGATAACTTAGGCATAAACAATTATAGTGAGGAACAGTCCATTTGATGACGGCTTCTGATATTGAAATCAGAAATTAACATTATGTTATTCGTTCCTCGTAATTTATGTACACTTAGTGTTGTTCTTTTTAATGGAACTCCTGCATTGCAACATGTCGGCAATGGAGACGAGTTATCGACCCCTTTATGAAACTCAAATATAAAGAGGTTTCTTCATAAATATTTCATATTTTTTAAATTAGTACATTATTGATGAATTAAAATTATATTTTGATACATTTTATACAACCTTAATGTAAACCCCCCCCCAAAAAAATACTAAAAACAATCTATAAATGTTTTTAGCATATTTTTTTTCAATTAATGAATCACTCATTAAAAAGAAATATTAAAACTTTAAAATTATAGTTCGATACATTTTTATACTTTAAAATTAAGTACTCCTTGTGCGTTGAGTCTTATAGCTCATATATTCAATGACCTCTCCCCTTGGTGCGTGCGGAAATAAACTTTTTTTATTTTGTAAACAAACGAACGTATTGTACTTATGGATGTTTGATACCGAAAGAAATATGAACTTAAAAAAAATAATGTTACTTTTATTTCATTAAATTGTTAGGTGAAAGTGCAAAATAGTTCACCCCACCTCCATGTTAAGAATGGCTTTCTAAATAGTTATTATTTCAACGTTGTTTGTACTCTCGGGGTGTCAAACATTTATAAGTACCTATTTTACTGTTATTTATATTGGAATCAGTTTATCATTTTATGTCAGAAATATACTCAGTGACCGATTGACCCCAGAAATGTCCCCAGAACGGTTTCATATTCAACTGTGAGCATGAAACTGTGAGATGAATTGGTCATAAAACCTTTTCGCACGTATACGCGACAACACGTGTTATCTTTCACTTTAGTTTATGTGTCTGTTGAATTTGTTAATAAGACAATAAAACTATTTTTGGTAATTAACAACATTGATACAGTTTAGCTTTGAGAATTTTGTGTTACTGTTCCCATTCCAGCTTTGGACTACTATTCTCATCTTGAGTATTCCTATTTACTTGCTTCCCCAAGAGGGAAAAGTTAGACACAAGGTCGTTTTCTTTATGTGGGCAATATCCAACTCTCCTACAAGAGGAACTCTGGATCAGAACAAAAATTAAAATTGTCTCAGTCTGAAAGGTTTATTAATTCTTCATTAAACGGGGAGATAATAGGTGGAGTGTAGCATCAGAAGTGATACTACACTTTGTTAACGTATCAGTCGATGCGACCTCCGACAGAAATTCTGTGCAGATTCTCGAGTTCAACAGAAACATTCCAGAGTTCAATATTTATTCAATAATAGCAGTTTTGGATAAATAAGAAAAAAATGGCAAAGCCCAACTTATCAACGATAAAATGCATTCAATGATAAAATAAATTTAGAGTGCACCAAAATTAGTTTTTTCTTTTATCAAAGATAAAAGCCAGTCGAGGATAAGTGTCAACCAGGGAGCTTTTAATTACATTAAACAAAGTGCATCTTTTCTGGATCATATTTATTTTTTTTTTGTTTTAGGGGGGAAAAAAACTTATCCCCGTGTGTGTTTTATCCTTGATTACTAGCGATTCATTATGAAAAAAGAACCCAAAAATACAACTACAACTTGTCCAGAAAAGATGCATTTTGTTTAGTGGAATTGAAAACTTCCACATTAACCCTTATCCTCGAGTGTGTTTTATCCTTGATAAGTTGCGATTCATTAGTCCTAAGTACCCCATTTTGGGGAGCTAGAAAGTCACCAGATTAAAAACCGACATCGTGTCTAACTTTGCCCTCGCGGGGTGCAATTAAATAAGAACCTTTAGATAAACAATGCTTCTAAACTGAGGTAATTGTAATTTTTTGTTCCGATCGAAAATGCCCCTTTTTGGGGAGCTGGATATTCCCTAGATTTAAAACCAACCTTGTGTCTAACTTTGCCCTAGCGGGGTGCAATTAAATAAGAACCTTTAGATAAACAATGCTTCTAAACTGAGGTAATTGTAATCTTTTGTTCCGATGAAAACTGCCCCTTTGGGGGGGGGCTGGATATTAAAAATCGACCTTGTGTCTAACTCTGCCCTCGTTGACGGCAAGAAAATAGGAACTTTTACAAAACCCAAAATGAGGTTAGAATTTGGGACCCCATAGCTTCAGTAGCACCTTTTAGTGCCATTTTTACCTAGTTATTCACTTGTGCCATTTTTACCGGTGCCAATTTTACCGGTGCCATTTTTACCAGTGCCATTTTTACCGAGCACCATATATATACGTATGTATATATATATACGTTTGTATATATATATATATATATATATATATATATATATATATATATATATATATATATATATATATATATATATATATATATATATATATATATCCGTTATTCAAGAATCTTTGTAATTTCAGTTTTTATTGTTTATTGTTTTATTTTTGAGGGAGATATAATTTTCAAAAAGCTCCCCCCCCGGCCCTCTTAATTATATTGAAATAAATAAATAAATAAATAAATAAGTAAAATTTATTGTCTTTTGGAAGAGGTGGGGAGGGCTATTTTAAAAATTTTATCTACCTCAGTATTTAAAAAAAAAAAAAAATATTTATGAGCGATTATCGAGACTCCCAAGATGTGATGCTCTCATGTCGGACACTCGACGCTACTTGTTTATTTTTATTTTTTTATTTTTTTTTTTTTACAAGGTGATCACCACTTATCAAGGCCCGGAACCCACTCAGGGATAAGGGTTATTGCATGTACAGTACGTTAGTGTGGAGGTTTAATAAAAATGTCTACTTAAGGGGGCGGTGTATCAGGAATTTGTTTACGTTGGACTTGAAGACATCCAGGTTGTAGTCATATGAACTAAATAAACACTTTAAAATAAGTTAAGCCACTAAATACTTCCAAAGCTAGGTTTGAAGCGAATACTTAGAAAAATCAATTTAATTTTTTTAAAACAACAGTAAACAAGTAAAAATATTTAAAAAAATATTATGGAGTAAAAGTGCACGAGTTTTCCGTGGACGAGTCTTCCTAAATTCTATTATAACACAAGCAGTAGGGCCCGACAATTAAACTCAGCAGTAGGTTCTTTTGTATGGCAGGGTCGCGTTCGAAATGAATATTTCTAAATGATTTAATCGTAATGTTTGACATTTTTATTTTAAACTTAAATTTAATTTGTTTTACTTTTTCATTTTAAACTTAAATTCAAGCCATTATCACCGCACAAGTAGAACGGCTAAGCATATATTTTTATTTTTATTTTTTTTTTACACGGTGGTCACCACTTATCAAGGCCCGGAAGCCACTCAGGGATAAGGGTTATTGCAAGTACAGTACGTTAGTGTGGAGATTTAATGAAGTCTTTACTTAAGAGGGCGGTTCATTAGGAATTTGCTAACGTTGGACTTGAAGACATCCAAGTTGTAGTCAGGTGGGAAGCAAGCAGATGGAACAGAGTTCCACAAGCGTGCAGTTCTAAGAAAGAAGCTTTGTTCATGGAATCTACGCGTTGATTTAGGCACAGATAAAGAGTGGGGGAGATTTTTCACAGTGGATTCAGCTAGACGGGTGTTTTTCGTGAAGGATTAGAGAGGGGGGACCAGAGATTGGAGTTCAGATGAGCACCTGCCATGGAAATAACGATAAAACAAGGATAGGCTCGCAACGTCTCTTCTGTGGGAGAGAGGTTGCAGGGTAGAGAAAAGGGCATCCCCCACTAAGCCACGAAGTCTATTTTGTACTCTGTCAAGGCAGGATAGGCTGTTTTTAGCAGCTCCTGCCCAGATATGGCAGCAGTATTCCATCTTTGGTCGTACTTGGCTTTTATATAGATAGAGAATTGCATCAGTAGTGAGATATCTTCTGGAGCGGTAGAAGGATCCCACCATCTTTTCAGCGACCTTAGCAACAGACTTGATGTACGTGTTCCATTTCAGATCAGGAGTAAAGGACAAACCCAAAAGCTTGCCAAAACATGGGGCTTCTCCTAGACGAGAGCCATCCATTTCAATTGATGCCAGATGGGGATCAGAGCGTTGATGATGCAAAGATCGATAGGTTCTTTGATATATATATATATATATATATATATATATATATATATATATATATATATATATATATATATATATTTTTTTTTATTTTTTTAACGATGATAACTTAGCGTCGTCACCTTGTTGATCGAGTTTCTTAGGAAATCGCCCATATTTTTATTTGGACGCAAACAAATAATATTTTTATGGATTTATTTCTTATATTTTAAAACAGTAATTTAGAGACATGAATGTTTCGGAGCCCTACCCCTCTTCAGCGTAGCTTGACTGTTATTTGGAATCGAACCCCGGACCTTACGTATTTTAGTCCGGCGCGTAATCCATTACACTACGGCCATAGGTAATTTTTACTGTTTATAATACTTTAATTTTGCATTTTCAACTTTAATTCAAGCCATTATATATACAAGAAATAATTTTATAAAATTAATAGTAGGTTCTCTACAGTGCAATGTGCCATAACAATATGAGAGTGTGAAACATTCGTTGATCATCATTCAATCCCAGGCAACGTCGAGTCTCCCTTCTAATATAATAATAAATAGTATTTCTTTCTATTTGTTTCTTGATTCGCAATTTGATTAATATGTACAAAAGGTATCAGAAAATATTTTCATACTGAAAACGAACTTTTTTCATCAGTTCTATATGAACTATTTCTTCAAAAGAAATATACAATACAAAATTTACCTCATTTGAATAACATATTAAAGAAATTCTACTTTAATGTTTTCAACGGTTTTTAGTAATTTTTTTTTTTACACAGTGATCACCACTTATTAAGGCCCAGAAGCCACTCAGGGATAAGGGTTATTGCAAGTACATTACGTTAGTGTGGAGATTTGATGAAGTGTTTACTTAAGGGGGCGGTTCATTAGGAATTTGTTAACATTGGACTTGAAGACATCCAGGTTGTAGTCAGGTGGGAAGCAGGCAGACGGAACAGAGTTCCACAGGCGTGCAGTTCTAAGAAAGAAGCTTTGTTCATGGAATCCGCGTTTTGATTTGTGAATAGATTAATTGCTCTGCTGAAGAATATTATTTAAATATTATTTATTCAATTGAATTTATTTTACTTTCAATTTAATTTATTTTTAACTAGCAGATGTACCGGCGTTACCCGGTATCAAATGAAACGTTAGATTCCTTTAAAAAATGAAAAAAAAAAAAAATGAAAAAAAAAAAAAACTGGGACATTTAAGTTCTTTTTAAGTAAAAAAAAAAAAATACTCGGTCTGGGATCGAAACCAAAATCTAAAATAAGTGTGTCAAATATGATAACCATTAGGGCAGCTTGCAATGAATCTGTAAGAACAGTTTTCAAACCTACTTATTTTTAACATCAGTAATATGTCATGAGAAGGATTCATGCATGCGCATTCGTTAAACAGTTATCGAACAGATAGAATCCGACAACTCTCACGTACCAATTTTTAAAAAAACGTATCCGCTTAGCAGCTCTTTTCCGGAAAAAAAACACACACACACATTAAAAAGTTTTCCTCGTGTCTGAATACCCTATATACTATATTTCATGTCTGTAGATCCAAAATTCGATGAGCATATTAGTTGAGAAGTATCTTCACACACATTCTGACTTATATATAGGTATATATCGTGTATATTATTCTGAATTATATATAGGTATTGTGTATATTATTCTGAATTATGTATAGTTATATATTGTGCATATTATTCTCACTTATTTATAGGTATTGTGTATATTATTTTGAATTATATATAGTTATATATTGTGTATATTATTCTCACTTATATATAGGTATATATTATGTATATTATTCTGAATTATATATAGTTATATATTGTGTATATTATTCTCACTTATTTATAGGTATATATTATGTATATTATTCTGAATTATATATAGGTATATATTGTGTATATTATTCTCACTTATTTATAGGTATATATTATGTATATTATTCTGAATTATATATAGTTATATATTGTGTATATTATTCTCACTTATTTATAGGTATATATTATGTATATTATTCTGAATTATATATAGTTATATATTGTGTATATTATTCTCACTTATATATAGGTATATATTGTGTATAGTATTCTCACTTATATATAGTCATATATTGTTTATAGTATTCTCACTTATATATAGTTATATATTGTTTATAGTATTCTCACTTATATATAGTTATATATTGTGTATATTATTCTCACTTATATATAGGTATATATTGTGCATATTATTCTCACTTATATATAGTTATATATTGTGTATATTATTCTTTCTTTTATGTAGGTATATATCGTGTATATTATTCTGAATTATATATAGGTATATATTGTGTATATTATTCTCACTTATATATAGGTATATAAATTATTCAGTGCTATGAGAGAATTGGACCTTGCGGAGGTTTATTGCCACCCATATTCTAATGAAGGCCAATAGTCCTTGCCAGCGAGAAATAAATAATAAACTGCTGCAAATTTTATCGCAAGAGTTAGAGAATACTGGAAATCTGGAGAGACTTCTTGTCGCCTAGATGCCAGCGAACAGCACCGGTTGTTTACACTGATAAATCTTTGATGATGGTCTGTGCGAAAAACGTTAGTGAGTACAAATAATATATGCATAAAAATATTACAAGTTGTAATCGTATTAGGCGGATGAAGATGAAAAAGATGATGAGGTGAAGGTTGGGTGGAGCGTGGAGAAGTTCCGAGGTCATTCGGAACAAGTTTCTGAAGGCAATCATTCTTTAAGGCGGGATTAATAAACGTTCTAGGCAAAATGGCCGCCGGCAATTTTCCGCCGGTGTTTTCAATCTACAAGTTCAGAAAACGATTCGTAAGTGAATTAATTTCGCAACATTTTTTTTATTTCTCGCTTTTAACTTAACAAAAAAGAATTTAGCCTCAGTCTTATTTACAAGAGTTCTGACTGTTTGCCTAGAGTCAGTCCATGAAGTGTTCCGTCGGCCAACCAATTTGAAACTGCGAATCAGCGACTCAACTGTAAGAAGCAGCGGCGGCAGCAGCGAGGTGAACTTTCTCGAACTGGACACTTTTGCCGTGAGTCAAATAAATATTTACCTGTTTGCAAAGTCTAATACAAGGATACAACGATTGTAGACATCCAATCATCGATAGATTCAAAAGCCATACTAAATCGCCACGGTTAACGTTGGCCGGTCGGTTCGTTCTTTGCTAAACTTTAGAGATGGCTTCGTGATGATTCCCGAAAAGATCAAACACTAGTGTCTGCAGGTATTAAAAATAATTATAGCAAAAATTATGTCTGTCGCTTCTTATTTTCGAGCACTCTACATCGAAAGATAATAAATGTAACTCGGTCACTTAAGCCGACGTACGCAGATCGTGATATTAAAATCATACGTTCACTCTCGGTCTCCTTGAATGAAATTTATGATTTAAATAAATTATTATTTATTACGATTTATTTAAATAAATATTTAATATATATATATATATATATATATATATATATATATATATATATATATATATATATATAAGCGTATGTGCATGACGCAAAGGCTAAGAGTGGAAAGTTGTATGCTTTGGTTTCGATTCAAGATTATGGCACCAACGTCTCACACACACACACACACACACACACATATATATATATATATATATATATATATATATATATATATATATATATATATATGTATAATTTTTAAAATGTAATTATCTACTGACACGTGTTTCGTTATCTACGACTCATCAGAGTGGCTGAATCTAGCGAGATTTGGTACCTCTACATGGGGAGCGATATATATATATTATTTTTAAAATATAATTATCCACTGACAGATGTTTCGTCGTCTAAGACACATCAGAGTTGCTGAATCTAGCGAGATTCGAAATCGGAACACCACGGTAATGAGCCTAAACCCCTTACCGCTCACCCATCTCGCACGACTGTCTGGATATATCGCGATTTACTTAGATGTTGTTTGTTTTGGTTTTAGCGATATGTTTTGAATGAATTTAATTATTTACGAAATTTTACCTAAATGCGAGTTGGGAATAATTTTCCCTTTAAATGCACTTTCGTAAATAATTGTATCTATTCAAAACATATCGTTAAAACCAAAACAAACAACATCTAACTAAATCGCGATATATCCAGACAGTCGTGCGAGATAGGTGAGCGGTAAGGAGTTAGGCTCATTACCGTGGTGTTCCGATTTCGAATCTCGCTAGATTCAGCAACTCTGATGTGTCTTAGACGACGAAACACCTGTCAGTAGATAATTATATTTTAAAAATAATATATACATCGCTCCCCATGTAGAGGTAACAAATTGGTTAAAGGGAAAATTATTCCCAACTCGCATTTAGGTAAAAATGCACTTTCGTAAATAATTGAAACCATTCAAAACATATCGCTAAAACAACACTACTATTCATTTGGTTCAATATAGTAATTGACAGATAATTGTCTCTATAATAATAAATACGCAATATACATGATTTAAAATATCATATTTAAGCGTGTCTTACTACCGGGCAATGCCGAACGGCCTCCTAGTACAGTTATAAAGTATTACAAATAACGCGTAGACAATAGCACTAATTAATTAATTACTCTGTATAGACTTCCTGAATGAAATAGTAATATCAATTAAGTTTATTGATCTCAATATTACTTCCTTTGTATGCCAGCAATTGGGAGCAGATACGATGATGAATGAAATAAAAAGCAAAAAAACAAAACAAAAAAAACAAAAAAACAAATGACTAAGACTAAGTAATTATGAGTTTTTATTTTATATTTTACAAAAAATATAACGAGGTTTCATTTTTGGTGTATATGTACATCTGTGTATATGTGAATATGTATATGTGTGTGTATATATATATATATATATATATATATATATATATATATATATATATATATATATATATATATATATATTTAAGCGTATATCGCGACCGGGTAATGCCGGACGGCCTGCTAGTATATATATATATATATATATATATATATATATATATATACATACGAGGGTCGTTTCCAAAGTAATGCATCCTATTTTTTAACTAACAAAAACGTTTAAGTGCTAGGAAGACAGGAGTGTAATGTTGAAACGGAACAAACACGTTGTAGACTCAGTCGCAAAGGAGACCCCCCCCAAAAAAAAACCTTCCACCCTGTTTCAGGTTTTAAGAAAATACTTTATTCCTCATTCTATCGCCACGTGTGACTTCTTGTTACGGCCGTGACGTTACCCACGTCTCTGACATACTCGTGTTCTCTAACATGATCCTTATCGTCCTTAACCTGATCATCGGTCTGTACACACGTCCTTTTTGTATAGCTTTTTTTTCTCTTTTCTTTACGGTGACGTAACTTCACACACGGTCCGGCATTTGCATACAGCTGCCATACGCGGTTACAGAAGTAGTACCATTAAAACGAGCGACCTATTTTGCCCCAGGATTTATTTCTCTACATAGTCACCACCGACATCAATGCACTTTTGCGAGCGATAGGGTGGTGCCTAATACATGGGCGTCAAGATCGCGCTTTACCATTCATATCGCTGTCACCACTCTGAAATCTACAAACAAATCTCCTAACTGTGCTGACATCAACTCCATCGACTTTGTAAACGTCCTACAGACTCTGGTTAATGTTGATCGGTTCAATTTTTTCTTCATAGATGAAATCAACGACACATTTCTGCTTCTAACGAACGTCAATATCTATAACAGAGAGATGAAACTTTCGGGTCATAAATGCATGAGGTCAGTTATGATAGCACTGCAATTGGAAATCACCTCTAATCCATTCGAGGAGAGTAAAGATAGGAAGCAATACTTCAATGCCTACTGGAGAGAAACTTGAGTGCCCACTTGACACTGTCCTCAAGTGTGTTAAGTCTCTCACCAAATGGGCTTGTTAGGACAATCTGGCATGTGGATACTTTCCCTGAAAGTAAACCTTGACGAAATGGTGAAAATAGCACAGAATTCGCGACTCAACTAAGATCTCCTCGCTATGACCAACCTACACTAGCTTTTACGAGGAATGGTTCACTTCTCCAAGTCATGCTACCTCATGTAAAAGCACGAAGCTGGATACTTCACAAGAGATGAGAGCATTATTGTCCTGGAGTCAAGCGAGATCAGGAGACCCGAAGAAAGATATACTCAAACACAGGGTTTGTTTTACTGTACACATAGATTCAAAAAAGTTGTCAAAAAACAAATATATAACAAATAAATGTTATCAAAGGCAAGATAAGTTACTTTTCTACCTAACTGGATATATTTTTCGTGTTTTTATTCAATGTAACATGTTTATTCAGCTCGAAAAACATACAGTGTTTACCAATGTATTGGAACATTCAAGGCGGAGTCTGATACTTGTTTAACACGGTAAGTTTGGGAAAAGATGTTATAAATAAAAAACCGGATAAAATACTGTTAAAAACTCGCCCAATACATGTTACTGTGACATAGGTTGACATATATTCGGCGAGTTTTTAATAGTATTTTGTATAGTTTTTTTTTTATTTGTAACACCTTTTTCCGAACTTACGGTGTTAAAGAGGGTGTGAGACGCCATCTTGAATTTTCAAATACATCGGTAAACACTGTATGTTTTTCGAGCTGAATAAATATGTTACATTGAATAAAAACACGAAAAATATATCCAGTTTGGCAGAAAAGTAACTTATCTTGCCTTTGATAACATTTATTTGTTATATATTTGTTTTTTGACAACTTTTTCGAATCTATGTGTACAGTAATACAAACCCCAAACATATTTAAATGGTCAATTGGAGAGTGAAAAAGTGTTTCCAGTTTCTTTATTCACACATTGTTTGAGAGGTAAAGGGTAGTTTAAGTTTCATATAGAAATGCAGCGGAATCTTTTGATTTGTGAGAATTCCGACTGAAGTTAAATGAAATAGAAAAGAGTGAGCCAATAATGTTTCTTCCTCTCTCTCTTTCTCTCTCTCTTTATATATATATATATATATATATATATATATATATATATGAACCTAAGATCAACTGGGCCTTTGTCCTGTAAGTGCCTGCCCATTGGCTGATTAGGAGTGGCGCGGTTAAAACCAGGAAGCTGATTGGCTAACTAAAAACTCAACAGAATGTGCGTATATAAAAACGCGAGATAGCCAGAAATCTTCGCATTAGCCTGACGAATCCTAGCGTGGATGAAACGCGGAATATTCTGTGTAGCTTAATTTCCATATATATTTGTCTAACTTACTACCTAGCTCTACTTATGTATTGAGCACTGTGGAATAAATACTTAAAGTTTACGCATAAATTATACTTTCGTATATTAATTTATGTGATCAAATGAAGTGGACATATATATATATATATATATATATATATATATATATATATATATATATATATGACCACTTCTATATATATATATATATATATATATATATATATATATATATATATAAATATATACTTCATTTACTCACAAAAAATTAATATACGAAAGTATAAATTTATGCGTAAACTTTAAGTATTTACTTCAACAGTGCTCAATACGTAGGTAGAGCTAGTTAGTAAGTTATAAAATATATATGGCGATTAAGCTACACGGAATATTCCGCGTTTCATCCACTCTAGGATTCCTCAGGCTTATGCGCATAAGCCTGAAGAGTCCTAGAGTGGATGAAACGCGGAATATTCAGTGTAGCTTAATCGCCATATATATTTTATAACTTACTATATATATATATATATATATGTATATATATATATACATATATATACATATATATATACATATATATATACATATATATATATACATATGTATATATACATATATATATATATACAGCTTTTATTTATTTTAACGAAATAAAACGATACATATTTTAAATTTTTATATTTTCTTACGACATTTTGAAAATGTGTTTATTCTAATTCATACATGCATAAGAAAAATACAAACATTTTGGCGTTAACAAGGTATTTATATCGCAAAAATGTCCAAAATACAGAATGCGTAAGCCGTTTGAGCACGCCTTTTTTTTCTTTTTTTTTTTCAGTTTAAATTAAAAATATACTAATTAATGTCGTTTTGCTTTCAGAAGATCCCATGGCAGATACTACTAACGTTCTGTGTTGCGTTGCATAGAATTATTAAGGGTTATCTCCCTTTACCGACCCTTCTAATCAAGGAATTTATTTCTGACTAAACACCGGCTAAACGGTTCCGGTGCTCATTCTAATTCAGCTGCACAACAGCCGCATGGCGTAGTTTTTCTATCCTTCTGATGTCTTGACATTTTCGGGCATCTTCGTAAAGCAACATTTTCTTTAATGTTTCTAATTATAAAATTAAATAATTCAAGCATTATTTCTTAGTATTATTTAGTATTATTCACTTTGTTCGAACAGACATTGTTTACGTTCTCACAACGTGTTGAACCCCTTAAAAATTGACTGATACTGTAAGAATTGGAATTGATTTACTTACCGGGAGTGAGTTGGAGGGAAGAAAAGACACTGAACTGCTGTTTGCCGTTACTGAGAAACTGGGTGTCTATTTCCTACTAAGTTAAATAGACATTCTAATCTCGTTGGAAATCACGTTGGAATTCTCGCCACTGAGAGTTAGTATGCATAAAAGGAAGAGTTATCACTACAGGTTGGTGATTAGTTTAGAACCTAGTTACCTAGCTTGCTAGTCGGTTGGCGGCTCTTAGACTGATTACCTCGTTACTATTGTTCGGCAAACGTTGCCTGTTAATTGTTACCTTTACAAGGTGTTATATTCCTAAATACTTAGGAAATAAAGACAAACGTGAGTTACACCGAGTGGTATGTGTAATGGGGTTTATTTATAATACAGAAACGTAAGGCTGCTCGCCTAAGGTAAATAGAAGTACATAGTAACAAGTATGGGGAAGAAAGTCTGATAATCAACACGTAAGACTATCCGTCTTACTGCGACTGCTTGTCTGCCGCTGTCTGCCGCTGTCTGCCAAACAGTCCAATATATATATACAGTTTGTAACCGGTGTATAGCCAGTTATGTTCCTTCACAACACCTCCCCCTGAAGCTGAAATCTTCCTGATTTTAGCTTAAATACCTCTTCCTTTTAGGGTCAGGGCTTAATCTCCTGGTAACTTTTCTCTTTCTTGCGCTTTTCCTTCTGGTCAGCGTTACCCGGGGTAAAGGTTTCTGTCCAGCCCGTATGGTCGGTTCAGGCGAAATATTCATTGTTTGCGGTACACACGCTGGTTTTGGTATATCAAAAAATATCGCACAATGTTTCCATTGGTGTCTCTTCCACATTTGGAGACAGTCTGAGACGTATTTGATTTCTGTGTCTTTTGCAGACAAAACTTAATCCTTGGATGGTATAGACCATGCTCCCAATCCTTTTTTTGATAATACCTTCAACCCACTGATTTCGTCCATTTTGAAAATTTTTGAAATATACATTTTCACCTGGGGAGAAGCACTTGGTATTAAGGTTTTCTTTTTTGAAAACTTTCTTTTTCTCTGGTAGCAGCCTATCGAAGACAGATCTTATATTTCTTGCAAACATTAGCTCAGCCGGGGAAGAATTGACATTATTATTAGGATTTGGTGTCACCCTGTAAATTGCTAAAAATGTTTGAATACATTGTTCGTCTGTGTCCGTAGTAAGATTTTTCTTAAGTGCCCTTTTAAACGTATCTACAAATTTTTCGGCCAACCCATTCGATCGTGGATGGTACACAGGTGTTGTCATATGTAGAATATTTAGTGAGTCACAGAATTCTTTGAATTCATGAGCAGTAAATGCTGTTCCATTATCGCTCACTAAGGTTTTTGGCACTCCAAAACGGCTAAAAATTTCATTAAGCGCACTCACAGTGTTTTTTGCTGTTGGATGTCTAAACTTAAATATTTCTGGCCATTTTGAAAAAGAATCTACAATAATCAAGTAAAAATAACCATTTATAGGTCCCGCATAATCAATATGCAGACGTGACCAGAGTAGGTCCGTCTTTGGCCATGGCGTCGTTTTTACTGGAGGATCTCGAGCTGCTAATTGACATCCTCTGCATGTCTTGACATATTTTTCAACTTCCTTGTCCATACCAGGCCAGTACACATATCCTCTCATAAGGGATTTCATTCTCGAAATGCCCGGATGACCTGTATGAAATTCCTTCAGAATTTTCCTCTGTAACGTTAGTGGAATTACGATCCTCCCACCATACATGAGCACATCTTCACAGATGGAAAAAGGCGTTGTTTGATCTACCTTTTTATTTTTTTTTATCCATCCCAATTGATTTTTCATTTTCTTAATGAAAATGTCATTTACTGCCTCTTTTTTTATTTTTTCGAAAGTTACCGGAAGTTCACGTATCATATTACACATTGAACTTGTACATTCACTTTCGTCTTTAAGCGCAGCAATTACCGTTTCTTCGAAACTTTCGCTTCTTTTAGGGATCAACCGTGATAATGCATCTGCGTGTCCTAACTTTTTTGAGGATACATGTTCCATCTTAAACTGATAGTTTAAGAGGGTTACAGCCCATCGCTGTAATCGATTCGCAGTATGTGTGGGAATGCCTTTCTTTGATCCAAATATGGTAAGTAGGGGTTTATGGTCGGTTTGCAAAATAAAAGATCGTCCATGGAGAAATCGATTGTACTTTGTAATTCCAAATATTATCGACAGCGCCTCTTTTTCAATTTGGCTGTAATTTTTCTCCGCTGCAACCAACGTTCTTGAAGCATGGGCGATAGCTTTTGTCCTACCATCCTCATACTTGTGAAGTAATACAGCGCCAACACCGTAATCACTGGCGTCCGTTGCTAGTATTAGTTCCTTTTCTGGATTGAAATGTGCCAATGCTAAGTCTGACAGTAGACATCTTTTGATATTTTGGAAAGCAGATTCACATTCCTTATTCCAGTTCCATTTAACACCCTTTTTCAGTAACTCGTTAAGAGGAGCTCTTAAATTATGTATGTTAGGGATGTAAATTGCATAGTATTGAACTAATCCCAAAAACGATTTTAATTTTGTCACTGAATCTGGAGCAGGCATCTTTTCAATTGCTTCAGTCCTTTGTGGATCCGGTCTTCGACCCTCTTTGTCGATTATTTGACCTAGATATTTAATTTTTTTCATAAAAAAATCGCATTTTTCTGGGCTCAATTTAAAACCAAATTCCTGTATTCTTTTGAATACTTCTTTTACATGTTTCTTATGATCTTGCAAATTTTCACTTTTAATTAGGATATCGTCAAGGTAGGCCATTGAAAATTCCAACCCTGCCAGCATCGTGTCCATAATTTGCTGGAAAATAGCAGGAGCAACCTTTAATCCAAAAGGAAGCCTCTTTAGCTTAAACATGCCCTTATGAGTATTTATGCCTAAGTATTTGGAGCATTCATCGCTGATCTTAATTTGCAAGTAAGCATCTGAGAGGTCTATCTTAGAAAAATTTTTTCCTCCGTTAAGCTTAGAGAACAGATCTTCTGCGGACGGAAGGGGATAATTATGGTCCAATAGACAGTCATTTAAACCCGTTGAAAAATCTCCACAGACCCTTATTCTGTTATTTTTTTTCTTTACATACACGGTTGGACTTGCCCAATCTGTGTGGTTAACTTTTTCAATGACTTCCAGTTGTTGAAGTCTATCCAACTCTTTTTCGATTGCGTCCATCGCTGAAAAAGGCACATTCCTTTTAGGTTTGAATACTGGAGTGGCATTTTTCTTTAATTCAAATTTTGCCTCTGTCTTAATACAGAGTCCTAGTCCTTCGGCAAAAACATTGGGAAATTCAGTTTTCAAATCCTTCAGGAAGTCTTCCCTTTGGTTTGCTTTTTCTGCAGTTAAAACGTTACAAAACGAATTTATGGGTTTCTCCCATAAATTAAACAGGACAATCCAATCTACCCCAAACAGGCATGTATTCTTTCCTGGTACGACGTACACTTTGGATTTATGAGTCTGGTTAGCGAATGTCACTTTGCATTTTAATTCTCCCTTGAACTCTAATCTTTTGCCGCACACACTTCTCGCCGTCTTTCTGGTTTTCGTTAATTCAGGTCGACCTATCCTTTTCCATATATCTTCATTTATAATACTAATATCTGCACCGCTATCCAGAAGCAATGTAACCAGATGTCCATTTATCCGAACATCAACATATTTCCGTCTTTCGCAGCTTTTTTCTTTATTCATGCGAAGCGTATTTACATTATCGGTCCCTTGTCTTTTCTTCTGGGCACAGTATGTTCCCTTGTGACCTCTGAGACCACATTCATAACATATTTTGTTCCTAAACCAGCAGGTCTTATTGTTGTGTCTTAAACTACCACAACATTTACACTTTAGCTTTGGGTCTTTGTATCCTTTAAGGATCCTGTGTTCTTGGAACCTGGACTTTCTTGTGGTCCCTTGCCTTTTTACTTGCTGCACCTTAAAAATATTTTTCTCTTCAATGCGAGTGTTGTCTTTCTTTATGTTAATCAGACGTTGACACTCTTCAGTGACTTTTTGCAATGTTATGTTAGGATCCGCCTCCATAATTGTTAGGATCCGTGAACGTATATCTTTGTCCCTTGGTGCTGTGAGACCTTGTACAAAGATTAAACATTTAAATTGGTCTGCGGAAATTTCATTCAATTTAAATGATTCGCATAAACAGTTCACAGTGCAAGCATATTCTAGATAGTCTTCAGCTTCTGCCTTCTGAATGTTCAAACATTTGTATCTAGAGTGAAATAGGCTATCCCTTTTATCAAATATTTTCGACAAGGTACTAATTGTTTCCTCGAACGAAACCTCCTCCGGTTTTTTTGGTAGAATTAGATTTGCATACTTGGTGTTTTCATCAGTACCCAGTTTTTGTAGTAGCAGGGTAACTTTTTCCTCATCGGTCCAGTCTAAACATCTTTTCGTAAAAATTGTTTCGTATCTTCTGTAGTATGCAGGGAAAGTAACACCAGTATCCGGGGAGTAACGAAATTCCGTTAGTGAATTTGAAATACCCTCGGCAGAAAAATTAGTCTTCTTCCCGGTCGACGTTAGAATTAGTTTTTCTAAATTCTTTTGCTGTGTCGACATTTGTCGTTGTAGTATGTTTGTTTGTTCTTGTTGTGCCTCTAAAGTTTTTTGTGTTCTTTCTTGTTGTTGTTGCAGCTGTTGCTGTTGTTGTTGAATTTGTTGTTGTTGTTGTTGTTGCGCTAAAAATTGTTGAGTCATTTTTGTCTGTTCCTGGATGCTAAGGGCTAGAGCCTTAGTTAACTCTGCTAATTGTTCCATGTTAGCTTCTAGTACAAAAATGTCTTTTCGAATTCTACACAATAATTCCAAAGAAAAATCGTAAATTTACGTATATCGTAAATTAGTAGCAATATGCAGACACAACACGTTTCAACAAAGTTCATCCATAGTAATTCAACAGGCTTTGTAAAATAATTCTTTTTTTTTTTTTTTTTCAACAACGTAAGTTCATACACAAAATATTTCTTACTTCCCACGACAAATAGTTCCAATTATTTATATAAAGGCAATAACAAACAATTAATTTTCCAAAAAAAAAAAAATATATGGCTGCCGTTCCCACGTGGCATAAAATGGTACAATAGTCGTTGTATTTATATTTTTTCTTTCGAAACTCGTAATCCTTTAGTGTAGTTTCGAATTCAACTTGCGACCATTTTTTTTTTTTTTTTTTTTTTACTTGTCAAAATAAATATAAATTCCACTTTACCTTGAACATGTTTCTATAATTTCTTGTGAGTTCTTTACGAAGAAAAATCCGTACTTTTCGCTACTTTAGGTAGGAAAAATTTTTGAATTCATTGACGCACGTGGTCAAAAATCCTTGTGTAGTTTTTTTTTTTTCGTAAAACAAAAAATCCTTGCATTGTACACAGTCCTTGGTACGGTAATTTATCTCTGTTAAGAGAAAGAACATCCTTTCGTCGCCATTGTTATATTCCTAAATACTTAGGAAATAAAGACAAACGTGAGTTACACCGAGTGGTATGTGTAATGGGGTTTATTTATAATACAGAAACGTAAGGCTGCTCGCCTAAGGTAAATAGAAGTACATAGTAACAAGTATGGGGAAGAAAGTCTGATAATCAACACGTAAGACTATCCGTCTTACTGCGACTGCTTGTCTGCCGCTGTCTGCCAAACAGTCCAATATATATATATATACAGTTTGTAACCGGTGTATAGCCAGTTATGTTCCTTCACAACACAAGGAAAGAAAAGACTGCTTGTAAGCAACGTCACCATTTCGTTGCAAGCCCTTACTGCCTTTTCTAACACACCCTCTTCTTGTTGGTGAAATAATCCCGGCAATACGCAATATTATTTCCTTTCTAGAATGTTTTTCATGCCCAAATGATTTATTCTATAAACTTATAAACACTCTTAAGGCTTTACGAAATTTTCAATTTCATTTTTATATCTACTTGTTCCTGAAACCGCGTATTTAAAAAAAAAAATTCTCTTCAATTTTACCTAAAGACCCATAAAAGAACGGCCAGTAAAATATCCAGTCATTTGAGGCCCCTAGCGTGCTCTGCGACTTTTAGTTTCGAAAGGGATAAAGTTTGAAAATATGGAGACAGACAGACAGACATACATATAGCTTTTTATATATTAGAATTATACAATGTCTCAGAGTTTGGCTTGTTGGCGAGAGTTTATGCTAACTGTTTAAAGGTTGCATACATTTCCACGAAATACACGCTTCCTCACAACAGTATAACTATAACTAATTAAATAGGGGGAAAAAAACAAACAAAAAAAACACGCTGTAATAGTGTCCATGAAAGCGAAACACAGCAATTCAGTAATTGCAAGATTTCTAAAAGTCGCCAGTGATGGTTTTCGGTGTTGTCAGCAGTGATGGGCACACCCTACCTCCTCATTTTTTTCCACAGAGCCTTAGAATCAATTACAGATGGCTATGTTGAGACTCTTCAAATCATTGTTAAACCTCGGATAGAAAACGTAGCTAATAGAAGGCCCATGTCTTCCAACAAGATTCACCATAATCCCATAAAGCTCTCAAAAACCCAGGATTGGATGGCAGAGAATTTTCATGATCATGTCACACCAAACTTGTGACCTCCTAACTCGCCAGACCTTAATCCTTTGGATTATTATGTGTGAGGTATCGTTGAAACATAACACCAAATCCTTTCTGATGGAAGCAATAGTCCGAGCAATGGAGGACATAAATAAAGAATTTGCTCCTGATCAAAGTTTGAAATCGCTTTCGAACTCTAATTGAATCGGTGATAAAAATCGACAGAGGATATGTACATAATAAAACGTAGATTAATATCATATTCATTGGTTTCGTCACAAGAAGTTGTAAATTTAAATGATTTAAAAGTTTTATTTTCTTTTTTTCTAAAAGTGTTCACCGTGTCCTTAAAACTTACGCACCTTGTGATTTTTTATTTTATTTTAACTACAACAAAAATAATTAAAACCTATCTTTTGGAAATATAACGCCTTTATCAAAGCAAAAAGTGGCTATAGTTAGCTATATAGACGTTTTTTTTTTTTTCTGTAACCATATGCGAAACGTTTTTTTAATTATAGTCAGCTAACGAACTTCCTCATTTCCGGGGTGCGCTACCGGAAGCAGTGACAAGGCAAATGAATCCCTTCACTTTTATTTTCTTCACTACTAGCATTTCAGTCCGGCGTTGCCCGGGTATTTGGAGGTATATGTTGAGCAAAAAAAAAAAAAAAAAAAAAAGCGGTTAATTTTTTTAAACTTTGACTCGTATTATGACCCCCTTAACATTTATTGATTTGGGCTCAAATCAAGTGATTAAGTTAGATCCATGACCAAGGAACCTATATCTAAAATTTCAAGTGTTTAGACCCAAAATTGTCGGAGGAATTTGGTAGAGTTCTCAAAGGTCAAATCGTTGAACTTTGACCCCTTAACAACCAAATTTCTGGCCGAAAACCGATTACAAAGATTTTCCCAAATCTCAGTACTCTGTATATCAAATCTCGAGTCTGTAGACTTAAAATTGACAGAGTTATTGCGTAGGGAAATGTACACAAACACACACAGACAGACATGTTCGCTTTTATATATATATATTTCTATTTTTAAGCGATTTATTGAAATATTGATTTATTAAAATAAAATATAAGAACAGTATATGATTGAAAATATACAACTAACACAATTAGTTTTTATTCGTACTATTAATAAAAAATTAAAAAATTTATTATTTTAAATTTGATAGGAAATATACGTGCATGGAATTGGGAAAATAGAAGTTTTTTTTTTTACTTGAATTCATATAATAAAGAAGTGAAGCATTTGAGGTCTCCCGTGAGAGCACAGCGAACGAGACCTAAAAAACAAAAAACAAAAAAGACAAAACAAAAAAAAACGACTAAGTTCAGCATTTGCCCTCCCTCATTTAGCCCCAAGTCTCTAGGGGACGTCAAATCCTGGTGAAAATGAACAAAGCTTGCATTTTTCGGCTTTAAAATATATAAATTTGAGCTCTGCACCATGCAAAAAAAAAAAAAAAAAAAAGAAATGCCTGAGTCCATCCATTTAGCTCCCCAAATCCTCAAGGCCTTAATATTTAAATTTGAGTTCAGCACCATGCAAAACTGCTGAATACAGATACACAGAAAACTTTAGACAAATATGATAAAATAGTCCTAAAAATGGAGTGGGTTTTTTTTATTAACCCTAAAAGAGTCCCTTGGGCACACCCAAAAGTTATCGCAGGTCCTTGGAACTCCCTTCCGGGATTCTGCTTTCCCAACTGTACTGATATGCAGAAGTTCAAATGTAATATGAACAAACATCTTTCTACTCATCTCCCTTCATAATGCCCCTGCAAATTAAGTCCCTGATAGTAGCCGCCTGCTTCAAAGTGGCACTGTGCCTTGTTTGGGGTGAAAATTGAATAAAAAAATAAAAAAACAATCCAATATATACATATTTCCACAGTTTATATATAGATTATCAAAGCTTCTCTTCATCATTGAAAACCTTAATTTAAATGTATTTTTTATGTATGAAGCAAGTGTATATTGGCATTAAAAACCAGTTTAGACGATGGATGTCGATAGAGTTTACACTTTAAACAGGTATCAGTATGAGTAGGCATTAATATCGGTAGAATTTGAGAATTTCACAACCATATATATATATATATATATATATATATATATATATATATATATATATATATATATATATATATATATTACAGTATGAGTATTTGTGAGTGTATGTATGTGATTAGGTGCGTGGATAGATAAGGAATTTTTGTAACATGACAAGATTCAATTAACTGTTTCTGATAAACGAATATTAATTTATTAATAAAAGCTGCAAACAAATGTAAATGCAAAATTTATAATAAAATTCCGTCGATTTTCTCCGTATAAAGTTTGTGCAAATAAAGGGGGCTGTTAAAGAGGGAGATAGATAGATAGATAGAGAGAGAGAGGGAGAGAGATAGATAGATAGAGAGAGAGAGAGAGAGAGAGAGCGATGAAGAGAAAGATAGGGTTTCGATGTATGCGTGTCTAACTGTTTAATAATAAATTCGGATGTTCATTTCGAGATGACATTTAAGTCCAAAGAGCGATTTGCAACCAAGATCGCAAATCAAGCATAGGTGATGACTGTCACAGATGGTTGGCGTTTGTGTGCCACGTATCTTGGTCTGTAATCGATCTTTTTTTAATTTGTTGATAAGATTTGTTTTAAGAGACTTGATTTCCTTCTCGCTCTTGTGCCTGCATTGATTCATATCAAGAGCAAAACCATCAAAAGGTTTAATTGATATATTGAAGGCTGATAAAATGTACTTCAGTTGTACTTATATCGGAGACAGGGTTTGCCAGTCCTTCATTTTCCGCGTTTTCTAGCTCACTTTACATCAGAACATTTGGTATACTTTCATCACTCATTCTGACCACGTGGCTAGATCATCTAAATTGTGACGGGATAAAAACGTTTCGATACACCCAATCTTGCATCTTTTGGAACTTTATCTCCAAGGGTGTAGTCTTTATCGCCCCCCCCCTCACTCTTGACGGTCCTCTTTTTGCACAAGCTACTCATATTTACACGGAGAAAGTTGATTTATCTGGGACCGGTGGAGGGTGCAAGTTTCAGATCCAGGCAAAAGCGTTGAGAAAACGACAGATTTATAAACCTGACTCTTTGTGTCTAATCTGATGATTCTATCGTTCCACAAGCAATGGCGAAGATTACCAAAGGCATTAGATGTCTTTAGATGTTTTGACTATCAGGTTGAAAATTTCATTATCCAGGAGTGCATTTAAGTTGACTGCATTCCCCAACTATGTGGACGATTTGACATACTTATCATACGCGCGTGCGCTCACACACACACGCACGAACACACACACACACACACTCTCTCTCTCACTCTCGCTATCTCTCTCTCTCTCACACACACACACACACACTCACTCTCTCTCACTCTCTCTCTCGTTCTCTCTCTCTCACACACACACACACTCTCTCTCTCACTCTCTCTATCTCTATCTCTCTCTCACACACACACACACACACTCTCTCTCTCTCACTCTCTCTATCTCTCTCTCTCACACACACACACACATATATAATATAAATCTCACGTGTCTGTTTAAATGTATGTATCTATGTATATATGTATGTCTGCCTTTCACTTTTGACAGAGGCGACGGATTTCACGACATCGGTATCGTTTTGAAGCTCCGCAAATATCGAAAAATTGGCTAAAATTATTAATTCTTTACCCTCAACTGGGCACTTATGCAGAAGGAGGGGTTGCTTTTTTCGCCGATATTTTCGAAGTCATCCGCTCTTTACAATTGCGTAGTCTTAATTGAAACATTCGTCCTTTCCGGTTTGGCGATGGGCGCAACAGTAACGACGTCACGGTTTTATTTTCCCATTCTTTTTCTCCTTCGCGCCTGCCTGCCTACTACCACATTTCTTTTACTCAACACACACCTCCAAACACCCGGGCACTTAGTCTAGTAGATATATAAATGACAAAAGTCTATATTCCGAATTTCATGACGTTGACCATCTAAGATTTTATTCCTTTATTTCTGCTGACATTTACAATTATTGACACTGTTTTGTAGCACAAAATCATTCATTTAATGATTATATCAATCAATGAATCTATTTTGCTCTTAACTAATCAATTCACCAAAAGAAAATAAAATGCATTTGGGCATAAATACCAAATGCGAAAGTTTGGTAGAGAATTAGAAATTACTTCTGATGAGTTAAGGGCAAATACATTTATTGATTGATATAATTATTAAATGAATCATTTTCTGCAACGATGTCAAGAATTGTAAGTGCCAACAGAATTAAAGGAATGAATTATAAATTGGTCAACATCATGAAATTTGAGATATAGACTTGTATCATTTATTTGTTATTGATCTTTGGTTGTTTGTTTTTGTTTTACGGCATATCAACCTTTTTCAGGTTATTTAATGCCGAATCTACTTATTTTGAGGAACGATTTTTAATGGAGTATATCTATTTTTTTAAAGTCAAATTCTATTTAACCCATAGTTGGGACCCTAACAGGTACAACCACTCCGGGTCAGAGTGGACCTGGGAGCAATGGCAATTAAAAGGTGGCTCCACACTCCCCAAGGTCAGCAAGGTGGGGCCTCACCATCGGATATAGTTTTAGGTCATATCCAGGACCTATATGCTCTTTAATCACATTAAGCTTCTTAAATTAAGGATTTGTATATGTAAAAAGTGAAATATAATTGAAAAAAATATTTCCACAGAATTACACACACACACACACACACACACACACACACACGCACACACACACACACACAAACATATATATACTAGCATGGGTACACGCCGTTGCCTGGGTTGACATAAAGTTCCGTTTGAAACACGCCGGCTATACTAATCGTTTTCATCATGGGTAACGAGAATACCCCAACAACAATTTCAAAAATAAAAGAACGGATTACATGTGAATGCAATCACCCCCCCCCCAAAAAAAAAAGTGACTGATACCCTCTCCACCAGATATTTCTGGTGTTGCATCTACATCAATTAATGAAAAACTTGTTATTCTTGGAGGTTTCAATGCCCGTGTTGGGAAAGACTATGAGACCTGGAGTTCTCTTGGCCGCTATGGTATCGATACTATGAATGCTAATCGCCTTAAGCTACTAGAACTGTGTTCAGAATTTAATTTTGTTATCTGTAATACTTTATTTCGCCGTAAACTGAAACACAAAGCTACTTGGATACACCCACGCTCAAAGCATGGTCACCTCATTGAATTCAACATAACCCGAAAACGCGACGTTCGAGATGCATATACTGTTATTGGCATGCGCAGTGCTGAATGTGACAACGATCACAAGTTGGTGAGAGGAAAGTTTAATTTACGAATCCGTAAGAAAGTTCGTCATAGTGGTGTTAAGGTGCCTAGCTGTATTGATGTCGCCAAGTTAAAGTTGCCTGAAGTTCAAAAGAGTTTGGCGGAAAAGCTCGATAATCTTGCATTTGATGGTGCATTGATGAATTTTAAGACTTAGGTTTATTCTGCTGGTGCTGAAGTTCTTTGTTTCAAGAGGGATAAGAACAAAAACTTGTTTGCCGACAACAATCTTGGAATTAATCAGTTGCTGATGAATAAACAGGCAATATATGAATCTTTACTTCGTGAAGATCATTCTGATCATACAACTAATTTGCGACAATACAAAGAGGTCAAAGCCACATTGACACGTGAGCTAAGAAAAATGAAAAACCAATGGTGGATGAATATAACGGAGCAGATCCAAAAGGCATTTGACACAAAAAATTCGAAGGAATTTTATGGACTCCTGCGCAAAGTATTTGGTTCTCTTACCCCTTCAATATCTTCCATGATGTCGAAAGATGGTTCTGTTGTCATTAAGTACCCAGAAGATATCTTGAAAAGATGGCATGAGCAATTTACTGAAGTGTTCCACAATCCCTCAGTAGTATGATGCAATTGATAGCCTACCACAATGTGATATAATATTCAGAATGGATCGTTTGCTTAATCTAGTTGAGTTGCAGTTGGCTGTTGCACAAATCAGCAGTGGCAAGGCACCTGGTTTGGATGGTGTTCTAGTGGAACTTCATAGAATTGGAGGTGTGAATATTGCTAATGCTATCCTTGGTTATGTTGAGGAAATCTGAGAAGGTGCTCCTGTTCCACAGGATTGGATTGATGGTGTCTTGGTGGCCCTGTTTAAAGGAAAGGGACAGAAGAATGTTTGTGACCACTACCGTGGGATTATGCTTTTGGAAGCTGCTGGGAAAGTTCTCGCATTACGTCTATAAAACAAGTTACTGGAGAATGTTTGTCCTAATGCTATTCTAGAGTCATAAAGTGGCTGTATGTCTTGCAGAGGAACTATGGATGTGATTTTTTCAGCCCAGCAATCCAGGAGAAATGCATTGAACAACAGATACTGCTGTATCAAGTGTTTGTGGATCTAACCAAAGCATTTGATACCGTTAACAGGGATGCTCTCTCGTTAATCTTAGAGGAAGTAGGGTGTCCTCTAACCTTTGTAAGAATATTCAAGGAACTGCACAGGGACATGAAAGTTCGAGTCTCGTTTAACGGAAAATTGTCTGATGAAATCCCTGTTGACAATGGTGTCAAACAAGGTGATATTCCTGCCCCTACTCTTTTCTCTATATATTTTGCTGCTCTACTTGCTCATGCGTTTCGAGATTGCGATAGAGGTGTCATGTTAAAGTTTTGAAGCACACGTCGCATTTTTAATCTTAGAAGATTTAATGCCAGAACCAAGCTGCATCATGTCTTGGTCAAGGAGTTACTGTATGCAGACGATGCTGTTTTTTTGTCGCACACTGAGGCTGATATGCAGCATATAATGGATAGCTTTGCTGACTCCTGCACTGCCTTTGGTCTAAGGATCAGTCTGTCTAAAACTGTCTGGACAGTCATACGTGGTGCTGAACATCATGGTTTGTAGTGCTAGACTGGGAGTAATTGATTCATTGGTAGTTCTCTGTCGAGGGATGGCTGTCTCGACACTGAAATTCGCAGACGAATTCAGAAGGCATCTGTTGCTTTTGGAAGGTTGGAGAAGAGAGCATGGTCTGATCGTGGCATCACAAACAGGACTAAGATCTGCATTTACAAGACCTGTGTGCTAACCTCACTGTTGTATTCATCGGAGACACGGCCATTGCATCAAAGACCCATTAAATGGCTTGAACGATTTCACCAAAAATGCTTGAGACGTATCTTAAACATCAAGTGGCAAGCACAAGTACCCGATACTGAAGTCCTTGTGAGAGCATGTTGCTCTAGTGTTGAGACCCTTGTAATCAGATCTCACATGCGTTGGGTAGGCCACTTGGTTCGAATGAAAGATTGTAGGCTGCCAAGACAAATTTTTTACGAGGAGCTGGAAAATGGCAAGCGCCCTCAACACAAGCCTAGGAAGAGGTTCAGGAACTCTACAAAGAATAATTTGAAAGTTTTACAAATCAACATCGACACATGGGAAGAACTTATTCTGCAAAGGCCGAAGTAGCGAAAGCTTGTACGTGAAAGCTGTGATACTCTAGAGAAAAGAAAGCAGGCTCACAGCAATCTGAAGCGAGAGCTTCGCAAAGGTTTAAGTGATGGCCTTGATCATGACACAGAGCTGGAAATGCCACACTTGTGAACGAGTGCTTTTGTCAAAAGCTGGCTGCGTCAACCAGCTTAAGTCGCACAAACTCCTGTTCAGGTCAACTTTGCACCTATTAGACGGAACCAAACGATCTGTTTAACATGCAGCAAAGTTTGCAAGTCTGGTTTGAGAAGACATGGGAATACCCTTCAACCTCCAGAGGAAATCAACTCAGTGAAAATTGCTCAATTTGTATGTCACATCTGCTTCAAGATGTATAAATCTGCGGTGGGAGTGCAGAGTCTTCTGAGATGGCATGAACGACAAGATTGGGAGAACTCAATGTGACGACGATCATCTGGAAAGATGCAGCAATCATCATGTATATTCAATCACCATATATATATATATATACATATATATGTACGTATATATATATATATATATATATATATATATATATATATGTGTATATATTTATGGATATATATATATGCATAGGTCCTGGATATGACCTTAAACCATATCTAGTGGTGAGGCTCCACCTTGTGGGCTTTGGGGAGTGTGGAGAGACCCTTTAATTGCCATTGCTCCCAGCTCCACTCTGACCCGGAGTGGTAGTACCTGTTGGGGTCTCAACTATGAGTTAAATAGAAACCGACTTGAAAACAACAAATATATTCTATTAAACAAATTTTTCTTCAAAACTTTTGGATTCGGCATTAAATAACCTGAAAATGGTTTATATGACGTAAAACAAAAACAACCAACCAACCTATATATGCATATATATGTGTACACACACACACACACACACACACACACACACACACACACACACACACACACACACACACACACACACGTGTGTGTGTGTGTGTGTGTGTGTGTGTATATTTTCCCATATATTTACATACAGATCATATAGCGATACAATTCACAAAATTCTTACATATATTTAATCAATTTCATATCCAGCTATACCTCTGAATAAATAAAATGTTATGTCAGTTTAAAAAAGTTTTCTCAAATTGCACGGTCACTCGACACAATTTGGAAATTTAATTATATTTAATATGTTAAACACCTACGCTTAATTAGGAGATGTGATTACTGTTAACTAAACTTATTGATTTCACCCATAAAAAGGATAAATAAACACATACTTGTCAGGACTCCTTTTGGAAAGAAAAATATAATATCATAATAATACCAAATCAAAATTATGTAAAAGTAATACATTATTACTTACATGTATAAAAGAGCACATCGACACATAATGAAACTCGTTCGCAAGTACGCAAATTAACATTAAAAAGAAACGAGACACATAATTTAATAACAAATACTAGCAGTACCTGTGGAAATTCCACAGCAGACTCCTTCATATGTAATATATTGATGTTGGCATTCTGTGGATATTCAGCGTAAATGGAGACGCCCTGATATTATTGTAGCTTTTTTGTTAAAACTTCAAAAGTATTTATATAAGCTAGCAGAAACGGCCGGGGTAACCCAGTTGTAAAATACGCTTAAATATGATATTTTAATTTGTGCAGATTTCGTATATATTACTATAGAGTTAATTTTTTTATCGATTCTTCTATATTATAAAGTTGTATTTTCAACATATATATATCCATATGAGTCATGTAGAAATATATATATATATATATACATATATATATATATATATATATATATATATATATATATATATATATATATATATATATATATATAATGTCTTACTTGTTATATCTGTGATATTGTCCATGATGTTTTTCGGGGAAAATCCTCTTATCAAATTGTGGACGTGACAGATCGATTCAAAACATGCTAGATGATCATCTAGCATGTTTTGAATCGATCTGTCACCTCCACCATTTGACAAGGGGATTTTTTCCAGAAATATATTATCGATATTGTCACAGACATAACAAGTAAGACATTTGTATTTAATACAACTGAATAAATATGTGTATATATATATACATATATGTATGTACTTATTGATTTGTAAATCGCCACTTGTTTTCGTCTTCTCTCACCAACACCGGCTATATCTCATTCATCGCATTGTGATAGTCTTCTAAATCTCTACTACTACTACTACTACTACTACTACTACTACTACTACTACCACACACACACACACAACCACACTCACACGCACACACACACACACACACATATATATATGGAGTTTCCTTAGCTATCGTCAACCATAAACCAAAACTTATAAAGAATGCTAAATAAAATAATTTATAAAAAAAAAAAAATAAATGCCTTGAGTGTGATCAGTTATAGTCGAAACAGAAACCAAAACATATGAAGTAAAAAGTTTACTTGGTAAAAGTTTTATTACAAGAAATGGAAGGCTATAACAATTAAATAACAGTCACTCGGAAGAAAAAGGTGTAATGTGACACACAAAAGACCACACACACCATCGTATTAATTTTCTACTAGCGAGACCTGTGAAAATTCCACAGTTGACTCTTTCATATGTAATACATTGATGTTGCCATTTTTGTGGATGTTCAGCATAAATGCAGACACCCTGATATTATTATAGTTCTTTTGTTAAAACTGCAAAAGTATATATCTAAGCTAGCAGGTACGCCCGGCGTAGCCTGGTCGTAAAATATGCTTAAATATGACATTCGTATATATTACGATAAGAGTCAATTTTAAATCCATTCTTATATATTATAAACTTGTGATTTCAAAAATTAAAATATATCCATATGGCTTGGGGGCATTAGCTTGAATCGAAACTGAAACCAAAACTTGTGAAGATAAAAAGAATGTATGTATATATAACTTGAGTTCTTTCAGCTATAATCAAAACTGAAACCAAAACTGATAAAGAATTCTTGGTAAAAATATTTGTTACAAGAAATGAAAAGGCATAACAATTAAACAACAGACACTCGGAAGAAAAAAAATAAATGTGATACAGAAAATAACATACACGCTATCGTATTAATATATACCTATTTACTATGCCTCCCCACGGGACAGAGTTAGACACCAGGGTCGTTTTTTAACGTGGAGAAAAGGTACAAAAATAAAAATTGTCTCAGTCGTGAAGGATTTCTCCTCCACCGAAAGAGAACAAGAAATAGAAGTACAGCATCTGAAGAACAGATACTACACTTTGATCTTGTCCCGAATGCCAATTAATATATAGATCAAAATATTTTATGTACCAAAAACAGTTTTTCATGAAACTATTTTAAAACAATTTTGTAATAAAATAATTTATTTACAAAAAGGAACTGTCATTTAATATATATATATATATATATATATATATATATATATATATATATATATATATATATATTTAATGTTTTTAGAAAAATATTTAATGTACAAAACAGGTTTCATATCTTGGCTTTTGTTTACATGTAATAGCAATTAGTAGTAGTAGCAATAATATTTTAATTAATGAAGTCATCAATGTCTTTCTCTCTCTTTTTCTCTCCCTCTCGCTCACTCTTTCAATAAGCAAATTAAAAAAAATAAACAAAACAATAAAAAAAAAGAATGAAAAACAAAAACAAAAAACAAATAACAGCTCAATTTTTGTTTCCGCTGACCGAGAGATTTGTTATCGTTTTTATTACGGAATAACTTCAAATCAATTATTCTTAACAACTGTTGAAGATAAACCCTAAATTTTATAAGATTAAAAACAAATATTACTGTGAGAACACGCTAATCGAATAGAACCTAGAGCGTTCGGAAATGTGTATGCCAAAAGTAAATGTCTATTTCAGAATAAAATCTCAACCAATCAAATTTGCCGGAAAGCGTGACACACAAAAGAACACACGCTATTGTATTAATATATAGATACTCTTTTAAATTGTGTTCTTTTTTTAATATTGTTATTCATAATGAAGCCTTTTTCTATTTATTTAAAAAATACAACTTTGTTTTTATGGGCCATTGAATTGCATTTATCTGCAACAGATCTAATTTGCTCATTCTTTTAAACATCCATTTTAATTAATTCCCTATTAGTTTTTTGGGATGATCATCTTTAGTAAACGAGTACGTGTAATTATTTTCATACAGATATTCTACATGATTTATACTTGCGTATTATTTGCGTAAAAAGGTTATAGTAAACACAAACTTATTTCTATACATATTTGTGTATGCATATATGTATTTGTTTAAAAAATGTTGCCTACCAAACTCCTCTGTCATTTTTAGGCCTACAGACATGAAACTTTATATATACATGTATGCAAAAGCAGGAAAAGTAAAAAAATGAAATTTGCCAGGTGAAGATCGACCGACGACATTATGAATATGCATGCGTGACGCAATAGCTATTGGTTCATGTTTTAGTTTTTAGCCTTGCAGTAAACATGTCTTCATAGTCCAGTTATTAACGTCAAAGGAAAAAGTAAACCCCAAGCTAACCGTTTTGGTTTCGATTCTCGGTGGTGGCGCACGAATCATTTTTTAAAAACTTTTAAAATTCTTACCACATATTGTATACAATATACTCTCAATATATATACAATGTATATACAAATGCAATTTTGTTTGTGTGTGTGAGTTCGTTCCTTATAGACCCCAAAACGGCTGAACAGATTTTCTTTAAAGTTTACAGAACTTTAGTCTAGGAGTGATCTTAGTTAAGTTGTGTCTCAGAATCCTCCTGATAATTATCGATAATCGAAACCGTTATTTTAATTTATGTATCATCGGTAAAACCATTTTTCCTTGTCGTCGCCTAGCAACAATGCCGTGAAAATTCTATTGTTGGTAAGTTAATAGCGTGTTTTTTTTTTGCATGACGTGGTCTGTAGGTTCAAACTCCGCACGTAAATTTCTTAATTTTTTTTTTCATTGACTGCAAAGAATTTTATAAGACTTTAAAATTTACGTGTTTTTTAGCAGTGCAAAAGTAAATAATGTTTCTGTTTTTTGAACGTCCATTGAACAAGCAACTGATCCTGAAGAAATTGCAAAACAGTCTACACACATATTTAGTGAAAATGTGATTCAGAGGTTTCTTATATGTCGGTTTAACAAAGCATAGACCCCAACAACCAAGCACAAGTAGCATGCTCGGCAACATAAGGAAGAATTTTTCGACACAGTTGACTAATTGTAGAACTATACAGCGACAACCACATAAATTCTTACTACGAATAGAGGTCCAGGATATGACCTTAAACTATATCCAGTGGTGAGGCCCCAGCTTGTGGGCTTTGGGGAGTGTGGAGCCACCCTTTAATTACCATTGCTTCCAGGTCCATTCTGACCCGGAGTGGTAGTACCTGTTAGGGTTCCAACTATGGGTTAAATAGAAACCGACTTGAAAACAACAAATATATTCTATTAAAAATTTTTTCTTCAAAATCTTTGGTTTCGGCATTAAATAACCCGAAAAGGGTTGATATGCCGTAAAACAAAAAAACCCAACCAACTACAACGAATAGATAGTCAATGGTGATACTGCGGTTTCTTTCGCATACGGTTCAAGAAATCATGCTCCCCCCTAAAAAAAAAAAACCTCGCCAAAGTTGGTTTTGAGTTGGAAGAATAGCTGCTAAGGGGTCAAATCAGAGATTGACCAGTAAAGTATCAATAAACCGAAATTTACTAAAATGATTTTAGGATTACAAAAAAAAAAAAAAAAAAAAAAAAAAGAAAGAAAATATTGGAATTACCAAACATACAGATACAAATAAACAAAACAAAACAAAACAAAACAAAAAAAAAAACGTAACAAAACAACTCCCGGCCGAGGCCGGGTAATACTGCTAGTTGTGATAAATTCGAAATTTGAATTAATCAAAATATCATATTTAAGCGTATTTTACGACCGGGCAATACCGGGAGGCTTGCTAGTTCTTAATAATTCTACCTTTTATCACAATAAACCTTATTGGTTGATTCATTGTGTGTTTTTTATTCAGTTTTTACTGCAAACTCATTTGTTGGTATCGTCTTTTCACAGCATAACTGTCGGTAAATAGAGGATTCGAAAGAACTCCCTAAAATAAACACCATATTCAGCAGTTTGCGAACGGAAGATATCGGAAATAAATCGCGAAATAACAAAGTATACGACACTTGGCGAAATAACTCACATCGAAGCACGACAGCGAACAACAAGGCCCATGAGGATTAAAAATAGAAGTCACTTAGTAGAACAGGAATGTCGACGAATAAGATAAATAATTGGTAGATACTAGTGACATGGAGAATATTTAAGAAGCTCACGGCGAAAAAAAAAAAAAAAAGAAAAAGAAAAGCGGGACCTTTTTAAATGGCAAATTATTGTTGAATGTGAAGAGTTGAGGTATTTAGGCGCATTGTTAAAAAAACAAACAAACAAAAACAAACAAACAAACAAACAAAAAACAAAAACAGAACATTTGGTAGAGTTGTTGCAAGAGAACCTATTTGAAGAACAATGCACCGCGATTAAAAAAAAAAAAAAAAATGGACTGCGAAATTTATTAAAAAAAACTAAAAACAACTACGAAAATAACAAAACTTTGAACAACAACAAAATAATAAACAACAGTTAAACATTTAAAATCAAGAACTGAAAACAGCAGAACATTCAAGAAAGTATTTTACAAAAGCAACTCGAACAAACAAACGGTTTGAGAATATTTTCGACTGCGAGCAGATATTTAAATTGGTGCCCACATCACCAATATGTGACACAAGGTCAGAAAGTGGAGATCCAAGCAAGTTTCCCTAAATGAAGGGCACTCTTGCAGTTACAGAAATTGCCGGAGTATCCCCTTCGGCATTCCCCGGTCGGGGCACCTCAGGCGACAAGCAATAAACTTGCCCCACCGGGTGGCAAGGCCTGGAAGGGTGGACCTCCTGAGTAATACCCAGGCGGTGTACCTCAGTCCGACAGGTACTGCGCCGGTTCCCGGCCCCGCTCCTGTTGGGCTGAGTGTACTCTACCCAGTCTCCCCACAGTCGAAGCCGTTAGGAGACTCATCCTCATCACGAGTAATGAGGGTATCTCAAATTCATTTGCTGAATCCCATTTATAGACCGACTAGCGAGTGGTACCCGCCGTTGCCCGGGTGTTTGGAGGTGTGTGTATGTTAAAAAAACGTTGGCCGGGCGTTTGGAAGTGTAAAAGAAAAAAAAAAGTTTTAGTAGGAAGGTAGGATTGAACGCCGAAGCCTTGACGCGAAGGTGGAAACGAAAGGAGAAAAAAAAGCCAGCCACCTAACCATCTCGGCCACGAGCGTAGACGAATTGTAAAGAGTTTTAATTTAAGGATTATAAAGTAAAATACACAGATGCGAGGAAGTGGCATGATATTTGACTTAGTTTTGCGCTGCAAGCCAGTTACTATTTCCCCCGATTTTCGCTTTTTGAAGACACGGGGAGCTGGTAAAAATCGGGCAAATTAAATACACACGCGACCCCCGTTGTTAAGTCATAGATATTATCATTTAGACGTGATATAAAACGTTTAAACAATGAGCGACGGCCTGAAAAAAGCCTTTTGCAGACATGCACAAAAAGAGAACACGCATACATACATACACACATTTTGCCTTTTATATATGTAGATGGATAGAGAAACTGTTCCGGCATATAATGAAAGGTATAAATCAATTTTCACGAAAGAAAGTGTGTAATTTATGGTCAGATGAAGAGAGAAGTATAGTTATTTGAAAAAAATTGGGCAGAAAAAACAAACAAACAAAAAAAAATTCTCAAAATGTATCGTAGTAAACAAAGAGGAGTTTTCTTTGGATGAATCGTTAGATAATTTGTCTGAGATTTTTCGCGAAGGAGATAGCATTTTCCATACACGTTAAAAATACCTGAACGTTGCAAAAAAACAAGAAAAAAAAATTGTTACTTATACAGAAAAATTAACTATCAGCGAAAATTATTTAGAATAAAAGAGATGAAAGAAGGCGTTATCATTTTTTGGGGACTGTTATCCTCATTTTAATGTCGTTATTTCACTAGATTTTAACTAACTTATTCTCTGGCCATCTTCGGTCCGGGATATGACCTTAAACTATATCCAGTGGTGAGGCCCCAGCTTGCGGGCTTTGGGGAGTGTGGAGCCATCCTTGTATTACCATTGCTCCCAGGTCCATTCTGACCCAGAGTGGTAGTACCTGTTAGGGTCCCAACTATGGGTTAAATAGAAACCGACTTGAAAACAACAAATATATTCTATTAAAAATTTTTCTTAAAAATCTATGGATTCGGCATTAAATAACCCGGAAAAGGTTGATATGCCGTAAAACAAAAACAACCAACCATCTGGCCATCTTCGGATTGTTAACCGCAACGAGATAAGTACGCTAGCAGTATCAGAATTTTTGTAGGAATTTTTGACACCCCTAACACGAAACTGCGAATACAATATAAAAATCTCGTAATTTCTCTGTTAAAAGTGGGTTATTTATTTTCTTTATGGATTATACTTCCAAAATAAACTATTACAGTTGTTTTAAAAGTAATAAAAATATTTTTATTTTTTTTTTAAACAGTAATGAATTTTCCGAACTCAATATTTTTAAATTTTTAAACTCAATATTTTTAAATTTTAAAATTTTAAAAATCTATCAAAATTTTTCTATTGATTCTATTTTTACGATATTTTCAGGGTCAATGTGAAATTTTATGTTCTTTCCAATAAACCGAATATAATATTTTAGACAAACGTTTTTTTTTTTTTATTCACGGTTCCCCCCCCCCCAGTGTCTATTACAAAGAAAATACTTAATTTAGTCTCGGATAAGTACATAATTATTTACTCACAAATTGAAGAGAAAAGGTCAATACATAATATATTCAAATTTAAAAAAAAACGGACATCGTGTTCTTGTAGAATTTTACCTGTAAAGTTTGAAGTTTAAAACCTTTTTTTAAACCACGTTATTTGTTTTTTCTTTTTTCTTTTTCTTTTTTTTAATGGAACCTTGGTCCTTGCTCCTTTAATTGAAAAAAAAATTAGGGCTTGAATTACATTTTTCGAGGAGTTATAAGCTTGGAAAGACAGGGGGTCGAATAATTCACGCCTCCAATTTTGTAAATGTCTAAAAATAATTAATTTCGACTCGGATAAGTACATAATTATTTACTCACAAATTGAAGAGAAAAGGTCAATACATAATATATTCAAATTTAAAAAAAAACGGACATCGTGTTCTCGTCGAATTTTACCTGTAAAGTCCGAAGTTTAAAACCTTTTTAAAAAAAAAACACGTTTTTTTTTTTTTTTTTTTTTTTTTTAATGAAATCTTGGTCCTTGCTCCTTTAATTGAAAAAAAAAATTAGGGCTTGAATTGCATTTTTCGAGGAGTTATAAGCTTGGAAAGATGGGGTGGAATTATTCGCTATTTTCACAAAAAATTCTGATACTGCTATAAGTACGCTGAGTCTTGTAACTGTATCCCAAGTAATTACTAGGGCTATTACATGAGAATATTCTATTCATTGTTTTGACTCTCGGGTATATATCCGACACAGTTAAACACTGTTAATTAATTGAGAACCACATCAATCTAAGTAAAAACATATAAGATATTAACTGATATATACTCGAGAGTCAAAATAATAAAAAGCATATCCTAGTATCATAACCCTGGTGATTACAGCCTTCCGTGATTGTGTAACATGCGCACAGTCGCAGGAGCCAACAAAGAAAAGAAAATAAATCCGACTCGGCATTTTTTTAAAGGGCAAATGAAATGCATTTATTCGTGTTTCTTCTATAAAACGGATTTCATTATTTTTCCAAAGCCTCATCGTACACACATGTGCTTTTCTTAAGTCTCTGTCCCCGCCACCCCACGTCAGCACTTTTTCGCCCCCAACTTTCGCACGATCCTTTTGCTCGCCACGTACCTTGCTTCTCTCTTGATTACGTGGAGTATATTTCTCTCCTTTTCCTGTGACGCAAGCTCGCGCACATCTGCTAATTTGCATAAGTGCTTTATCGGCTGTTGCAAATATTTCTGCTAACAATCCATCGTTCGGTTTCTGCTGCTATTTTCCACACGCGCTCTGTTACAGTTGTTGTCTCACCACGTTTTGGTCAACTAATTCTCTTGTCTGCTCTGGGTATGATTGAAACCTCTATCTTCACACAATGTTCACTTGGAACCGTAGATACTCAAAGTCTCTATCCATTGCGCTGTGGATAGCGGCGTTGATTTCAATAATTTATTTTACGTTGTGTTTCCGTTAGTTCATTAGCGATTGCTCATTGATCTTACATGGAGGCTTGGTGATAGAAAATTTTCCCAAATTTCAAGAATTTCCGACTTTTTTCGAGAATCATTGCAAGTTTCGTCAGCCATCACTGGGTAGACGTCCAAATAATTCGCAATTGTATTCTTAGTTTGGTCCGCACTGAGGATTGAACCTTCAACATCCTGATGATTGTAACTTTACAACTGAATTTTACCAAATAGCTTATCCACTATGCCACGGGTCTTTGTAGTCACATCGACAGAATCATTGTGAAAACAAAACTCCAAATGAGAAAAATAATCCGAAAAATCACAATAATACCAATAATCAATCCTCAATTAAAAAATTCTGAATTGTAATAAAGTTCAGTATATATATATATATATATATATATATATATATATATATATATATATATATATATATATATATATGTGTATATATAATCTCTTCTCTACAATTATATAAATGCAACTTTGTCTCTGTGTGTGAGTTCGTTCCTTATAGACTCCGAAACGGCTGAACAGATTTCCTTTAAAATTTACAGAACTTTAGTGTCTTAGTAAGGGGGTGATCTTAATTAAGTTTTGTCTGAGAATACCCTTGATAATTTCCGATAATCGATAATCAAACCCGTTATTTTAATTTATCATCGTTGAAACCATTTTTCCATGTCGTCGCTTAGCAACAATAATGGGACAATGGGTCATGGAAATTCTGCTGTCGGTAAGTTAGTAGCGTGTTTTTTTGTTTGTTTGTTTGTTTGCATGACGTGGTCTGTAGGTTCAAACTTCGTACGTAAATTTCATATTTTTTTTATGAACTTGAAAATTCACGTTTTTTTTTTTTTGCATGACGTGGTCTATAGGTTAAAGCCCCGCCCGTACTGCATTAATGCATTATTTTTCCTTAACTGGAAAGAAGTTTATATAAAATAATTTTATAAAAGAAACAGTAAGTTCTCTAAAGTACAATGTAGAATAACATATATTTTGAGTTAAATTACTTGCTTGGAGGCACATGAAAGCTCCCTTCCAGGCAATTTAACGAATTTCGATGACAATAAAAATGTATGAGTGTGAAATATTCGTTGATCGTCATTCAATCCCGGGTAACGTCGGGTCTCCCTGCTAGTATATTTATACATTTATTCATATTTTATTTTTTACATTTTCACCCCAAACAAGGCACATTGCCACTTTGGTGTAGGGGGCTACTATCAGGGGCAGCAACTACTGAGGCACTATCTTGGGATTTGGGCTGCAAGATGTCGGTTCATGTTACACTTGAACTTCTGCATGTCAGTACAGTTAGGGAAGCAGGGACCTGGAATGGAATTCCAGAGTCTAGCGGTTATGGGGAAGAAACTACTGGAATAGAAAGATCTTTTACATCTAGGGATCTCTACTGTGTGGGGGTGGAATTTAGCTGCCTGTCGGGTTTGTCGAGGGTGTCTACGTCGTGGGGGCACAAGTGTCTGCAGCTCGTCAAAGCATTCGCCATTAAAATACTTGTAGAACAAGCAGAGGGATGCAACGTTTCGTCGATGGGACAGAGGCTGAAGCTTAGATGACAATTCAGGGCCTATCAGATTGGCGACTCTCTTTTGAACCTTGTCTAGGAGCGAGAGACTAGCAGCAGATGCACCAGCCCAAATGTGACAACAATACTCCATACATGGGCGAATGGTGGCCTTATAGATGTACAGGATACTTTCAGGTGTCATTAGTTTTCTAGCACGGTAGAGAGAACCTACCTTTTTCGTGCGACCCTGGCAATGTTTTCAATATAATTGTTCCAACTCACGTTTCCTGTGAACGTTAGGCCAAGCAGTTTGAAAGATATACTCTCAGACATGGAGTCACTGGCTATTGCTATTGGTGGCAGAGAAGGTTTCTTGTAATTATTGAAGGAAACCAGCTTAGTCTTGGCAGCATTGAATGTGCCCATCCATGTATGTCCCCATTCCACTACAGATTGGAGGTCATCCTCTAGTGTTTTTGCCATTTCTTTAGATATGTGTTCATTTGTTTTCCTGTCACGCCTGTTATACCTATTTACTATGCCTCCCCACGGGACAGAGTTAGACACCAGGGTCGTTTTTTAACGTGGAGAAAAGGTACAAAAATAAAAATTGTCTCAGTCGTGAAGGATTTCTCCTCCACCGAAAGAGAACAAGAAATAGAAGTGCAGCATCTGAAGAACATATACTACACTTTGATCTTGTCCCGAAGGCCAATTCTGTTATAGAGTGTGCTAGTAAATTTATATATATATTTATTTTTTTAAAACAGTAACTTACGAACATGCGTGTTTCGGAGCTCTACTCCTTCATCAGCGTAGCTTGACTGTTGGTAGGATTCGAACCTTGGGCCTTGTGTATTTCAGTTCAGCGCTCTAATCCATTCCACTATAACGCCATAGGTGATTTACGGCTTCGTTTTTATCGTTCATCTGTTTACGTGTTTTTTTTTTTGTTGATTTTTAAAACGATATTAAAGTCAATGTCTCCGCCTCGTAGACCCGGTGTTTTTCTTAGAAAGTCGCCCATTTTTTATTTGTGTCATATATATATATATATATATATATATATATATATATATATATATATATATATGTGTGTGTGTGTGTGTGTGTGTGTGTGTGTGTGTGTGTGGGTGTGTGGGTGTGTGTGTGTATTTATATATTTTGAGGTTGCTATTTTTCAAAAGGAGGGTGACCAATGAAATATAACGAGGTTAATACAAGAGGTTAATACGGAAGTAGAGCAAGTTACGTTTTCAATTTGTCTTCACATAAGCAGTAATTTCTTGCTACACAGTCATGAGCATGTTCCGGTCTTCTATTGTTTAGCAATAATCAATGTTTCCTCAAGAGGTCTGTAGTTGTTTAATACCAGAAAACCGAAACATTCTCATGACTATGTACCAACAAATTACTGCTTATGTGAAGACAAATTAAAAATGTATATATATATATATATATATATATATATATATATATATATGTGTGTGTGTGTGTGTGTGCGTGTGTGTGTGTGTGTGTTTTATTTTAATATAATATATAATATTGAAGGGAAATGGAAGACTGGGGATTAAATTTAGTGTTTATTTTCATCAAGCGTATAATAAAACAAATAATTTCTTCATAAACGAGGCATTTGGGATTTTTTTTTGTTTAACCTCCTAGGACCGTCTTTCTTCTTCAAGTCAGTTCGCTTCGCCAACTTAAGCTCAATTTGTCTGCGAAGCTCTCTTCTTTTTCTCTTTTTCTTGTTCCTCTTTCTCCCCCTCTCTCTTTCTCTAAACAAGAAAATCTGTGCAAAATAGTGCGCATAGATTATAAATAGCTAGTATATTTTGGTTTAGGCTTCAAATAGGACACACGCACACGCACGCACACACATGCGCGCACACACACGCATATATATATATATATGTATAAAATGAACTCATTTTTCCGCTATGATAGGATTAAAAATCAAGACATTTCATGCAAATGTAATATGCACAAACTGCAGCACAATATCTGAGGTGTGTTATAGGCATATTACCTCTACACTTCCTTGATAATCGTAGATTCCTATATTTTTTCTGCTGAGAGTTTACTGCCACAATCGGTTAAAATCAATGGAAGTAATAAACTCTTTTCTCTCTAATTAATTCCTCCTTCCCCGTCACCTCTTACACCGTTTTCGGGATCGTTCACAAGGGACAGTTACGAAGGAACACCGGTTTGGGGTTTCTGTACTTCGCAGTTTCTTAAAAAAATTGGAATGGAATTTTAACGTTCCTTTTCGGTCTTTGCTTTCGACTGGGTAATGCCATTTTCTTTTTTTTTTTTTCGCTTTATTTCGTTTTGTAGTTGCTTAAAAAAACTGGAATGGAATTTTAACGTTCCTTTTCGTTCTATGCTTTCTACTGGGTGAAACGCACCATGGACTTAACCGAATCGAAGGGTTATTTATGTCACTTTTTTCGCTGTGTTTGTTTGTTTTTGTTTTCCGAACACGTTCATCATTTTTTCACTTTATTTTTGTTTTTTGTTTTTCCGATTTTTTTTTTAAAGAAATTCTATGTTTGTTCGCTGTTTGTTTTTTGTTTTGGCTTTTGTTTTTCCGATTTTTTAAAGCATCGGTGTTTTAAATATTTAAACAGAATTATAACTTCGCTTATTCTTTACTTTACCCCAGCTCTCCTTGCACACACACACACACACACACACCTCCAAACACCCGAGCAACGCCGGGTACCCCTGCTAGTATATATATATATATATATATATATATATATATATATATATATATATATATATATATAAAGCACTTTGTCTGTGTGTGTAAGTTCGTTCCTATATACTCCGAAACTGCAGGGCAAATTTTTATAAAATTTCACACAACTATACTTTATGTGTCTGAGAGACTTCATAGATTAGTTTTCTATGGGAATGTCTCTGATAAGTATCGAAAATCATTAACTGTTAATCAAAATATCCGATTAAGAAGAAAGAGTCCGATTATGAACAGAGTTTACACGTTCAACAGCACAAGTGCATTCGAGAAGAAATAGAAGGAACCGGGTTATAAAAGCAACAATAAGCTGCTAGATACGACGGGTGCGCGGCTGAAATGAATGTTTCTGTTTAGGGCAAAACTGTACCATGACTTGACTTTCGCATTTTCAACTTTTATTAAAGCCATCAAATAAAAATAATTTTAGTAGGGTCTCTACAGTACAATGTAGACTACAATTTATTATGAACTGTATCACTGCGGGGAAGCATGTAAAGGTTCTTCCTGATGTACTGTAGTGGATCTTCAAGTAGAGCAGGCGAGTAATCGATTTGATTTAAAAATTGGAAATTTCGCCGGTTTCGATTACAATAAAAGTATGGTGTGAAATATTCATTGATTCTCAGTTAATCCCGGGCAACGTCGGGTCTCCCTGCAAGTACACACACACACACACACACACACATACATATATATATATATATATAATGGAATTCACACACACACACACACACACATACATATATATATATATATATATATATATATATATATATATATATATAATGGAAATTCAATTAACTTTCTTGGAGTTATATATTTGGATTTTACCGTCACTGGATTATTTATCTTCCACCAGACTATCCATTCATGTGTAATCACCTTTTTCTTCCCCATATTCCCTCCGTTTCACTTTTTTTGTTTTCAAGTAAGATCTTTTACTTCCTTGTTGTTTCATCAAATACTTTTGCACGCAAAATCCGATCCCGCATTTTGCTAATTCCTACCCTCTGATGAGAAGGAAAGTATTTCTTCGAAACTCCGCGGATTAAGGACTATCCACTTATCTAGTGTTTCCTTTTCAGATTAAATATGTTTTTAACTCATTTCAAAGTGTTTTTTAACATGTTTTATTAACTGTTTACTCGTATATATATATATATATATATATATATATATATATATATATATATATATATATATATATATATACACTCTACTTATATATTGTCTGTGTGTGTGTTCGTTCCCTATAGACTTCAAAACGACTTGGCCGATTTAAAAAAAATCACACTCATGTACCTTATGGGCCTGGGAGTGTTTTTAGATAGGTTTTGTGTCGGGATACCTGCGATAAGTATTAAAAATCGATAATCGAAATAATCTGATTAAAGAAGAAACAGTCCAATTTTTGTCTAAGTTAACACTTTGATGCAGCCTACGAACATATTTGCATCCAAGGAGTGTTATCACCACACACGCATAATTACCCGGCTTATAAATTCAACAACAGGTTCTTTGATAAGACAGAGGCGCGTTCAAAATGAACGCTCCTGTTTAGAGTATAATTGAACCTTTGTACTTAACTTTTGCATTTTAAACTTAATTCAAATCAATATAAAAAATGAAAAATAATTTCATAAAACCAACAGTAGGTTCTCTACATTTCAATGTAGACTACAATGAATTTTGGACTAATCACTTCGGGGAGGCATGTGAAGGTGAGTAGAGCAGGCAATCAATTGATTTAATTGACGAATGGATTATTTCACCGATCTCAATGACAATAAAACTATTGGAAGTGTGGAACATTTGTTAATCCTCTTTAAATCCTGAGCAACGTCGGGTCACTCTGCAAGTATATATATATATATATATATATATATATATATATATATATATATATAACTATTTATTTATTTGTAAACAAATGATGGTTTGAGCAGTGTCTGCGACGGGCGGATGTGGATTTAATGCACACTCGAGGAGAAATATTTACAACACTGATTTGTGGTTCGTTGGTTAGAGTTGTCAACGCAACGGTTGTAGGTTCTGTCCACGGCTGGGGAAAGGTGTATGTCTAGCCGCACTGATGAATTGTGATAGAACGAAACAGTACTGTATGTGGATGACACACACACACACACACACACACACACACACACACACACACACACACACACACACACACACACATATATATATATATATATATATATATATACACATATTTTCTGTGTGTATCCTTCTGGCACTTGGTTCAGTTGGTATAATCGCCAGGTATTTTTTGAACTTCTTTTCCATGAGTTGCTCATATAATAACACGAATAGTGGAGGTCTTCCTTAGATTCCAATTTCCTTTCATGTCGTATATAGGACCTTGGTATCTCGGTATCTTTTCCCTCTCGACTCTGTTTAAGCCAGCATCGTTAGGGACACAAAATTATACTTCATCCTTCTTGTTCCATATTTTTGTTTAAGCTGGTGATGGAGCATTCTACCGGATGCCAAACGTTCATCTGCTAACCAATATACTCACCTCTGTCCTTCTCTCTAATTACCCATTTTTTTTTTTAAAAAGACTTTTTTCTGCTTCTATTCACTCTTTCTTCCTTTTTTCTCTATCTCCTTCACGCACGTTTGCGCAACGTCGATCTCGGTTTTCCTTGGGAGTTTTTCGACAATAAATGTTTCTGACTTCTTATCTACGTACTACCTGGCACCGTCCCAGGAGGCATTCCACACAAGCAATACCTACTTTGAAGGGGAGGGAGTGTTTAACTTTATTGCCTGTCGTCTGTGGTGCTCTAACTTGTGAGAACATACCTACTAGCTTCCAGGTTATGCCTTAAAAAAAAAAGAAAACCATCCTGTGTGTTATTGAACGGTTTGACCCCCCCCCCTTGTAAGATATTAGCCGGACAAAGCCGAAAAGTGTGCTGGTCGACGATTGTTATGACCGTTATTAATATTTGTAAAAATAGAATGTCAGAAATAATGTTATTATAGCGAAATAAATAGTTGAAGATACAATCATTTAAGTTAAAATGTTTTAATTAGTGATGGGACGATTCCAATATTTTTCCCGATTCCGATACAATTACCGATTCCGATTCTTTATAAATCTCTAAATATTTAACTATAGGGTTGTTATTTTTCCCGATTTCTGTAAAAAACAAACAAAAAAAAAAACAAAAAAAAACAAAAGCCAAAAACAAAACAAAACAAAACAAAAACACATGTTAAATATGCAGAGTTTTTTTTCTAAACGTATCTTTACACTTGTGGAGGATGATCTATCGATTTTAGCTCTACTGGTAATTTAAAATCAAGAAATATTAATTATTTTATCATTATTATCAACAATGGAAGATTTTTTAAAATAAAATAAAATAAATAAAAAGACAATTAAAAGAATCGTTTTGGTATCAGAAAACGGGCAACAATTATTTCAATTCCGATACCACCAAATTTGTCGATTTTTCCGATTCCCAATTCCGATTTTGATTAATCGGCCGAAAACTAGTTTTAATAGAAAGGAATGTTAGTTTTCATAACCAGCACAAACAAATATGTTAACTTGGTGAAAAAGAATGTGAGAATCTAAAGAAAATGATGTAACGAGTTAGCCCCGATTTGAGAATCAAAGAGAGCAGGCTCAATCGGTAGTCGGAGGCAGAAAGACGGTTGTGGACAGTAATGGATCCGAGTGTTGAACCAATGTTGCAGCTTTCAAATAAAGCTGCTGTAAATAAAAAACCGTTTGAAAAAGATGCAGTATATTGTTTAAGACACACACACACACACACACACACACACACACACACACACACACACACACACACATATATTATGAAAATAATGGAAATAGTATTCCGACAAAATAGAGAAAATAAAAAGGAACAAACCGTATTATGTGTTCATCAACGTTTCGTCTTTATTTCGAGACTTCCTCTGGATGAATGAGATTAAGAAACAAAAAATATACCAGTACAACATATTTGAAAATGTTTCATGTGCACAGTGTGACGCAGTTCTATTTCAGAGAAACGGAAAATTGATGTAGGAAAGTCAAAAAGGAGGTGGGGGGGGGCTGGCGCTGTTAAAGAGAAGGAAATTTTAGTGACGTCATATAGTCGTTAATTTAATTTGAAAACTATGAACGCAAGTTTATATTTTTATTGGGAAAAAGATATATCTGTTGAAATTACAATATAAGTTTGTAACAGAAATGAAATGAGTGTTTTTTATGAAATTTATTGATTGAGATTATGTGTTAATTATTACAGGGGGGTGTTTGAATGGTGCGAGAAAGTTAACCTGTGTCCACAGTAAAATAATGTTCTTTATAACGTTGATGAACATATAATACGGTTTGTTCCTTTTTATTTTCTCTCTCTCTCTCTCTCTCTCTCTCTATATATATATATATATATATATATATATATATATATATATATATATATATATATATACATACACGGCACAAGCACGTTAACACAGCGGTTCTCGCCAGATCACCGAAGTTAAACAACGTTGAGCCTGCCCAGTACTAGATGGGTGACCATTTGGGAAGGCTAAGCGCTGTATCTAGCTTTTGGAAAGGTTGGGCTTAAGGCCGGAACCCTCACTCCGAAAAAAGAACTCGCTACAAAAAGCATTTATAAAATCGTGGATGGCATTTGCTCCGCCAGAGGCTCAAGGATATGGATGGATTGATAAATGGACACACACACACACACACACACACACACACACACACACACACACACACATATATATATGTCCATTTATCAATATAATATATATATATATGTGTGTGTGTGTGTGTGTGTGTGTGTGATAAATGATATCTGAATGATCATATATGATATATGAAAGATGATATATTGGACTTCCGGTTCTTTGACTGTCATGGCTCTTGTGGGCTGCGACGTTGTTTGGCTGTGGAATTTATTATATACAATCTCTCACATTCTGAAAAAATATATATATATAAATATATATGGCGTCGTCTTCATCGTCAGAACTTGGATACAAGTAGGAATTTTTTCTCATTAGGATTGAGTCAACCCAATCTGAGAAATGTTTTTAGATGATCAACAAGGCGCCACTTCGTGTCGCACACACTTCAAGCGTTACCATTCGCTGCGGTGAACATATGCCTGACATGTAGATTTAGAAAGGCCTTTTGCAGCAGATTACCAGTACACTATTACGTGGAGCAACACCTTATTATTATTTTATTTATGTAGATATAAAGCTCGAGGTGAATTAAAAGACGAGTTGTGGGAGTTTAGATTGTTCGCGGCTATTACGATTATTTTTTTACACTCAAACAGAACGTTTGGACATTGGCCCGCCAAATTGAAAAGACGGATGGCAAGAGAAATAAACAGGAATTATCTCTGCTGTTCAACTAAATACACACACACTCACATGCAGAAAAAGAAACACACGCTCACACACACACATACACACACATATATAAATATATATATTCAGTATAATGTCAGCACAGGAGATAGGTTCGTCGATTTCGGAGTGGCGACTAAGAGTGTCGGGACATTTACGAACGGGTCCTAAAAGAAGGCTGACAAATGTTTATTGAAAATGATAGTAATGATAAATTCTGAAGTACTAAATATCTCTCATTTTAGTGGCACCACTCTCGTCTACGTAGCATTTCGACGTTTTATTCTGTGAGGTTAAAATAAAAAGCCTTACTTAATAAAGCGGTCCGCATATATATATATATATATATATATATATATATATATATATATATATATATATAGTGAATAAATGACAAAAAAACTATATTCAAGAATTCATGATGTTGACCATCTAATAATTTATTCCTTTAATTAAGTTGACACTGACAATTCTTGACAGTATCTGTTTCGTAGCGCAAAATCAATAGTATATACATATAGTTTTTTGTCATTAATTCCCTATATTGCTCTGTAATTACATTGAGCTTCTTAAATAAGGATTAGTATATATTATGAGAAAATATATTTCTACAGAAATATATATATATTAGAATATATATATATAATATATATATATATGTAATATATATATATATGTATATATTAAGTAATGTGATTTATAATTTAAAAGTTTTAAAATTTTTAAAATTTAAAAATCAAAATTTAATTAAATTAAAAATCAGTTTCATAAGAAGGAACAACAACAAAGTCAATTATCTGTACGATCGTTTCGGAAATCCGTGCTTTTTATTTGTGGTATACATGAAGTCACGTAGAATAATTATACATAGTTTTTTTGGTAAGCACGGTCTCCTCATCAGCAAATTTAGGAGGATTTCTATTGAATTGAAAAGACACCAAAAATAAACCTAGCATTAAAAGTAAGGCAGATGAATCTGAAAATATTGAAGTAAAAGGTTTGGATATAAAATTTATAAGAAAATTAATAAGGAAATTGGTATAGGTTAGAGATAGAAATGAGTAGAAAAAAAATATATATTTTTGAATTTACATAATAAATTTGATTTAAAAATATATATATATATATAATTACCTTTTGGTTTTCATTTTTTTGAAATCAGGAACTGTATTTAAAGTAGTCATTTAGATGTTTGCTATAGCTTTTTATTTTATTGAATGATGAATTTTAAAAGGGCGACGCTCGTGCAGTAAATTGTTTCCGTTAGCGTATTTTGATTTAGAGACGCCACAGTTAATATCTATAGAGAGAGAGTTTTTTTTTTTTTTTTGCAAGTTTTTAAGGGGAGATAATTGTCATGGCTTTATTTATTATTTGATTTACGAGTCTAAGGGCGGTAATTGGTTTAACTTAATTTATTAAAAAAAAAAAAAAAAAAAAAAAAAAAAATCTATTTTTACTAATGAGTAATTTTTAATGATTTAAGGTGGTTTATATTTATTAAATTTAAACCAACGTTTATGATTACACGATAGAAGCTCGTGTCTTGAATTTACTAGTTTGGTTGTGCTTTTTATATCTTCATATTTTAAAATTTTTACGGTTTCTTTTGTACATAATGTACAAAATTTATCTCCTGGTTTATATGATTTGCAAGTCTCAATTATTTGCCATTTTAAGTTGAAAGAAATATTGCTATTTTTTAGTTGCCAAATATAGTTGGATAGAGTAGTTTGGTTTGATAGAGAGTTATTTTTAAAAGAATGTTTGTGCGTTGAAATTCTATGTTTTATTGGGCCAGATGTGGAACCAATATATATTACCTCTTGATTATTATGATTATTTTCCGTTAGGTCTATTGTTGGATTATAATGTGGTGGGTTGGTTAATAATTGATCGGTAGATTGATTTAAGTTGGTGTTATTATTTAATTCGGTAGTTGAGTTATGGCTGTTGATAGGTTCTTGTATATTTGGAGTTTTTGATACTGTGCAGCTATAGATAACATTTTTAATTTTACATGAGCCTTGTAGGGGACATTTATTTTTTCTTCTACAGTTACAGTCCGATGTATTTTGTATAGTTGCATTTTGTAGTTTATTAATTTTATTATTATTAGAGCTAATTATTTTCTGATGAAGGTTAGGCATAGTAGAGTAAGAGACTTTAATTGTGTTCTTATTGAAAATCTTATTATATCTATGGGGGGCTTTAAAGTTCTTATCTAATATTTTAAAAAATTCTCTAGCTATGTTTGTTTCTAGGTTTTTGGAATACGGGGGGTTGAACCATAGGATCTCCTTGTGTCTATTCTTACGTTTGCGGGTTTTAGTTTGTTGTTTATTTATATTATTATCTAATATTTGTAGTTTGGTTTTATCTTTTTTTGTCTCCTGGTTATTTTTCTTAACTCGTATACGGGAAGACATTGCCATATTATATGTTATTACGCTCTTAATAGGTTTATTTTTAATGCAGTTTATGTTTCTATCATTTTCATTTATGAATTTAATTTGTGAATTATATCCAGAGTTTTTAAGGGCTTCATTATAGTATTTTTCATTTTTGGTAAATATTGATTTAGTAGAAGACACTTCTATATGTCCACAATCAATCAAACCACCCTAAATCAATATTAAAATCAATAGTTCCCAATATCGCTCTAAGAATTTCTAGACTGTCTTCTACTAAATCAATATTTACCAAAAATGAAAAATACTATAATGAAGCCCTTAAAAACTCTGGATATAATTCACAAATTAAATTCATAAATGAAAATGATAGAAACATAAACTGCATTAAAAATAAACCTATTAAGAGCGTAATAACATATAATATGGCAATGTCTTCCCGTATACGAGTTAAGAAAAATAACCAGGAGACAAAAAAAGATAAAACCAAACTACAAATATTAGATAATAATATAAATAAACAACAAACTAAAACCCGCAAACGTAAGAATAGACACAAGGAGATCCTATGGTTCAACCCCCCGTATTCCAAAAACCTAGAAACAAACATAGCTAGAGAATTTTTTAAAATATTAGATAAGAACTTTAAAGCCCCCCATAGATATAATAAGATTTTCAATAAGAACACAATTAAAGTCTCTTACTCTACTATGCCTAACCTTCATCAGAAAATAATTAGCTCTAATAATAATAAAATTAATAAACTACAAAATGCAACTATACAAAATACATCGGACTGTAACTGTAGAAGAAAAAATAAATGTCCCCTACAAGGCTCATGTAAAATTAAAAATGTTATCTATAGCTGCACAGTATCAAAAACTCCAAATATACAAGAACCTATCAACAGCCATAACTCAACTACCGAATTAAATAATAACACCAACTTAAATCAATCTACCGATCAATTATTAACCAACCCACCACATTATAATCCAACAATAGACCTAACGGAAAATAATCATAATAATCAAGAGGTAATATATATTGGTTCCACATCTGGCCCAATAAAACATAGAATTTCAACGCACAAACATTCTTTTAAAAATAACTCTCTATCAAACCAAACTACTCTATCCAACTATATTTGGCAACTAAAAAATAGCAATATTTCTTTCAACTTAAAATGGCAAATAATTGAGACTTGCAAATCATATAAACCAGGAGATAAATTTTGTACATTATGTACAAAAGAAACCGTAAAAATTTTAAAATATGAAGATATAAAAAGCACAACCAAACTAGTAAATTCAAGACACGAGCTTCTATCGTGTAATCATAAACGTTGGTTTAAATTTAATAAATATAAACCACCTTAAATCATTAAAAATTACTCATTAGTAAAAATAGATTTTTTTTTTTTTTTTTTTTTTTTTTAATAAATTAAGTTAAACCAATTACCGCCCTTAGACTCGTAAATCAAATAATAAATAAAGCCATGACAATTATCTCCCCTTAAAAACTTGCAAAAAAAAAAAAAAAAAAAAAAAAAAAAAAAAAAAACTCTCTCTCTCTAGATATTAACTGTGGCGTCTCTAAATCAAAATACGCTAACGGAAACAATTTACTGCACGAGCGTCGCCCTTTTAAAATTCATCATTCAATAAAATAAAAAGCTATAGCAAACATCTAAATGACTACTTTAAATACAGTTCCTGATTTCAAAAAAATGAAAACCAAAAGGTAATTATATATATATATATATTTTTAAATCAAATTTATTATGTAAATTCAAAAATATATATATTTTTTCTACTCATTTCTATCTCTAACCTATACCAATTTCCTTATTAATTTTCTTATAAATTTTATATCCAAACCTTTTACTTCAATATTTTCAGATTCATCTGCCTTACTTTTAATGCTAGGTTTATTTTTGGTGTCTTTTCAATTCAATAGAAATCCTCCTAAATTTGCTGATGAGGAGACCGTGCTTACCAAAAAAACTATGTATAATTATTCTACGTGACTTCATGTATACCACAAATAAAAAGCACGGATTTCCGAAACGATCGTACAGATAATTGACTTTGTTGTTGTTCCTTCTTATGAAACTGATTTTTAATTTAATTAAATTTTGATTTTTAAATTTTAAAAATTTTAAAACTTTTAAATTATAAATCACATTACTTAATATTGAATTAGCTCTAGGACATTTAACTATCGAGCTTATTATATATCTAAATTACAACGAGCATTTCCTGTATTTTAATTAAACTAGTAATTTCACTATTACATTAAAATACACTTAGCTCTTTAGACTATTATTCTAATCTCCTTTAAATTATCAGCTCCCTATAACAGGTTGAGTTTATATACGTAATTGTAGATATGTTTCATAAGAAGGACATACAATTATCAACTAAATGCATCCCCATACCCCCTAAAGACACCTTTATAACCAGCTTAATTACAAGTATAAATACATTTATAAGGAACTTGAGATGGAAAGCCTACCATTTTGATAATTACCAAAGTGAAACCACAGAACCAATACACCACCAACCTGGAGAAATAAAAGAAACCATCCTCAGACAAGACAATGAAGAAAGAAAAGCAGCGAAATACTACAGACTAAAAACATACAAAAACCCTAAGAGAAACATAGACACTGAAAATTTTGAAAATGACTTAATCAACCTGATTAAAAATATTAAGTTTAAGAAAAATAAAAAATATATCACTCCAACACTTAAAAAAATAAATAAATTTTCAAAATCTATTTCTACAAGCCACCAAAATAAACTCATAGTACCGGCAGATAAAACTGGAAATTTCTACACAATGGACTATATACAATATAAAAATCTAATATATAAAGAACTTAATAAAAATTATAAAACTACTAATAAATCAGCACTAAATAAAATAAATAATGATGCAAAAAACATTTTAACTAAACTTAAAATAGATAAATACACAGAAATAACAGTACCAGGTACCCCGAGATTTACTTTAAAAGACCACAAACACAGCTTCAATATCAACCCTACTATTAGACTCATTTGCCCCTCGAAATCAGATATAGGACTGGTTAGTAAAAACATATTAGATAGAATTATCCCCAAAATTAAATCCATAATAAAATACCCACTATGGCAATCTTCAAACCAAGTAATCGACTGGTTTTCTAATATTCAAAATAAAAATAATATTAAATTTCTTTCTTTTGACATTGAATCATATTACCAATCTATATCACCTATCCTACTTAATAAATCTCTATTAATGGCACGAAAATTAACTAATATAACTCAAGACGAAACTAAACTAATACTTATAGCTAGACAGTCTTTAATAACATTTGATAATAAATATTGGACCAGGAAAAATACCCCTAACCACTTCAACATTTTAATGGGATCGACGGACTCGACTCAGGTCACTGATCTAGTTGGCCTTTTCCTTTTAAATGAAATACATTGTATACTCCATAAACAATTCAAACTTGAAGGAGGGCTATATAGAGATGATGCACTTTTCATAACGAATTCTACTAATAAAAATTATGAAAATGCAATTAAAGCTCTACATAAATTATTTAAAAATTATGGACTTAGTATAAAAATCGACCCTAATAAAAAAATTGTTAATTTCTTAGACATAACCTTAAATCTTGAAAATTCTACCTTTGAACCATACCATAAACCTAACCAATCACTTCTATATGTCCACAATCAATCAAACCACCCTAAATCAATATTAAAATCAATAGTTCCCAATATCGCTCTAAGAATTTCTAGACTGTCTTCTACTAAATCAATATTTACCAAAAATGAAAAATACTATAATGAAGCCCTTAAAAACTCTGGATATAATTCACAAATTAAATTCATAAATGAAAATGATAGAAACATAAACTGCATTAAAAATAAACCTATTAAGAGCGTAATAACATATAATATGGCAATGTCTTCCCGTATACGAGTTAAGAAAAATAACCAGGAGACAAAAAAAGATAAAACCAAACTACAAATATTAGATAATAATATAAATAAACAACAAACTAAAACCCGCAAACGTAAGAATAGACACAAGGAGATCCTATGGTTCAACCCCCCGTATTCCAAAAACCTAGAAACAAACATAGCTAGAGAATTTTTTAAAATATTAGATAAGAACTTTAAAGCCCCCCATAGATATAATAAGATTTTCAATAAGAACACAATTAAAGTCTCTTACTCTACTATGCCTAACCTTCATCAGAAAATAATTAGCTCTAATAATAATAAAATTAATAAACTACAAAATGCAACTATACAAAATACATCGGACTGTAACTGTAGAAGAAAAAATAAATGTCCCCTACAAGGCTCATGTAAAATTAAAAATGTTATCTATAGCTGCACAGTATCAAAAACTCCAAATATACAAGAACCTATCAACAGCCATAACTCAACTACCGAATTAAATAATAACACCAACTTAAATCAATCTACCGATCAATTATTAACCAACCCACCACATTATAATCCAACAATAGACCTAACGGAAAATAATCATAATAATCAAGAGGTAATATATATTGGTTCCACATCTGGCCCAATAAAACATAGAATTTCAACGCACAAACATTCTTTTAAAAATAACTCTCTATCAAACCAAACTACTCTATCCAACTATATTTGGCAACTAAAAAATAGCAATATTTCTTTCAACTTAAAATGGCAAATAATTGAGACTTGCAAATCATATAAACCAGGAGATAAATTTTGTACATTATGTACAAAAGAAACCGTAAAAATTTTAAAATATGAAGATATAAAAAGCACAACCAAACTAGTAAATTCAAGACACGAGCTTCTATCGTGTAATCATAAACGTTGGTTTAAATTTAATAAATATAAACCACCTTAAATCATTAAAAATTACTCATTAGTAAAAATAGATTTTTTTTTTTTTTTTTTTTTTTTTTTTTAATAAATTAAGTTAAACCAATTACCGCCCTTAGACTCGTAAATCAAATAATAAATAAAGCCATGACAATTATCTCCCCTTAAAAACTTGCAAAAAAAAAAAAAAAAAAAAAAAAAAAAAACTCTCTCTCTATAGATATTAACTGTGGCGTCTCTAAATCAAAATACGCTAACGGAAACAATTTACTGCACGAGCGTCGCCCTTTTAAAATTCATCATTCAATAAAATAAAAAGCTATAGCAAACATCTAAATGACTACTTTAAATACAGTTCCTGATTTCAAAAAAATGAAAACCAAAAGGTAATTATATATATATATATATTTTTAAATCAAATTTATTATGTAAATTCAAAAATATATATATTTTTTCTACTCATTTCTATCTCTAACCTATACCAATTTCCTTATTAATTTTCTTATAAATTTTATATCCAAACCTTTTACTTCAATATTTTCAGATTCATCTGCCTTACTTTTAATGCTAGGTTTATTTTTGGTGTCTTTTCAATTCAATAGAAATCCTCCTAAATTTGCTGATGAGGAGACCGTGCTTACCAAAAAAACTATGTATAATTATTCTACGTGACTTCATGTATACCACAAATAAAAAGCACGGATTTCCGAAACGATCGTACAGATAATTGACTTTGTTGTTGTTCCTTCTTATGAAACTGATTTTTAATTTAATTAAATTTTGATTTTTAAATTTTAAAAATTTTAAAACTTTTAAATTATAAATCACATTACTTAATATTGAATTAGCTCTAGGACATTTAACTATCGAGCTTATTATATATCTAAATTACAACGAGCATTTCCTGTATTTTAATTAAACTAGTAATTTCACTATTACATTAAAATACACTTAGCTCTTTAGACTATTATTCTAATCTCCTTTAAATTATATATGTATATATATATATATATATATATATATATATATATATATATATATATATATATATATATATAAGTGAAAAATATATGTGTGTGTGTCTGTCTATGTACACTTCCCTAGCAAAAATGTCTGTCAATTTTCGGTCTACAGACTCGAGCTTTGAAATAAGGGGTAGTGAGATTTGGGAAAATCTTTTTAGTTGGTTTTCGGTCAGAAATTTGGCTGTTCAACGATTTGACCTTTAAAAACTTTACCAAACTCCTCCCCCAATTTTGGGTCTAAAAACTTGAAATTTTTTATATAGTTTACTTGGACATGGATCTAACTTTATAATTTGATTTGAACAAAAAAAAAAATAAATGTTAAAGGGTCATAATTGGGGCCCAATTAAAAAAAAAAATGACCTCTACGGTCTCTACCAGATTTCTCAGCCATTTTTTGGTCTAAATATTGGAAATTGTACATAGAGTTTATTCAAACATAGGCCAAGCTTTTTAATCGTTTTCTTGCTTAAAATTTTGCTTCCAAGGGATCAAAGTTAAAAAAGATTTTACCTTTGTGGTCTCTAGGAAACTATTAAGCCAATTTTGGGTCTAAACATTTGAAATTTTACATAAACGGTATTCTGACATGCAGCAAGCTTTTTAATCAGTTATGGGTCGAAAATTTCGCTGGCAAGAGGAAAAGGTTTCCAGAGTAGACCCTTGCAAACTCTATCAAACTCCTCCCCCAATATTGCGTCTACACAGTTGAAATTTTAGATATAGGTTACTTGGACACGGGTCAAACATTTTAATGGAATTTAAGCCGAAAACAATAAATGTTAAGTGGGTCAAAATTGGGGTCAAAGTTATAGAAAAATTAACGGCACCAAATCGCAATATGTTGCATAGCAGAGAGCTCATTTTGGGGATACATTAACGGGGATTCAGAACAGATGACGATAATGAGGGAGACATGTATTTCTGCATGGGATGATTCTTGTTAACACATATTAATACGGCTTGGGAGATATGATGCAAGTTCTTAACACAGAGGAGGGGAGGAGATAGTTCACTTAAGATGGTGGGGATGACACATAATACTTGGAAGGGTTGCACTAAGTTCGTTACAAGATGATGATGAAAACGCATTTACCTTTTCCATTATAAGTATGACGACACACAGTTACAAACATAGTTGGTTTCTTTATTCTTCAATCGACCGATCGGTGATGTCGGGACAAACTTTCATTTACATGGCCTCTTTTCCTCCCTTCGCTTCTAAGGGGCTCTCCTCTCCAACTGACTCTCGCCGTGTGTGATCTGCTCTGAATATCTGATCCTCACTAACTCATCCTTCAGATTCCTATATTGAGAAATCTCCTTTGTTTATGACGTCAGAAGTGTGTTTACAAACGTGACTATATCACGTTTTCTCCAACACGCTTTTGGCAAACAAAGAATCCTCAATTCTAATTCTAACCTATTTTTAAACAATATATTTTAACTCGCATTGTGTATTCATTTAACTGACGTATTTAATATCCAGATTTCTAAAAGATTGGACAATCGACTGTTTTTCCGACATAAACAATATTTAACTTTTTCTAATAGAATTAACAATTGACTTAATTTCTAACATTCCATTATCTATTATCTTTAACACTTGCCTACAGGGTTCGATTCTAGTCTTTTCCTAATATCATCTTCACTTATCTAGTATGTCTTCTGACTTACATGAGAGCGGGAAAGCCCTTTCATGTAACATGCAGTCCTTACCAACTTTTCTCTATGGTAGTTAAGGGAATCTATTATATAGAAAGGCATTACTATACATATTCACACTTTTTAATATATACATATGCACATAAAACTATGAACAGTACATAGGGCAGAACTTCTAGTATATATATATATATATATATATATATATATATATATATATATGGAGAGCGAACAGATATGTTTCATAATATTCCTGTCAATAGCTTCAAGTAAAAAAATTACCTGTATTCGTAACGTAGCGATTTATTTCTTTGTTGTTGTTGTTTTTTTAATCTTAAACACTTTTAACTGCCAAGTCGTTTTTGTCGAATGTTCACGAAAATTCTAATGTCACCCGATCAGTGGAACCGAGCCCGTCCCAGTGGGAAAATTGCATCAAGACAAACAAGAAAAAAAAAATGATACTTCGAATATAAAGACCGAAGAATTATATATATATATATATATATATATATATATATATATATATATATATATATATATATATATATATATATATATATATATATATATAAAGATAAGAGAATTGGGCAACAATCGACAACACAATAATAATAATAATAATAATAATAATAATAATAACAATAATAATAATAAGTAATCATAATAATAAGAAAACTAATAATAATAATAATAATAATAATAATAATAATAATAATAATAATAGAAGATGGCATTCTTCAATATGGCGGTCGTCCAGTTGCGGTTGGCAGGACTCCAAAGCTTCCGGCATTTATGTTCGAAATTCGCGTTTTGGACACATCACGGTCGGTCGCATAAATCCGTCGCTTCTGTCAAGAACCTTTCGTTCACAAATCGTAATTGTGGCGATGATCACAGAATTGTATTTACGGCACGGATTCTCATGCCTGGTGGGAATATAGTTAATCAGAGGACATCTATCGTTCTATCTATCTATATATCTATTGGTTTAATATAAATTTGTCCATGTTTTCTCTCTCTCTCTCTCTCTCTCCCCTTTATTCTACTTCTCGTGTCTTTCCCCTCCCTCCCATTTCTCTATTGCGTAAGCATGTAACGCTTGTGTTTGTAGGTATAAAAAAAATTGCAAGGGTCGTTACAAAAGTAAGGCTTATTTTTCTTAACTAAAAAAATTGAAGAGGTTTGAAGACGGGGGTAGTACCGTTAAAACTAGCAAACTTTTCTGCTCCAGAATTCTACACAGAAAACACCATTCTCAATGCATTTTTACCAGGAATTCAATGACACATCTCTGCTTCTGACGCACGCCCCTGACAAGACGATGTTTATTTTAGAGTCTCAAATATCTGCAACAGTGATGGCACTGAATGCATAAGTTCAGTCATCATATCAATGCTATTATTCATTCGGACGGATTAAAAAAAAATAAGGCATTATTTTTAAAACGCCCCTAATATTGACGCGTTCGGTGGAAGAACATTTTAACTTTTGGCGCCAAAAGTTAAAATTTTCAGATTTTTTGTCGCAAAAAGCGTAAATTGTTGAGGAGAATGTAATCACAAAAAAAAAAAAAAAATCATTGCTTAATTCAACGTATTTATGTGAAAATAAGTGTTTGAATATTTATTACCTCGAATTTTTGGCTGAATTAATGCCAAACTTTACAGTGATTATTACAAAAAAATGTGCTTGAAAAAGCAGAACAAAATCAAAGTGCCAATCAAAATGATAACGACTTTGACAAACATGACGATTTAGATTACGTAACATAAGCACCAAAATGACGTCATTCCTCTTTAAATTATGGCGAAAAGTAGGAGACAACTTGAGATTGTCATTGCATGGATTTCCGACTGTTAAAATGAGACGCTCCTCCCAGAAATGATCTCCTCCTATTTATTCGAGTAAGGGGGGTTATATGTGGTGATGTAACTTTCGGTAATGACGTAATTCCTCTTCAAATTATGGTGGTAAGTGGGGGACATCTTAAGATTATCATCACATAGATTGGCGATTGTTTAAATCAGACAATCCCCCCTGATATTATCTCCTCTTTATCGATAGGCTGGGGGATTACTGCCGGTTATCTCGTCATTTCTCTTCAAATTATTAGTTAATTAGGAGACAACGCGAGATTATCATCACATGTATTGGCGACTGCTTTAATTGGAAAATCCACTCAGACTTTGTCTCTCCTTTATTCGAGTAGGGGGGATAAGAGAGGGGGTTACTTCCGGTTATGACATCATTCTTCATAAAATTATTGTGGGAAGTGACAGACGACTCGATATTATCAAAGTGCTCGATATCCTAGATAGACCAGGTGTGTGTGTGTGTATATATATATATATATATATATATATATATATATATATATATATATATATATATATATATATATATATATATATTAGTTTTCTGGAAAAAAGAAATCCAGCAGAGTGCCCAATTATGAGGAAAATCCGAAAATAAAAGCGTATTTATATATATTATTTTGTTTACGCAAAGTCTTTTTAGATGAGACAAGTCATTGGTACCGGCGGTTTCAAACCCGATGATTAGGACCCTGTTAGATACCCATATCAAGCTCTCGTCAGCCAATACTCATGACTGAGATGAGTATTGGCTGACCTGAGCTTGATATGAATATCAAAAACGGCCCTTATCATGGGGTTTGAAACCGACAGTATCAATGACGTGTCTCATATATATATATATATATATATATATATATATATATATATATATATATATATATATATATATATAATTCTTCAGGATAAACGTAGCCAACAAATCAACTGGAAACGTTAAAAGTTATTTTGGAGCGGAACTTGCAAGCTCATATTTTATAAGTATATAAAAATATTAAATATATATAATAAAATTATATATTTATTAATAAAGCATTTCCCCAGACATATATAATAATTTATTTACCGGACTCATTATATAAACAAAGAAAAAAATCAGGAAATTATGCCCACTTCGGACTGTTACCTTGGATCGTGGATTACTCAAAATACAGATTGGATCCCATTTCCTCACTACCAGCAAGACCTTCACGTGAGTGACATGAATGGGTCCGGCTCGAAATTCCGTCCAAATTCCCGAGTTCGACAGAAACATTCCCGAGTTCGACAAAATACACCTTAAGAAGGTCAAAGGTTATATCTACCGAAACGTTGTGAAAATAACATTTAAGATGAGAACAGCAGTTCGATGAATCCAAATAATACGAATATTTTTTATGTCATCATAACTGGTTATAATTTATTATCTATGATTTTTTCAATTATTTGGACTCTTCGAACCACTGTTCTCACGCTGGCTGTTATTGCCAGAACGTTTCGGTCGATGTAACTCCGACCTTTTTGCGGAATTTTGAACGGAACGCTTATTTAATCCACTGTGGTAACATGCTCTCGTTCTGTCTGCCATGACTGGGTTGAAGTTCTAAGTAATTCGTATTTGTATCTTGTCCCCAAGGCCCCTTGGCGTAGTGGATAAAGTAGTTGTTAAATTCAGTTGTAAGTTACACAAGCGAGCGCCACTAAAAACATATAGGAGTTAAAGTTTAAGGTAGTAATGGGACGATTCTAATATTTTTCCCGATTCCGATACAATTACCGATTCCAAGTTCTTTATAAATCTCTAAATATTTAATAAAAGAGTTGTTATTTTCCCCGCTTTGTGAAAAAAAAACAACAAACAAACCCATGTTAAATGTGCAGATATTTTCCTCAACGTCAAAATATACTTGTGGAGGATGATCTATCGATTTTAGCTTTGCTGGTATTTTAAAATAAATAAATATCTATTATTTTATCATTATTACCAGCAGTGGAAGATTTTTCTTTAAACCAAAATATTAAAAAAAAAAAAATTAAAAGAATCGTTTTGGTATCGGAAACTAGGCACGAATTTTTCCGATACCGATTCTGATACCCTCAAATTTGTCGATTTTTGCCGATTCCCGATTCCGATTCCGGTTAATCGTCACAATCCTAGTTTAAAGTTCGCGGTTGGAGACAAACATTATTTTTTCTGGTTTTCAAATATTAAGATCACTAAAATATTTAATGGATATCTTTCAATGGCTCTAAAATTTAACTTGTTTTCCAGTTACTATTCTGAATTACCCTAGACAAACATTATGCATAGTAACGCAGAATGTTCTTATTTGCTAGTAGATGAGACATTGAAGAATATCAACGAATTCTTTCGTTACCATTGGCGCACTAGATTCCCGGTCTGATTATACTTATATCTGAAAGTTGATAATCAGCAAAATGTGTTCAATAAAGGAACTTGATAATTGTGCACTTACCCACAAATTCCAGGTAAGCAGAGAACAAAGAAAATACCATGTCGGATTTAACACACAAATTGACCTCTAATGGAACAAAGACAATACCATGTCGGATATGTTTACATATATTGACCTCTAATGGAACAAACGTAGATTCCATGAACAAAGCTTCTTTCTTAGAAGTGCACGCTTGTGGACCTCTCTTCCGTTTGCCTGTTTCCCACCTGACTACAACCTGGATGTCTTCACGTCCAACATAAAAAAAATTGCTGATGAACCGCCCTCTTAAGTAAGACACTTTATCAAATCTCCAATACTAACGATTACTATGATACTATATCATTGATTGCTGTACACACAATAACCCTTATCCCTGAGTGGCTTCCGGACCTTGATAAGTGGTGACTACCTTGTAAAAAAAAGAAACTGCTAATAAAAGCAAAGGGTTCGATGAAAAAAAAAAACACAGAGAGTGAGAGACAGAGAAAGGTTCATGGTTGTTATGTCATTGGCTCGTCAACCCCAACAACTGCTGGCAAAATAATAATTATATAAAAACAACTTTGTCATTAATCCGTCTCTGTGTTTGATTGTAAAACGGCTGGAAGAAGCTAGAGTGTATATATTTATTTAGCAGCACGCATCTTTGTAGAAGTGCAACAAACATGATTATACACACGTCGGCGATAAGCAGATAAATCGTCACAGAGAGAGACAGACAATGCAACAAAAGATCCTGATTATTCCTATATTCTTGCCCCCCCCCTACGAGAATAGAGTTAGACACAAGGTCGGTTTTTAATGTAGGGAAAATCCAGGTCCCCAAAAAGGGACAATCTGAATAGGAACAAAAATTAAAAATTGCCTCAGTCTGAAAGGAGTTCTTCTTTCACTGGCCAGAAACAGAAAATGTTAAGTGTAGTATCAGAACAGATACTACACTTTGTTCCCAGCCAAAAGCTGAATATTGTGGGTTTGAGACGTACGCCTAATCCCATCATTCGTTTTGTATGCTGTAGTAGGAATATTAACTTGGCGAGCTTGCAATTTCTATCGCAAACATTTTGCACTAAGCAGCCACGTTCCTGGAATGGGCATTTTTGTATTTCAGCTTGTTATTATATAATGAAACTTCTAATTTTCCAAACTGTCTTGGGAGTCACCTTGTCTTTTTAGGAATCATATTTTCTCATATGGTCTTTTTGACCAATTCTATTCATACAATGTCAGCTGACTTCGTTCGAACTTCCCGGCCAGCAGTAATTATCAATTCATACACTGATTATAATAAACGCATAAAACGATAATATCTGTAGATAAAAAATAGTTGTGAATATTCATTTGAAAAATATTATAGCCAAAAATCCCCTTAAAAGTTATTTTAGGGAATTAAATAAAACAATCAATCCCTCTCAAATTCAATCTTCCAACTCCCTGTCGTTGAATGCTTTCGTTGACTGTTTACTGGGAATGTTCAGCGACGGGGAATTTATAATCAGATGCTAGCCCAGGGAGCTTTGTAACCCGATTCACATATTCCGTACAGCAGTAATTATCACTTCTTATGCTGATCATAAACACGAAACACTAGTGTTTGTAAGTATAAAGATAATTATTAATATTCATTTGAAAAATATATATGTATAATCTTATACAAGTGCTGGGAATTACTGAACAATAGAATCGCCCTACACAAATATAACATGAAACGTCCAAACAACAGAAATGTATTTTACAACACATATATGACTATGCCTTCACTAGTTCAAGAAATTTTAATATAATTTTAAGTGAAGCATATAAAAGCATCCAGCGTTTAAACGAACAATAATCAAAACTGCCTGAAGACGACTGATGAAAGTCAGTCGAAAGTACTTGCAAAGACCAACCAAAATGAGAAAAATGGACAAAGACGACAATAGAACTTTCTTACACAGATTTAACCGAGAAAAAAGAAAGACAATTAAAAACATTGAAAAGCTACAAAATATCTTATTAAGCAAGAACACTCCGTGCTAGTTAAGTCTCGGGTTAGTCTGAGTGAAAACATGCTCCGTAGATATTCAATATATATATATATATATATATATATATATATATATATATATATATATATATATATAACTACTTCATTTACTCACAAAATTAATATACGAAAGTATAGATTTATGCGTAAACTTTAAGTATTTACTTCAAAAGTGCTCAATATGTAGGTAGAGCTAGTTAGTAATTTATAAAATATACATGGCGATTAAGCTACACTGAATATTCCGCGTTTCATCCACTCTAGGATTCGTCAGGCTTATGCGCGAAATCTGTGGTTGTTTCTCGTTTTTATATGGTCCTCTTCTATTGAGGATTCTAGTTAGCCAATCAGCTTTCTAGTATCCACCGCGCCCCTTCCTATCCGCCAATGGGCATGCATTTTATCGAACAAAGGATCTGTTTTAGAACTAGGTTAGTTGTTTAAGGCAGACCTTTTCCTCCCCCTTTTGTTTATATATAGAAATATACATATGTGTACATACATATATGCACATATACATATATATATATATATATATATATATATATACGTATACATACATACATACATATATACATACATACATATATGTGTGATCGTTTATGTATATTCATGTTTATTTAATTTATTGATTTGTTTATTTTCTATTGTTTTTGTTAGTTTTAAAACTATTTTGTATCGTTATCCTAGAGTAAATTTTATTTTGTGAACACAGTTATTTGCTATTTCTCTTCAACAGTTTAATAGATGTTGGGGTTCTTTAAAGTACAGGATAGCAAATTTTTCATGAAGGCATAATTTACATGGGTCATCTAAATGCCTACACGTGGCAGCTTGTCTTATTATTTTCCATTCGACTACCGGCGAATGTCCGTTTATCTTCGAGTGGCCTCTCGACCTTGATAAGTGATGATACCTATGTAAAAGAAAAAAAAAAAACAAAAACAGTAGTCCAATGACCCCAAATATTACGAACAACCAATCCTCATCTCTTAATTCAGAAACGCCATAAAAAATATAATTTCCAATGATATAAAGAAAAATCTACTAACTTTTACTTTATATAATAGTGCGGATGCTTCATTTTTCGAATTCATTGCTGACAGTATGGAATTTTCTGTCTTTTGCTATGTGCTTTCTTGTTTCCCATCTTCACTTAAAATTCTTTTGTCCGGGGACAATAAAAGAAAAAAAAATTCTTTTCCTCCTTATCTTTTGTGTGCCGTGACACATTCTTATTTATTCATATAGAAATAAATACATATTGGTCTTCATTACAAAATGGAGAATTTCTTTTTAACTATTTTCCTATCCTTTTTATGGTTGTCGTCTGCTTCTTTCCATTTTCCGTAAAACGAATCAATTTTCTACTTTAAAATATTTTAGACTTTTATCCCATTTGGTTTCCGACTGCTTTTATGAGAGATAGACACCAGCATTTTTTATTTTTTTTTATTTTATTTTATCTATTTATATATTTTTTTTATTTATTTATTTTTATTTATTTTTTTTATTTATTTATTTTTTTTTTTTTTCACAACGAATAGAAGTAAAACTTTCACCCCATAAAATAAAAACAAAAACAAAAACAAACAAAAACAAAAAACAAAAAAAAAAGAAAAGAAAAAGAAAGAAATTCACAACGTCTGACGACATGTTCTTAAAACGTCATTCATGCGTGATTTCTTTATTAGATGTTTTCCCCCATCTTTATCCGTGAATTTTGAAATTGTACACGGAAAGTAAGAATATTTTTCATTTCGACTAAAATACATTCTGGATGAAAATGCTATAAGAATTATAAGGTTGACAGACCAAACGAAATGCTATGAGAAATGTAAGCTTGACAGACCATATACAGTTCTATAAGAAATTTAAGTTTGAACGACCAAGGAAATGCTATTACAAATATAAGCCTTACAGACCAACTGACAAGATAAGATTGACAGACCAAGGAACATAGTCTTTCAAATTTAAGCTTTGAAGACAAAAAAAATATTCTATCCAAATTCTCAAATTCGACAGTTCAAAGTTCTATTTCCCGATTTCCGGAAACATTCCTGAGTTCGAGAAGATACGCCTGGAGAAGGTTGAAGGTTACATCGACCGAAACATTGGGAAATTAGCATTCAAGATGAGAACGAATCCAAATGATACAAATGAAATTCTATCAAAAAATATGAAGTTTGATAGACTATAGAAAATGATATTTCAAACTTAAGCGTAAAAAGCTGCGCGACGAATACAGAGTTCCTTTCGTAAGCAATTAAAAGCACAGAAATCATCTAATTACTTAAACGAAAAATACATAGGGAACTCTCTTTTTCTCTCTTAGTCTCCCACTCTATCCCTCCTAACACATACGACCTCAGACACAGTTCCTTTATATATATATATATATATATATATATATATATATATATATATATATATATATATATATATATATACACACACACAAACACACATATATATATCTATTTTTTTTTACACAGTGATCACCACTTATCAAGGCCCGGAAGCCACTCAGGGATAAGAGTTATTGCAAGTACATTACGTTAGTGTGGAGATTTGATGAAGTGTTTACTTAAGGGGGCGGTTCATTAGGAATTTGTTAACATTGGACTTGAACACATCCAAGTTGTAGTCCAGTGGGAAGCAGGAAGACAAAACAGAGTTCCACAGGCGTGCAGTTCTAAGAAAGAAGCTTTGTTCATGGAATCCGCGTTTTGATTTAGGCACAGATAAAGAGTGGGGGAAAGTTTTCACAGTGGATTCAGCTAGACGGGTGTTTTTCGTGAAAGATTGGCGAGGGGGGACCAGAGATTGGAGTTCAGATGAGCACCTGCCATGTAAATAACGATAAAACAATGATAGGCTCGCAACGTCTCTTCTGTGGGAGAGAGGTTGCAGGGTAGAGAAAAGGGCATCCCCCACTAAGCCACGAAGTCTATTTTGTACTCTGTCAAGGCAGGATAGACTGTTTTTAGCAGCTCCTGCCCAGATATGGCAACAGTATTCTATCCTTGGACGTACTTGGCTTTTATATAGATAGAGAATTGCATCAGTAGTGAAATATCTTCTGGAGCGGTAGAAGGATCACACCATCTTTCCAGCGACCATGGCAACAGACTTGATGTACGTGTTCCATTTCAGATCAGAAGTAAAGGTAAAACCCAGAAGCTTGTCAAAACACGGGGCCTCACCCAGACGAGAGCCATCCATCACAATTGATTCCAGATGGGGATCAGAGCGTTGATGATGTAAGGATAGGAGTATATATATTGGAAAAAGAAATAGAATAGTGCTCTATTATAAGGAAAAAATTTCGAAAATGAGAGCGTATTATTCACCTTTTTCTTTACAGAAAGTTCAGATGACATAAGTCATCTGTACCGTCGGTTTCAAACCTGATGATAAAGAACTGTTTAGATAGCCATATCAAGCTCTCTTCAGCGAATATTCATCTGTTTTATAACCGGAATTGGAAACATACACGTAAATTACGAGATCTCGTGCAAATCTCGTTTTTTTTTTGAGTAACCTAGAATTCAAATAATAAAATTTAAAAAAATTGTCGGTCTAATGTTTTGAGCGCTAAAGAAACCCATTTATCAACAAATTTCTTGACCCACCGTTGTGCCACACATTCATTAGTGGTTTCCGGGCCAAACGCATTATTGAGATCATGAGCTGTCTCGGCAGCTTTTCAAGCTAGTTTGAACCTAAACTAGAAATTGTGCGTACTTTAATGCTGTCTATGCTTTTGCTGTTAAAATATGAATGAAGAGAGTGGGGACGGTAACGAATAACACGATTTCATAGGACGAAAAACGTGCTTCAAAAAGATATATAACATGGTTATATATATCAATGAAATAATACAGAAATCATATATAAAATAACATATGTGAGAAAACGATATTGTTTTTGCACCAACCTCCCCCCCCCCCAAAAAAAACGGCCGGGTAGCTGAAACAATGATGTAACTTAACAGAAAGATACGGTAATAAAAAATAAAAAGCATATTTGCTCTACGACAGTATTGAGCACTTTCTTCAGTTTTTATTAATCACCATTTCCACTATATATATATATATATATATATATATATATATATATATATATATATATATATATATATTAAGTGTAGCTTAATTGCCATATATATATATAATTATTATGCTGAATATTCCGCGTTTCATCCACTCTAGGACTCTAGCCTGAAGAGTCCTAGAGTGGATGAAACGCGGAATATTCAGTGTAGCTTAATCGCCATATATATTTTATAACTTACTAACTAGCTCTACATACGTATTGAGCACTTTTGAAGTAAATACTTAGTTTACGCATTAATTTATACTTTCGTATATTAATTTTATGTGAGTAAATGAAGTAGAAACCATGAAAAATCGGAAGATTTGGGGGTATCAGAATCGGTATTGGAATCAGAAAGATTGATGCCCATTTTCAGATGCCAAAACGATTATTTTAAATGTCTTTTTTATTTTATTGGATTTTGTTTAAATCAAAATGTTCCATAGCTGGTAATAATGATCTAATAATAAATATTTATTGATTTTTAATTAGCAGTAAAGCTAAAATCGATAGATCCTCCTCCACAAGTGTAACCTGACTTTAGGAAAATACCTGCATATTTAGCATATGTTTCTACGAAAATCGGGGGAAATAACATTCTGATAGTTAAATAATTAGATTTTAAAAGACTCGGAATTGTAACCGTTGATTGTATTGGAATCGAGAATTTAGCTTGGAATCGGTAATTATATCGGAATCGGGAAAAATATTGGAATCGTCCCATCACTAATATATATATACATATATTTATATATATATATATATATATATATATATATATATATATATATATATATATATATATATATATATCCCGTTATATTCTTTTTTTCCTTTTTCACTTCCAATTATATTCCTTTTTTCTAATCCGATCTTTCGGTTTCTAGCATTTTTCTTTTCTTTCTTTCTTTTTTATTTCCTTCTTTTTCTATTCACTATTATTTTATTTCCTTGTTTTTAATTTTTCTCCTTTTTCTCTCCACCATTATCCTTCTTTATATCTTCTTTTTTACTTGTCTCTTAGACTTTTCGCTCTGTTTACTTTATATCTCTGCAAATCTCTCATTCCCTTTCTCTCTGCCTATATATTTCGCTGCATTCATTTTGATTTAATTTCCTTATTTTTTTTATTGTTTCCCCGCCCCCATCTATTTCTGTCTTGATTTTTGTTTATTTACAGTTCGTAAAACAAATAACGTCGAAAATTACCGATATTGAATAAGCCCGACGTCTGAATTTGTAACTGACTCGTTATCCATTTTCCCGAGGCAAACGCGTCTCTCTGTTCCGTAGTATATAACCAAGGAAACCTGATTATACAACTTCCTAATGGAACAACGAAGAACAAAATAAAACGAATACTTTTTCCGGCACAATCACACATTAAGATAAAAACAAAACACAGCAACAACAACAACAACAAAATAAGACGTGCACAATCTGCACACAGCCTAACGGGTAACTTTATTTAAACTTAATATACGATTGTTCATGCGTTTTTTTTTATTTACCCGAATTTGAACAAAGAATCAACTTTATTTTTCGACACACGAACTAATGTGAGAAAATGTCGGAGATTAGTTATCTCGCAGTGACAAACATCTGCTCTCAGCTATGCGACTGCGCAGTTGCAATACCGGAACCACGCACATCAAAATGGCGCCCATAATTTTAATTTACAAAACACAAAATAAATAACCATTTCCTTTGGCCAGTTATACATCTGGTTTAAAATTAGGCTTACTTTTTTTTTTAAAAATAAGAGTTCTGACTTAAACCTACTCTCCCCCAATCCCCAATGTAAAGCAACCAACATTGACTATCGGTCCTAAAATACAAAACGGATCCAAGAGGCTCAAATCCCTACGTCATTCCCAGGTGTAACAACCTAACCCGCCCACAAATGGGAGCATTCCCATTTTGAGTTGTGTTGTAAAACATTTTTCGCGCCTGAAGAGTCCTTTTGCAAAAAATAAATTAGAAAGTCAGATTGAAATCGTATTTACACACACACACACACACACACACGCGCGCGCTAGCGCCCGAGCGCGTATATATATATATATATATATATATATATATATATATATATATATATATATATATATATAACTACTTCATTTACTCACATAAATTTAATATACGAAAGTATAGATTTATGCGTAAACTTTAAGTATTTACTTCAAAAGTGCTCAATACGTAGGTAGAGCTAGTTAGTAATTTATAAAATATATATGGCGATTAAGCTACACTCAATATTCTGCGTTTCATCCACTATAGGATTCGTCAGGCTTATGCGCGAATTCTGTGGTTGGTTCTTGTTTTTATATATGTTGAGGTCTTTTAGTTAGCCAATCAGCTTTCTAGTATCCACCGCGCCCCTTCCTATCAGCCAATGGGCATGCATTTTATAATCGCCATATATATTTTATAAAGTACACACTATAAATAAATATATATATATATATATATATATATATATATATATATTGTGAAAAGATAGCTTCGAATTTGGGAGTATGAAAACCAAAGCAAAATATGATGAAAGTAAAAATAAATATCGATAGATAAACCCCATAATTTATTATACCATACCTGTTCACACTGAAACACTTATCACAATATTCTGAACTCTGGTTTATGAAAGTATGATAAGTTATGAAAAGGAAGGGGTGTAAAGAGTTAGATTCGAATTTGGGGGTATCAAAACCAAAGCAAAATATGATGAAAGTAAAAATAAAATAGATAAACACCATAATTTATTATACCATCACTGTTCACATGGAAACACTCATCACAATATTTTGTGGATCTATATTAAAAAACCTTGTTAAACTTTGTGACATATTTCCATTCTATGGAGGTCAGGCGCGAACGAACACCCCATAGTTTTATTATACCATATTTCTTCAAACTGAAACATAATTATCAAAGTATACTTGCGCAGATAGATATGAAAAGTCTTTATTAAAGTTTGTGCCTATTTCCATTCTATGGAGGCCAGGCGCGAACGCAGACCCCACAATTTTATTATACCATACCTATTTAAGTTAAAACATACTTATCAAAGTATTCTTATGTACATCTATATCAAAAACACTTGTAAACTTTTTTTTTAATTTAAAATTTTTTTATTTCCATACTTTGTGGACCAGGCGCGAACGCAGACCCCACAATTTTAATGAACCACCGTTTATCAAGATCAAACATACCCATTTCTGTGTCTCGACACATCTTCTATCATTATATGTGTTCAGTTTTTTTACATAATCAACCATATAGGAGCCTATTCGTGACCACACACACACGCACACACACACACACACACACACACACACATACACACACACACGCACACACACACATTCAGCTTTATATTGTAGAAGATATATATATATATATATATATATATATATATATATATAAAGTTTTTTTAATTTTTTTTCACAATATTATTTTGTATTCCTGCACGTCACCAATTGAAAACGAATAAAGAAAAGTTATAAGCTTTTATACTTTTCGTATTCCTTTTTATTCATATATATACAGTAGCGTCCAAAAGTTAAGGGCTAGTAGTTTCAAGACAAGTTTAAGTACTTTTTTAAGAAAAACCGTTCATTTAAAATACTTAATATGCATATATACTTATAGATATACTCATCACTCATGTCTCGCCTAAATTTCATAAGCATCCGTTGGATATTTTTAAAGTTAAGACCAATAACACAAAAGTTTGTCCAAATTCTCGTGGTCCAAAAGTTAAGGGCTAGGCGGTATAATCTTTAATTATTATAACAGTAAGGTACTGTATAGGTGTCAGACAGGTACTATGAATAATCCTACTTCAAATTTTTTACTAAAGAACATTAAAATTATTGTAATTGAGTAAAAAAATAGTGTTTGTATCGCACTAGTACAACATGGCAGCAAAACAACGTCGTCCCGTTTCTGTCGCAGAAAAACAGCTCATTATTCATCTTCATAGTAATGGCAAGAAAACTTCTGAGATTGTTGGCACCGTAGGAAGGTCTCCTAGTGTAGTAAAGCGTATTGTGGCACATTTCAAGCAGTCAGGATCAGTGGCAGCTGCCCCAAAATCTGGTAGACCTAGAATCACAACTGCTCAACAGGATCGTCTTATTGTCAAAATGTCACTTAAAGACAGATTTAACACTGCTGCTAAAATATCTCGAGAACTAAAGCAAAGGTCTATTGTTCAAGCGTCTCGGCAAACTGTTACACGCCGGTTGCACGCTTCTGGATTGCAATCTCGAGTGCCAGCAAGGAAGCCTCTTATCTCCAAAAAGAATCAGAAACTCCGGCTCGCTTTTGCCCAAGAACACGTTGTGTGGACAACCGAAAACTGGTCCCGTGTGCACTTTAGTGATGAATCGAAGTTTAACGTTATCGGATCTGATGGCAACACGTATGTCCGGCGAAGAACTGGTGAGAGATTGGAGGTTAAGTGAGTGAAAAAAAAATGTGAAATTTGGAGGAGGAAGTATAATGGTTTGGGGCGTTATGTCAGCTGCAGGCTGTGGACTACTGATTCGTCTGCAAGGTGGAATAAATGCAGAAGTTTATAAGCAGATTCTACGGCAGCATGCAGTTCCTAGTCTTCGGTCGTCGCTCTATCAACCTGCAATTTTCATGCAGGATAACGCTCCTTGTCACACTGCTAAGAAAGTAAAAACATTTTTAGACGAGGAAGAAGTTGAAACGATGCGTTGGCCCCCTCAGAGTCCAGATCTTAATCCTATTGAGAATATCTGGAAAATAGTTGGTGAACGTGCTCAATTTTTGTGCCCAAAAAATCAAGAAGAACTCTGGCAGTGCTTACATGCTGAATGGAGTGCGATAACGCCAGCGTTTTGCAAGAAGTTGGTGGATTCCTGTGCCAAGAGGTGTCAATAAGTCATAAATAGCAAGGGTTTGTTTACCAAATACTAGTTAGTTGGTAATTTCAGCCATTCACAGCAAGGACAAAAGCCGCAATCGTGTTAGCCCTTAACTTTTGGACACACAAATTTTGAAGAATTTTATTTAAAATGGTAGTTATTCAAAAAATACTTAGTGTAGGCTAACGAAATTATGACCCATTGAAGATATACATGTTATCTATATAATTGTGAAGTAATTTTTTGTTGTTCGTGTGTATTTGTTTCAAATATATGGTTAAACTTGCTAAGGTTTTACTAGCCCTTAACTTTTGGACGTTACTGTATATATATATATATATATATATATATATATATATATATATATATATATATATATATATATATATATATATATATATATCTGTCTTGTGGCAGCCATTGTACCGACAAAGATTAACAGTTGTATAAATTAGCGGGGTTGGTTCTGCACAAAGAATCATCACTATAAACAAACTATCTGTGTGGATTTCAGAGGATCAATCACACACACACACACACACACACACACACACACACACACACACACACACACACACACACACACACACACACACACACATATATATATATAAATAAGATGATGTAGGATCACGTGTTATTTGAAACAAATGTTTCGAATAGTTCCTATGAACACTACAATAAACATTTTACAGGCTTTAAATAGCCACATTTTCATTTTTTTGTATAAGTTCTTCCTTAAGTGATTTTCATTTCGTATAATAAACTTTCTAACAGTTTTTGAAGAACAGCTGTTCGTCTCTGAAGAGTTGGTTTCCACTATTCAATGATAGGCGTGTAAGACGTACTATAAGGAAAGCTTTAAGCTAGAAACATGCACGTTCATAAGTACACGTTTATACACGTAATAATAATAATAATAATAATAATAATAATAATAATAATAATAATAATAATAATAATAATAATAAATAAATACGTCCTACAAAGAAATAAGGGCGACTCATGGATCTCTGCTGTGAAGGAGTGGGATTTAGCTGCTTGTTGGGTTTGTCGTGCGTAATTCTTCAGCGCATTCACCATTTAAGTACTTGCAAAACATGCTGAAGGATGCAACATACTAACAACAAGAAGAATAGCTCTTAAAAACGCTAAGGTATCTGAAATAAATGAAAATAACAGTGTTTGGAAATTATTAATATCGCTAAGAAACGCCAACAGCAAATCTTAAATTTAAAATCGATAAAAAATCGTGAATTTAAGTGGTGATTCATCGTGGCTCATTTGTGAGGTATCAGATTATGGATGCAGATGTGATGAGTTCGATCCTGACCTATATTGATGACGGCTGAAAGCCAGAAACATGTATGTCCATAAATATACCTTTTATGCATGTAATAATATTTAATAATAATAATAATAATAATAATAATAATCATAATAATGATAATATTAATAATAATAATAAATAAATACGTTCGACAAAAAATAATAAGGGCAACTCATTCGTTACATATATATGAACAACACGAAGAGTTATAGTTCTTAAAAAACCGTTAAGGTAGCGGAAATAAATTTAAAAATAAAAAAAAAACGTATCGAAGTTGTTAATATCAAACTATAAATATAAACTCCCGATTTCGATACAATTACTGATTCCAAATCCGATCCTTTTTAAATCTCTAAATATTTAACTATGGAGCTGTCTTTTTCAAGGATTAGAGTAGAAACACACATGTTAAATGTGCAGATATTTTCCTAAACGTACAAATATACTTGTGTGGGGACGATCTATCGATTTTAGCTTCACTGGTCGTATAAAACTAATAAATATATATTATTTTATCATTATTATCAGTAATAGAAGATTTTGCGTTAAACAAAATCAAATAAAAATGACAATCAAAAAATCGTTTTGGCATCGAAAAATCGGTACAAATTTTTCCGATTCCGATACCTTCAAATTTTTCCGATTTCCGATTCCAATTCCGATTAATCGTCCCAACACTGAAATATATATATATATATATATATATATATATATATATATATATATATATATTCTAGCAGCGCGCCCGTCGTTGCCCGGTCGTAAAATAAGCTTAATATGATATTTTAATGAATACAGATTCCGTATTTATTATTATTATTATTATTATTATTATTATTATTATTATTATTATTATTATTATTATACTATATATTATTGTTTTTCTCCGTTTTGTCCCTCATGTTTGGACGTTCTTATGTTGAAAATAAATAAATAATTGGCAAATTTTTTCTTTTATCTTTTGCAGTATGTTATTATGGACGAAAACGACTACCAGTTGTCAAAGTTTCAGCTTTTCACAGTTGTTATTTCTAACAAATATTAGTTTTTAAAATTTTTGTCCCTTAGTTTTCGACGTTACTGTATATAAAAAAACAAATAACCAAAGTCGGTATTCAAAATTTCATGATGCTGACAATCTTACAATATATTCCTTTAATTACGGTGATATTTACAAATCTTGACAGTGACTGTTTCGTGATTTAGTCGACAATAATGAAAATTAATAATAGTAATAAAAAAAGAATAACTTAAAAATATAAACTAATTTCATTAATTTAGAATATGCGGATAAAATTAAAAAAAAAAATTATGTGATCTAATTTCAATATATTAGGATACAATTAAAAATAGAAAAATTGGGATATATTTGAATTCAGTAAATTAGAGTAGATAAATTATAATCAGGTAATGATAACTAATGGTTATACCAGCTTATCGTTCATTTTAATATTATAATTTGACTTTGATGAATAAAGCTAATAAATATAGGTTATTTTATACTGAAACATGTTAAATGCAAATATTTGAGTGAAATAAGAATATAATTCAGTTTATAGTACAAATTCATAAATAAATAACCTGTGGCGATGATGGGATTGTGACGGGAACAGGTGAAGGATGTCACTGGTAGTTCCTAGCATAAACATTGCACATAGGTGGTGGAAGGTAGATGGCCGTTTTTGACAACATCCGCAAGTAATTGTGTGACTCGTGTCCTCCTTTCATAACAAAGCAGCCCTTTATAGGATGGCACTGCTTTCCTCTTCATGGGGAGGGGTCTATAAAAGGTGACCTAAAAATTGTTTACTTGCTCATGTCCCTGTCATCAGGTGCAGATGTCTGGGCATCCAATATTTGCATCCAAATCAAGAATAGAAACAAAATACATGGAACGAATATGTTCATTGCGACTTGGAATATAAGAACACTCCAGGATAACAAAAAGAACCCTGAACGAAAAACCGCTATTATAGCACGTGTGTTAAGGCATCATAAAATTTCTGTTGCAGCTCTTTCGTAAACTAGGTTTACTGATACAGGACAGCTAGAGGAAGTTGAAGGTGGATACACTTTTTATTGGATTGGAAAACCAAGTTCTGAGAAACGTGAATCTGGTATTGGTTTTGCCATCAGGGCTGATATTGCCAAAAATCTTGAGTCCCTGCCCGTTGGTATAAATGACAGACTTATGTTCTTGCGCATTGCAGTAGGAAAGGACAAATATGCCTCATTTTTGAGTTGCTATGCACCTACACTTAATTCATCTGATAAGCTAAAGGAGAGGGTTTACTCCTCTTTACACGAACAAATCAACAAGGTATGTATACAGGATAAGCTGTTTGCCTTGGGTGACTTCAATGCTCGTGTGGGTAGTGATACACAATTTTGGAGAAATGTCGTTGGTTCACATGGAATTGGTAAAGTCAACTCAAATGGTGTTCTCTTATTGTCTCTTTGCAGTGAATTCGATCTTTTGCTCACTAATACAGTGTTTCAGCTGCCTAATTGCAAGAAAGCCAGTTGGAAACATCCTCCGTCTAATCATTATCATCTCATTGATTATGTCATTGTACGTCGTTCTGATAGACAAGATATAAATCTTACACGTTCTTACAGCATTGGGGAATGTTGGTCAGACCATAAATTGATCTGCTCCACAGTCAGGATGGAAACCAAGCGCCCTGTTCGAAACTAACGTAACTCTTCCATCAAGAGAATTGATGTAGGCAAGTTGAAAGTTAAGGAAATAATGCACTCATTTCAAAAGGCTACGGATGAAAAGCTGTCCTCCGTTGTATGTGGGAATGATATTGAGGCATCTTGGAGAGAGGTTAAAACTGCAGTGTATGACTCTGCTAAAGAGTCATTAGAATATGTTCGAAGGAAAAACCAAGATTGGTTTGATGAAAATGATCCAACTATCGTCCCACTGCTCAATAACATGCATCAAACTCATCAAGTATGGATTACTGACAAAATTCTTCAGTGAAACACAAGGCTTTCAGAATGGCAAAAAGGTTTGCACAATCTCGGCTCCGAAAAATGAAACAAAACTGGTGGGAGCAGAAAGCTGAGGTCTTACAAGATGCGGCGGATAGGTGTGGTTTTAAATCATTCTACCAAAACCTCATGGGGGTGTTTGATCCCAAATGTTTTAAACAAAGAATCGACAGTGGATCGAAGAGTGATTGATGATATTTCTCAGAGGCCAACCATCGAGACGCTTGCTGATACTCCATCCATGTCGGAGATTGAATGGGCTGTAAAGCAACTTTCAAATGGTAAGGCTCCAGGTGATGACGGCATACCTGCAGAAATATACAAATGTGGAAGCCAACTGTTAATCAGGAAACTAAGTGCCCTGTTTTCATTAATATGGGAACTTGGTACCGTGCCACAACATTTCAAAGACGCATCAATTATTCACCTGTTTAAGCACAAAGGAAATAAGTGTGAGTGTTATAACAACAGAGGAATATCTCTTTTGTCTGTTGCTGGTAAGGTTCTAGCTCGTGTAATCCTAAACAGACTCAATGGTTCAATCTGTAAAACTGTACTCCCAGAAACCCAGTGTGGTTTTAGGGCAGGAAGAGGTACTGTGGACATGATCTTCAGCCTTCGGCAACTACAGGAGAAAGCGAGGGAGCAGAATAAGGACTTGTTTGTCACATTCGTTGACCTGACAAAGGCGTTTGATACCGTCTATAGGGATGCCTTGTGGACTGTTTTGAGGAGGCTTGGTATTTCGGACAAGATGTTGAATGTGATTGTCTCCTTTCACTGGGGAATGGTGGCGACAGTACGATCTGGCTGTGAACAAAGTGAACCATTTAAAATGTCAAATGGAACTAAGCAAGGATGTGTCCTTGCTCCGATCCTATTTGCTCTTTTCTTTTCGGTGATGCTTGAGACAGCTTTCAGGAACACCACAGGAGGTATAGGTGTTGAGTATCGATCAAGTGGATGATTATTTAACCAGCAACGGTTCAAGGCCAAAACCAAGACTTTTGTGCAGACTGTTCTTGACCTTCTTTATGCTGATGACTGTGGTCTTGTCACCCATAGTCTTGATGACATGCAGAACATCCTCAATAGCTTTTCTGGTGCATGTAAGGCATTCGGTCTTATAATTAGCATAAAAAAGACTGAACTTATTCACCAGCCAAAACCAAACACTACGTCCTCTTCAAAACCAGTGGTATATGTTGATGGTAAAGCTTTGAAAACAGTATCTTCTTTTACATACCTCGGTTCTATTGTGTCTGATGATGCTAAATTTGAAAAGGACATCCAATGTAGAATTAATAAAGCTAGTGAGGCATTTGGTAGGTTGCGACACAGACTCTGGAACAGCAACGATGTGTCTCTAAAAGTAAAGCTGGCAGTCTACAAATCTGTTGTTCTGCCTACTCTTCTGTATGGTGCCGAAACGTGGACCTTGTACGGCACATAAATCAGCTTGACTCCTTCCATATGAAATGTCTGCGTTTTATCTGCAATGTTGGATGGCAGGATTGTGTTCCGAATAGTGAATTACTGGAGAGATTGTAAGAGTATCTTGTGTAGGAGACGGGGGGTCTCGTCGTGGGCGACGAAGCGTTTCACTGAAGAACCACAGCAACACACAGTAAACCAACAAACAATGACAGCCACGGCGCGAAGGTAACTAACAAAGCTCAGCTGACTGCACGAATAGAAACGGAACCCAACGGTCACTGTACTAATCGCCACGAACGTCAGAACCCGACTGCCTAGCACCTCCAATGGACCGATTTTTATTCCTCAAGATGGTCTAGCTAATTTGCATCCCCGCGAGATCTCGCGCGATCCTGCGAGATTCCGTCTCTAATAAAAGCAGGCAGGCGCCATCTTGAAACTCTTTCTTCCGCTGCCCCGACCACAGGATCAGCCACCACCCCACACGCCAGGCACACACGGACCCTCTTGCGCCGAGGGCTACAGTTAGTCTCACAGAGATGTGGAATCACTGGCATTAAATCATTTTTGATCAGGATACAAATGCGGTGGTCGGGTCATCTTGTAAGAATCGATGACTCAAGAGTTCCTAAGCAACTTTTTTATGGGCAACTGACAAATTCTTGCCATCCAATAGGGCGTCCCCTGCTTCGTTACAAAGATAAACTAAAAGACAACCTGAAACATTGTGGAATTTCTCTAAGTTCCTGGGAGAGTGCAGCAGGGGATCGCAGAAAATGGAGGAAGACGTGTTTCCTGGGGACCAAAGAATTTGAACATAACCGCCTTTGTCATAGGGACGCCCTTCGTGCAAATATGAAGGCAAAACACTAGAAACATCCACCTAAAAATGAATATGTATGCCATTGTGGTTTCAGAGCACGCAGCAAAGCAGGGTTATCTGTTCATTCGAGAAGGCATCTTTGACCTACGAGCATATGAAAGTTCACCATCTGCGGAGGAGTGTGCCGGACGTCTACAGGATTGCAATTACGCATGTGGTGTCACAGAGCTTGGGAGCTGCTGAGGATTGCATACTGAACCCTCATCCATCGTCTTCGATGAGAGAATCCACCATATATATATATATATATATATATATATATATATATATATATATATATTATGGTGGTGCGAAAATAATGTCGTTTTTAACCTTCAACTTTAAACGATCATAATTCTTTTCATAATAAAATTTATTTATCGAAATAAGAACCATTAGAATCGATACATTGTTACCAACGAGAAACAAGTTTATTTATCTCATTAGCATATAAGTCTGGAGTTCTGGATGGTTTGTTGTTTTAATTTTACGGCATATCAACCATTTTCAGGTTATTTAATGCCAAATCCAGTTATTTTGAATAAATTTTTTTAAATAATATATATATATATACATAAATATATATATTTCTTTTTCAAGTCGGTGTCTATTTAACCCATAGTTGGGACCCTAAAAGAAACTGCCAATCCAGGTCAGAGTGGACTTGGGAGCAATCGCAATTAATGGGTGGTTCCACACTCCTCAAAGCCCGCAAGCTGATATAATTAAAAGTCATATTCAGGACCCGGAATTCTGGAAGCGATGAAATCATTGAAGGCCGATTCGGCATAATTTCATTTTTTTAAAAGCGTTTTTCGTGTAGGAAGTTGTCGAAGTGCTTGA
>NC_136512.1:28877840-28882840 GCF_053919585.1 Euprymna scolopes | reverse complement strand
GGAGTTTGAACCTAGACCACGTCATGCAAAAGAAAAATAACAACCCCCCCCCAAAAAAACACGCTCTTAATTCATCCACAGTAGAATTTTCACGGCCCGTTGTTCTATCATTGTTGCTAAGCGACGACATGGAAAAAATGGCTTTACTGATGGTAGATAAATTAAACGGTTTCGATTATCGATTATAGGTAATTATCGGGAGTATTCTCAGACACAACTTAACTAAGATCACTCCCAGACTTATACACTAAAGTTCTGTAAATTTTAAGAAAATCTGTTTAGCCGTTTCGGAGCACGTACTCTCACAGAGAGATAAAGTTGAATTTATATAATTGTAAAGAAAAGATGAAGAAAAAACAATATAAAAATATATACTAATATATACATATATATTTATTCGTTTATTCAATATGGATGTTACATCAATTAGGGGCTTAGGATTAGTAAACTTTTATACCATAGTATTTCGAAGCCTAATGCTCCTCATCAGAAGAGGAATGAAGATGCTAAATAACATATGTTAGATGCGACATCTAGCGATAGGTACATTTTGAGCGGAACTAATATTACACTGATTATTCTATTGAAGGCCATTCTATTGTTTGCTTATGTGATGATGTTTTCAACTATCGTGCGATTTCCACGGGTTCTGCTAGTAACTATTAATCTGTTACCATGTAGGTCCTCAGTTCGATTCCTTTCACTAGAGTTTTAAATATAGTTTACGCCTGGCTTGTCCACCAGGTTTCGTCATAAATACTCAACAATCCTTGATTTTTCTCCGTTAAATACAGGGTGATGAGATAAAATTGTCGTCATAACAAAACAATACTGCAGCTTTATTTTAAAACTTTTACTGAAAAAAAAAAAAAAATCAATCACCGCCTTGATATGTGTCCGGAACTAGAAGCATGCCTTTTCCACAAGCGCCGACGGGAGCTCGGCGAATAATAGGCAAATGGCGGTGATCATGCTGGCTTTGATGTTGTGGGACGTCATGTTAGTGATATTCTCGACATATTAGCAAACGAAGTAGTCCAGAGGGTTCAGGTTCGGGGAGGAGGTGGGGCCAGTAAGAGAAGGGTACAAAGGCGTAGCATTCCTTCTGAAGCAAAGCCTGGATCTCTTTGGACTTGTGGACCGGCGCCGAGTCATGATGCCACACTCTGAGTCTGCCAGCGGCCACCTGATTGCTGCAGGGAATCACAACACTCTTCAGCACATGCGGGTACACTTTAGTATTGACTTTCAAGCCGACTTCGAAGATGTGAGGTGGCATGGTATGGCCCTCACTTGAAACCACACCAAAGACCGTAACCGTGACCGGAAACATTGTTTTCATCATCCTGGGCACGTCCCTGTTATTAGTGGCAATCCAGTGATGCATTTTGACGGTGCTGGAAATGTCATAAACTCCTACCGCATTTGGGATTTGTACATAACTGGGCAACCAATAGATGGTCTGCAATAAAAAAAAAGCCGGTTTTGATAAAACGGAAATGGAATCATGTCTTTTCTTCGGCTAAAATCTAATAATAATAATTAACATATCCCATTGAAGCATTGCAATCATAACCTGTGATGACCTTTTCAATTCACGAATATGCAAGGGATTATTTGCTTGTCTTTAAATAGCTCCATAAATGAACAAAAAAGTGAGATTTGGTTCAATTTAGGCAAGTGAAAATCCCTTTTATAATCACACCTTTTATTGAAGAGACGATCACCAAAGTGCCCCCGCAAATCATTAAACAATGGTAAAACAAAGACTGATGGATATTTATCATTGAATCTTAGTGGTCAAGCCAGGTATGGAATATTTTATTTTGTGCGCTCTTTCACTTTTTCAAAGGATCCTCTAATGTGAGGACCGTTGTTATTTACTTGATTTCCCCCACAGCAAGATAAAAAAAAAGGTCGAAAGGTAGGAAGTGTCAAGCCAGCGGCTCTGAAAGAGGAATACCATGGCCTTACAAAAGAATACTTGGACAGCCTCCGTAGCATTCTTCGAGAGGAGCTCCTCCAGGAATAAGCAATGAACTTACTACACCCGAAAGCTGCTTGAAAAGGCCTGGAAAAGTAGACCTCCGAGGTAGTACTCAGGCGGTATATCTCAGTTCGATAGGTAATGGGACAGGTAAATGGCTCAGCATTTCTCTAGCTGATCTTTTCGAACGGGTTCTTGAGTTGTATTTCAAACAAAGTCTCGAAGCCACAGAAGCAACGAGGAGATCAGCCTTACTAAAAAACATAAAAAAAAACAAAAAAAAAAAACAAATATTAGGATGGTATGTCAGCTAGTATATATTAAACTACGAGTGTGACATTGATGCAGTGAGGTAATTATAAGTATATCCGTTTGGATGTGTACCTCCATTCTTCTCTGCCACAAAAGCTGCGTTGTATGTGAAGACACCGGTTCACGCTTTTCAGCCCTCCCAACACACCCCTTCGTCTTTAAGGGTTTGGTTGTGGGTGGTGATATCTGTGATAGTTCTTCGAGAGGGTTAGGAGAGGCCGTGCCCAAGCATTAGAGTCGGAACGGTGGTGCGTAGGTTGCTTGAACGTATGTATTCCAAGCGCATCACTCACGTCCTAGACGATGACGTCATCATTATTTCATCTAAAAACCACCAGCCAATGTCAGTGCATGCCTTGTGCAGCTCAGGAATAGCAGAAACTAAGATCAGTTAAAAAGTATATATGACGTCTGCCACAAAACTTGCACAAATAATTATTTCTATTTATACATAAAAGGCATTGTGTGTGCGCGTGTGTGCGTGTGTGTGTGCGTGTGTGCGTGTGTGTGCGTGTGTGTGAGTGAGATCGTTTCGTATAGACTCCGAAACGGCTGGGTAGATTTTTTTTTTATGAAATTCTACCCAAATATACTTTATGTACCTTGTAGTGTTCTTAGGTTTTGTATCGGAATGCCTGTGATAAGTATCGAAAATGGTTAATCGATAATCAAAAAATCCGATAAAAGAGGAAACAGCTCGAATTTGAATTTAGATACTACCTTATGAAGCCTAACAAGCTCGAAATGGATGTTTTTTTAAGGGCACAATTAAACCATGAAACTTGACTTTTGAATTTTAAAATTTAATTCAATAAAAATAATCTATATATATAAAAGCGAAAATGTATGTATGTATGTATGTATGTATGTATGTATGTGTGTTCGCTTTTTCTGTATGTCAACAAAAGGCTTTTTTCAGAGAAGCGGTCGGTCGGTACACAACTTGTTAAAACTTTTTTTATATCACATATAAATCGTAATATCTCACAGTTAACAACGAAGCTCGCCTGTCTATTTAATTTGCTCGATTTCGGAAAGATAAATATTCAAAATTTGTCGCTCGCCGCATGTGGGTTAGTCTTTTTCCTATAACATCTTGGGAAAATAAAAATAAAAAAAAGCATTCTGCAGTAAATACTATCCCGCAGTCAAACTTGACCTCATTAACTCATTAAAACGGGCACCTGCTAAATCCAAGTAATTAAATAAATTCAAACGTGTTTCCGTTAGCATCTCGCGGTGGGGCAATGGTTAACGTTGCACGTTTTTTTTCACACTTTAATTTACAACTTTGCCTTTCGATCCTCATACTTACTTTTTTTAACCCCCCACCCCCGAGTTTCCACACACACCTCCAAACACCCGAGCAACGCCGGGTACCCCTCGCTAGTTTTAATGAAATCAACAATTAGTTGATGTGAAGGCATGTAAAGTTTTCTCGCAATGCAATTTGGACGCGAGGACACTTTAGAAAAATGATATACAATACAATTCTATTTTAAACTTGAGAAATGCCAGACAAACATATGGGATGCTTCAGACTGCTTTTCGGACTATCTTGCATGAATCGAGCATAAGTTTTTTTTTTTTTAATGAGTGACAGAAGAGATTCCAGGAAGTCACAGAGTATGTGAGGGATGATGAGAGGTGTGGAAGGAGTAACAAAGTAAGAAGACCAGAGCTGATTGGCCAAATAAAGAATTTCATGTAAAGAAACGCACAATTATTCGCGAGGAATTGAAGATGTAGAAGATTTGACTGAAGTTTGTCCTAAGTGTGCAGTCCACAACTCAATCCTGGTCACAGACTATATAACTGAGATGGGCATCAGGACACTTTCACACCCTCCCTATGAGTCCAGACCTTGCTCCCCATGATTTTTGATTATTCCCTAGGCTCAAAGAAAACCGTAGAGACTGTCGTTATAAATCAATTGAGGAGATAAAATTGGCCATAATGAGGATCAGTGACACCCTCACACAAGTGACTTCCATGGGGTCTTCCAAGTGCGGAGAATTTTTTTGAATGGGATTAGAGTTTTATGTTTGTACTATCAATAAAGTGCCCGTACGAAAAAGTCTGCAAACATATATAAGGCACCTCGTATAAGCTTACACGTGATGTCTTTCAAATTCGAGCTTGATAACAGGACAAGTAGTTTATAAAACATGGTAAAAACACTTTGAAAAAGAGTTAAAAACATGTATAATTTTAAAAAGGAAGCACCAAATAAGTGGATAGTTTCGAAGAAATACTTCACTTCTCATCAGAGGTTAGGATTTAGCAAAATGCGTGATCGGATTTTGCTTGCAAAAGTATTAAATGAAACTACAAGTAAGTCATAGATCTTACTTGGTGACAAAAAGTGAAGCAGGGGGAATAGGGTGAAGAAAAAAGTGATTAAACATGAATGGATAGTTAGGTGAATAGTAAAATATCCAATAACAGTAACACTAATCCAAATTAGTTAAATTTCCAGTATATATATATATATATATATATATATATATATATATATATATATATATGTGTGTGTGTGTGTGTGTGTGTGTGTGTGTGTGTAAAAGAGATTTAGAAGGCTGTCACAATGCGAGGAATGAATTATAGTTGCTGTTGGTAAGAGGAGACGAGAACAAGTGGCGATTTACAAATCAATAAGTACATACGTATATATATATATATATATATATATATATATATA
>NC_136512.1:28835340-28870340 GCF_053919585.1 Euprymna scolopes | reverse complement strand
TAACCTTTTAAAAAGCTAACTAACCTTAAAACCTGCTGGGAAGATACCCCTAACTTTATCGGAGAGACAAAAATATGCGCGCTCACCCCATGCTTGCCGGAGACGAGAAAAGAAAATGAGTTCTGGCGAATTGCATTGTTGTTTCCTTTGCCCTGTATCCTTCCGCGAGTGACCAAATCACGTCCAGCCGATGGGGGGGGGGAGTGACAACACAATGGCACATTCTAAAACATAGTGCTATACACCATCAGTTTGAATATCCTTTCATTTGCCTCTGCATAGATTTCTATATAATCTTTCGAATATTTCTGTATGAACTCTGAAACTTTCAATTTTTGTGCGCCAACCAGCAATGCTATATCTTTTTTGCTAATACTTTTTCTCTGACGAAAAAAAAAAAGACCAAATTTTTAAAACTGCATAGAATAAGGAACTAATTCATTTTATCTTTTGTTCCTTGCATTGCGACCAATAAATATTTGTAAATGATAATTTGCAGCATTTTAAACACCCCAATTCTCATAGGAATTTGTCAGGCCTGACGAATTCTCAAACAAAAAACTATATAAACATATTCATTTTTTTTATTACATTTTAACGCCAAACAAGGCAAATCGGCACTTTGATGTAGGGGGCTACTATCAGGGACATAAGCTACAGGGGTACTATGTAAGGAGTTGGGTAGCAAGATGTCGGTTCACGTTACACTTGAACATGTCAGTACTGTTGGGGAAGCAGGGTCCCGGAAGGGAATTCCAAAGTCTAGCAGTTCTGGGGAAGAAACTACTGGTGTAGAAGGCTCTCTTACTTCTAGGGATCTCAACTATGAAGGGGTGGGATTTAGCTGCTTGTCGGGTTTGTCGGGGGTATTTACGTCGAGGGGGTACAAGTGCTTGCAGTTCGTCAGAGCATTCACCGTTAACGTACTTATTGAACAGGCAGAGGGATGCAACATTTCGTTGATGTGACAGAGGCTGAAGTTTAGATGACAGTTCAGGACCTATCAGACTGGCAACTCTCTTTTGAACCTTTTCTAGGAGCGAGAGACTAGTGGCAGATGCACCAGCCCAAATATGACAATAATACTCCATGCATGGGCGAATGGTGGCCTTATACAGGTACAGGATACTTTGGGGGCGTTAGTAGCTTTCTAGCATTTTAAAAAGTTATATGCGATATTTTCATAAAAACTAATAAACAGATATTCTCATGTATTTAATTTTAGGACAATACTGAAAAGAAACAAGCAGTTATATCTCATAGGATTAACGAATCTCTCGACAGAGGCAACCTTTCTAGGGCAATTGCTCTTGACATATCAAAGGCCTTTGATAGGGTATGACATAAAGGTTTACTTCGCAAGATCTCCAGCTATGGTATAGCTGGAAATGTCTTCTCGATTATTAAATCATTTCTCTCTGATAGGTTCATAAAAGTAATAGTTGATGGGCAAAAATCAGAAGCTCACAGTATTAATGCTGGAGTCCCTCAGGGGTCCATCCTGGGCCCAACTCTTTTTCTGATCTACATTAATGATCTTCCAAATCACATCCTTTCATCATTTGTAGACATTTTTGCTGATGACACTACCATCTATGGTAGCACATCTAAGACAGTAAACGACCAAGTTCTCTCCGATTCTCTCTTCTCTGATCTTGATCACGTTGTACAATGGGGAGAAAAGTGGCTGGTTACTTTTAATGCATCTAAAACCAAGCTTTTATCTTTACATCATAAACTTTCTGACATCAATTAAAATGAATGGCTCTCGTCTTGGGGAGGCCTCAAGTTTTGATAAGCTTCTGGGCTTGACCTTTACTCCTGATCTTAAATGGAATATGTACATCAAATCTGTTGCCAAGGCCGCTGGAAAAATGGTCGTATCCTTCTATCGATCCAGTAGATATCATTGTTGATGCAATTCTCTGTCTATATAAGAGCCAGGTACGTCCAAGGATGGAGTACTGTTGCCACATCTGGACAGGAGCTGCTAAAAAGAACTTGTCGTGCCTTGATAGGGTTAAAATAGACTTTGTGACCTCGTGGGAGATGTCCTTTTCTCTTCGCTGCAACCTCTTTCTTACAGAAAGATGTTGCGAGTTTGTCTCTGCTTTATCGTTATTTTCATGGAAAGTGTTCGACTGAGCTTCAATCTATGGTACCCCCTCGCCAAACTTTCACAAGAAACACTCGTCTAGCTGAAAACACTATAAAAAATTCCCCCCACTCTTTTTCTGTACCTAAACCTAAACGTAGATCCCATGATCAAAGCTTCTTTCTTAGAACTGCACGCCTGTGGAATTGTCTTCCGTTTTCCTGCTTTCCAGCTGTCTATTTCTATTGTTGTCTTCAAGTCCAATGTAAACAAGTTTCTGATGAGCCATTACACTTAAGTTAACAAATTTACACAACTTCCATTACTTTCGATTCCTATATTGTCCTTTTGACTACTCTACACTCTTTTACTCTTATCCTTGAGTGGCCTCTCGGCCTTGATAATTGGTGACGCCTATGTAAAAAAAAAAGCAACAGCTCGGACTTTATGTACCAGGGGACGCAAAATTAACTGTCACCGTGTACTTCTTGTCCTTCCTTAGCGCTGGTCGAAATGAGTGAATTTGCGTCATTGCGCATCATTTTAATACCTATTAGTTTTGTCAAAGTTTTCTTTTTGTTTTTGTTTTTTAAACTGACATTGTCTTTTAAAAGTGTGCGACAAGCCTGGCACTAGTCTAATCCAACGAAATGAAAAAAGAAGAGTATTATGCTCGGTGTAGGCCTGCGAGGAATGGTATAAGTCCCTGTCGATGCGTCGTTAACGATAAGCGCGTCTACCCAGCGGGAACAAATATTGTTTATACAAACACCGAAGATCGCAGGGTTCTTATCAAGATCGCTAGAGCTTACAGCCTTCCGGGGTTTTTCGTCTTGTGATCTGCGACACGCCGGTTTGAGAATATCTTAATAGCTTCTGGATTGGGGCGTATCAGACAATTTGTAGAACTAGAAGATGAATTACGGGCTTATTTAGCGCTGCTAACAAACATTTCAAGCAAACCTGATTTCAACGCGACTTAGTGTTCTTTGATATGACTGAGGCGCATAAAAATCATGTTTTTTATTGGTTTAGGAGCACAAATAAGATGTGAATACTGATTTGTGGCTTTTAAACGGTGATCTTAAACATGCAACTTACTTTTTCTTGCAAATTGTTAAATGTTTAATGAATATTTTTTTTATTTTTTTTTTATTTCATTTTCACCCCAAACAAGGCACATTGCCACTTTGGTGTAGGGGGCTACTATCAGGGGAAACATCTACTGGGGTACTATGTAGGGATTAGGGCAGCGAGATGTTGGTTCACGTTGCACTTGAACTTATGCATGTCAGTACAGTTGGGGAAGCAGTGACCTGGAATGGAATTCCAAAGTCTAGCAGTTCTGGGGAAGAAACTACTGGAGTAGAAAGATCTTTTACATCTAGAGATCTCTACTGTGTGGGGGTGGGATTTTGCAGCTTGTCGGGTCTGTCGAGGGTGTTCACGTCGTGGGGGCACAAGTGCTTGCAGTTCTTCAGAGCATTCACCATTATAATACTTGTAGAACAGGCAGAGGGATGCAACGTTTCGACGATGGGACAGAGGCTGAAGTTTAGATGCCAGGTAAGGCCTATCAGATTAGCGACTCTCTTTTGAACCCTGTCAAGGAGCGAAAGACTAGTAGCCGATGCACCGGCCCAAATATGACAGCAATACTCCATACATGGGCGAATAGTGGCCTTATAGAGGTACAGGATACTTTCGGGTGTTAGAAGTTTTCTAGCACGGTAGAGAGAGCCCACCTTCCTTGCAGCGGCCCTGGCGATGCCCTCGATGTAATTGTTCCAACTCATGTTTCCTGTGAATGTTAGGCCAAGGAGCTTGAGAGACGTACTCTCAGATAAAGAGTCGTTGGCCATTGCTATAGGTGGTAGAGAAGGTTTCTTGTAATTATTGAATGAAACCAGTTTTGTCTTGGTGGCATTGAACGTTACCATCCATTTTTGTCCCCATTCCACTACTGATTGGAGGTCATCCTCTAGTGTTTCTGCCATTACTTTAGATATATGTTCATTTGTTTTCCTGTCGTGCCTGCTATAGAGTGTGGTGTCATCAGCATATATACCCATCTCAGAGGCAATTTTGTCGGGGAGGTCATTTATGAATATCAGGAACAGCAGAGGTCCAAGGATAGATCCCTGGGGCACTCCCGCATTTATATCATATTGTTTAGATGTACGACCGTCGAGGACAACCTGGATTTTTCTCTTATCTAAGAAGGATTTAATTATATTAAGTATTCTACCAGTGATACCGTAAGATCTAATTTTCCTGAGGAGACCCTCATGCCATACCCTGTCAAAAGCCTTAGATATATCTAGAGCTACCGCTCTGCCCTCTCCCGCTTTGTCCAGTGAATGGTATATGCGTTCAGAGATTACAGTGAGGATGTCTGCCGTGGAACGGGCTTGTCTAAATCCATATTGATGGTCGGTCAGAAGTTTAGCATCTGTAAGGTGCTGGACTAGAGCATGGTTAATTAAGGTCTCAAATATTTTGGCAAAAAGCGGGAGGAGGCTAATAGGGCGATAATTTAATGGGTCAGTTCTTTCGCCAGAATTCTTGAATACTCGTACCACAGAAGCAGTTTTCCAACAGCTCGGAAAGCAAGATTCATTAAGGCATTTGTTGTAGAGTTTGGAGAGAACTGGAGCTACTTCGGCTGAGCACTTTTTTAATAGCACAGCTGGGATGAGGTCGGGTCCACATGCTTTGGAAGTGTCAAGGTTTTTTATGATAGCATGCACCTGAGCAGGGGTGATTATCAGATCGTCTAGCGTGGCGTCTGTCCGTATAGGAAATTGAGGTAGGGGGTGGTTTAGAGGGTCCAGTGTGGAGTTTGAGGCAAACCGACTGGCAAGCATGTTAGCCTTCTCGGTTGCTGAGCAAAGAACCTCGTGATTGTTGGTTAGTGGGGGAATTGTTGATTGCCCATTATTTACTACACCGTTGTAGATTTTCCAGAAGTCACGAGTTCCTAGTTTTTGTGCGCTTAGAGAGAGAGAGAGAGAGAGAGAGAGAGAGAGAGAGAGAGGAGTCTCCTTCAGTCTTTGACAGGCTATGGATACCCGCTGTAGAGGTGCCTTCGCATGAAATTTTTGTGGCAGGAGGTGTGCAATCTCCGACTCCACCTCTTCTGAGTCGACAATATTATATACCAGTGGCAAGTGGAGTGCGTGTTCAGGACGACTGAAAAAAAAATGCCAAGATAAGCAGAGAGCACATACAGCGCCTAGAATTCTCAGATGGTCACCCATCTCGTACTAACCAGGCTCAACGATGCTTAACTTCGGTGATCTTACGAGAACCGGTGTGACAATGCGCTTTTACCAAGTCGATATCGAACTCTCTTTATTAAAAGAGCATGTGGCAACTTAATCGTCAATTGCTTCATACGAATACTGAAAAACAAATGTCTGTAATGGCTCCACCCTTTCTTTCCACAAGATTAGAATTCGCTTCCCTTCTCACTTCCCAAAGCAGGAAAGTTTCCACATGAACGTTTAACCTCAAATTATTCTAAACCAAATATTTAGCTAGCGCTATCTTAGAAAATCCGATAAAATCTAATTAACAAAATCGGTGTTCTCCAATTTTCTTCTTCATGAATGAGCCCTAGAATGTCTGCTCATTTCCTCCATTGCGCCTTTTAACCGAAAGATGCAGAGAGGACTCAATAATTCACATCCCAGGATACTAATCTTCCGCGCACATGCCTACAAACTAAAAAGAGTCAGCGGAACACTAATAAAATTAGTATTCATTCACGCATATTGATTCACACAAGGTAAACCCACTCACATACACAATGCCACGCTGCCAAATACTCACATACGTATATTGCTTACATACGCACATTCATACTATAAACATATGGATTAACTAAATTTTAAGTTGTGTGAATCTGTGTTATCTGACTTTCTTTCGTGTTTTTATAAATTATAGAAAAGAAATAAATTATAGAAAAGAAATAAATTACGAAAAGAACTTTTATATTCTTATCACCTGTATAAAAATGTTTTGATATAAAATTTCGCTTTTTAAAATTTTTTAGTTAGAAAATCTGCATATGATTAAGGTAGCACTTGCTACATGGTGACCCTTTTAATTTCTCATTGTTTTATTTATTACGAGCATGAGTGCTCGGCGTTGCCCGGGTGTTTGGAAGTGCGTTGAGCAAAAAAAAAAATGTGGTAGTAGGAAGGCAGGATCGAACACGTACTGCGACGGAGGAAAAGAACGTGAAAAAAAAAAACAAAAAAAAACGTAGCGTATTTGCTGTTACAACTACCGCTAAACCGGAAGTGACGTGGTTACAATTAAGGCTAGACAATCGAAAAGAGGGGATGACTTTCGAAAATATCGGTGAAAAAAGCGACCCCTCCCTGTAGAAAAGTGCACAGTTGAGGGTGAAGAAATGAATGTTTTTAGCCAATTGTTAAATATTTGTCGTCTGAATGGCCAAGCTTCAAAACGATACTGATCTTGTGAAAATCCATCGTCACACACACACACACACACACACACACACACACACACACACACACACACACACACACACACACACACACACACACACACACACACGCGCATATATACTTAATTGGCTGAAAAATGCGAAGCTCGTTGTTTGTTTGTTTACAAACAGGCGGTTTGAGCACTGTAAGAGTGGTGGTGGATGTCTATTTAAATATACATTCCGAGGAGTTATTTGCGGGCGTCCCTTCTGTGGTCTAGTGGGAGAACTGCCGTCTGTCAACACGACGGTTCTAGGTTCAATCCTTGGCTTGGGAGAGATGCTAGGCTAGCGGCACTGGTGAGTTGTGATACAACGAAACAGGACTGTATGTTGATGACTATATATATATATATATATATATATATATATATATATATATAGTATTCGCTTAAACCATAACTTTTATACGTAAATTATTGTAAATGCCGGTGCGGGTTTTGCCAATGCCCAAGCACCCAATCGTCGTCTACATGGACCATGCCAATAGTTTTCTGAGTCTTACCTTCACACATATGACAGCAGTAGGTCAACTTATGGCGCCTATATATTTTGATCAATATTAACAGCAATTAATTAAACATATTTAATAAGAATTATTTACTAAAGCCTTTTTATTTATTTTTAATAAAAGACATTTTTTCCGACTTCTGTTTTCTGTCTAGAGGAAGTCTTGCCAAGATTTGCCGGTGTGCAGCCAGGAAGAGTCCCTTCTGAATAATACTTCATTAAATCTATTTCAATTTTTAAAATTGACATTTAAACAAAACTAGTCTTTCTTGAAAGGATTCTTTTTTCGAAATAATTTTACTTATGATAAAAATATATTATTATCAAAACACTAGCAGGGATATCCGGCATTGCCCTTTATTGATTTTATATCTATTGCCAGTGAAATCGGTGAAATCACCCATTTTTCAATCAAATCAATTGATTGCCTATTTTTGTTGGAGATGCACCGAGATGCAGCAGAAAGAAGCTTCACATTGCCTGCCTGCAGTGACTTAGTGGACAATACATTGTAATCCACATTGCACTGTAAAGAACCTCCTTTAGTTTTAGAAAATTATTTTTTATATGTAATTGCTTCAATTAAAGTTTAAAATGCAAAAGTCAAGCACAATTCTTCAATTGTGCTCTAAACAGATACAATCATTTCGAAGGGGTCATTTCATATAAAAAACCTATTGTTAATTTTAAATGTTGAGCCTTACTGCTTGTGCGGTAATAATGGCTTGAATTTAAGGTGAAAACGAAAAAGTCTAGCATGGTTCAATTGGGCTTAAAACAACAAAAAAAAAAACATTCATTTCGAATGCGTCACTGTCATACCAAACTACCCACTGTTGATTTTTTTTATGTTGCACCTTTTACCTTGGGTGGAAATAAAACTTCGCTAATGCACTTGTGATGTTAGGCTGTATATGGTGTTACTTTTGGTCAAAATTGCCTGGTTCGTCTTTCATCGGATTTTTTGGTTATCAATTGTCGATTCTCATCAAAGATATTTCGATACAAAACATATCTAAGAACACTGCCAGGCACATAAAGTACCTTCATATGAAATTGCATAAAAATTGGCCCAGCCGTTATCGAGTCCGTAGGGAACGAACTCTCTCACACACACATTGACGCATACACAGTTCCTTTTATATTACAGCAGGGATAAAACAAACTATATGAAACCCACTATTAATCCTTATCATCCACAAGCCAAGCAGTGTTTCGCTGTTCAGCTCTTAAGTGCGGCTCTGATTGAAATTCGACCGCTTAAGCGACAGTAGGCGGTCTTAATCGTTACGTTATCTGGCTGCTGCTTATATTGGTATTGAAATCGCAATGTGCAAACATTCTCCTAACGCCTAGCCTCCATTTTCTGGTGGCCATTAATTATTAAACTAAGATAGATGTACAACTAAGATAAAAAAAAGTCAAGCATGCATTGTCCCCCGTGAGTGCACAGTGAACGAGGCATAACAAAAAAATGACTAAGATTTTTAGCTTGATGAAGCGGATGCAAAAAAGCGCAAACTTTAAAAATTGGTTATCTTAAATTTAACTACCATTCGAATTTCAAACCTTCCTTGAACATTTTCATACGTTCAATATCGTTGTCTTCAAGTCTAACGTAAACAAGTTTTTGATGAGCCGTTCCATATAAGCTTACGAATTTACCGAAGTTCTATTACTAACGACTACTATATTTTCCAATTTCTTCTGTACACGCTTTAACCCTTATCCTACGCGCCCGTATCGATAAAAAGCAACTATGCTTACGATGAAACGCCACTCGTGCTCATTCATTATCGCTGCCAATGACTACTACCTTAATTAACCCTAACACTGATTATACAACATTCTTTACCGGTAACTTTCTATCGAATGTATAAGGATTTCGAAAATAAAATCGTATTAGTGATAAGTAAAATATGCTCACAAACTTTTTGAAGACACTTTTGTTTTTGGTCCTCCGATAAAAAGAGGGTGGGCCTGTACATTCACCCTTCTCCGTTTGTTCGTTCGTCTGTCCGCACTTTTCTCAATAACTACGTCTTGGAATTTTTTTTTGAAATTTTGCACAAACATTAAACATGATATGTGTAAAAAAAGTAACGGAACGGATTTTCCGGGAAAACTCCGGTTGCCCCCCCCCCCTACGGGTGCCTTTCGGATTAAAATGGCTAAAATTGACACTTTTGTGCTTATTAAATACGACGCACACATACACGCGCGCGCACACACACACACACACACACACACACACACACACACACACACACACACACACACACACACACACACACACACACACGCGTGCGCATCCCCCACACACATTTTGTTTTATTTTTTATACTTGTGAATCCGTACGCGCCCCCTCAGCAACCGTCAATTTAAGAGCCAACGATACGGTCAGAAGAGAAAAGGAAGGAAAAGAGGCTCGCTTAAAGACCATTGGAATAAACGACAAGGTTGACGAATGGTGACCGCATATAATTTTATTGTTAAGCATCAGGTAGTCGTTGGTTCTATAACGCAACTTTCCCTACAAATATTTATAAAACTCAGTTTGTCCGTGTGTCTGTCCGTTGTCATTTTTTCGAAGTGCATCTCCTCCATGACGCGAGGTTAAAGCGCGACGTGAGGCAGGTCAAATGATTAAATGTTTTTGTGGGTCGGTCTTTTCCTTGAGTTTTAGCCGGTAAAATCGCTGCTAAGGGATTAAAATCGAAACAAACTGAACTTGGTGGATAAAAGTTGACTAAAATTGTTATTTGTACGCGTGTGCAAATATATACATATATACGTTAAAGTTGGTGTAATTTAACTATTTTTTATCCATCTGACGATAGCTCAAACGGTAACTACTAAAGCTTGGGCGCTATATTTGTTGGTTTTGATGGCACCACAGTAATACAACAAGTCAAGAAAGAGGAAAAAAAAAAAGGGAAACAATATACTGAGGATAAAGTTTGGCTTCTATGTTAGAAATTTCAGACACGTAAAATATTTGTTTATTTTCCATAATATTACGTTGTGATTTGGCTTTCAAGCGCACTTGATGCGTATTTTATTTTATTCAAATTTAATGAACGTTTTTGTATGGAATTCCCACCCTTGACGTTATTCTCGCGTTGGCTACGCACTGTTTCAGCATTTCAAAAACACAACCGCCGAGATAAACGCGCGGCTCTTTACAAACGCACTTTTCTTTCTCCAACTTCTCAACATGGCAAGGAATAGGAAATGAAAAAAAAAAAAAAAAAGAAAAGAAAACATACTGAGGGTGGAGTTTGGCTCCGAAATATATTTATGTTATAAATTTCAAACAAGTAAAATATTTGTTTATTTTTCTAATATTACGTTGTGATTTGGCTTTCAAGCGCACTTGATGCGTATGCGTATATATATATATATATATATATATATATATATATATATATATATATATTGAAATAACTGCTAATGATTGGGTACATATATAATAATCGATAGATGACTCGATAATAATAAATACGAAATCTGCATAATTTCAAATATGTTTAAGCGTAATTAAAAGCCAAGTACGTCCAAGGATGGAATACTGTTGCCATATCTGGGCAGGATCTGCTAAAAACAGCCTATCCTGCCTTGACAGAGTACAAAATAGACTTCGCGGCTTAGTGGGGGGATGCCCTTTTCTCTACCCTGCAATCTCTCTCCCATAGAAGAGACGTTGCGAGCCTATCCTTGTTTTATCGTTATTTCCATGGCAGGTGCTCGTCTGAACTCCAATCTCTGGTCCCCCCTCGCCAATCTTTCACGAAAAACACCCGTGTAGCTGAATCCACTGTGAAAAATTTCCCTCACTGTATATCTGTGCCTAAATCAAAACGCGGATTCCATGAACAAAGCTTCTTTCTTAGGACTGCACGCCTGTGGAACTCTGTTCCGTCTGCCTGCTTCTCTCCGGACTACAACTTGGAGGTCTTCAAGTCCAATGTTAACAAATTCCTTACGAACCGCCCCCTTAAGTAAACACTTCATCAAATCTCCACACTAACGTAATTTACTTGCAATAACCCTTATCACTGAGTGGCTTCCGGGCCTTGATAAGTGGTGATCACTGTGTAAAAAAAAAATTATGACTAGGGAACGCAAAGGAACCAGCTAGTATAACTATGTAAAATGGTCGATTTTGTGAATATGTGATTTTTTATTCATTTCGTTTGCACCGGACGATTGTTTTGTTGCCATTAATTTTCCCAATATATTTCTAATTATAATATTTCTTAGAAAGAAATCAGATACTCATGGGAAAGATCATGGAATGTTGGCAACCTTCCTAAGCGAAAGCGTTTTTGTGGAACGAACTGGATTCGAACGTGACACACCTAATTTGTTAGTTTCTGTCGATAACGATTTAGTCACGGTCACCTTCCGTATAGTTCTTAAAAAAAGAAAATGCCAACAATACAATCGAGTCGGTCAAAAAATTGTACCATGGGGATACATACGAGGTGGTTGGCTGTAGACAGTTGGATACAGACGTGGATTTAAGACCTGTCGGTTCCACTAATTCTAAAAAGAAATCGACAAACCATTACAAACGACAGAAATGATCGAGAGATGACGATGGCTAAGTGGTTAACGACGCGGATTGGCAACCTGGGAATCGAATCAAGTTTTCTCCACAGAAACAAATTACATTTAGGGGATGTTCGCAACCGTCACGTGGTTCATCTCGTAAGTACTTGATGTTTTTCTAGAAAAGCACTTGATGTTTTTCTAGAAATAATTCTAACTAGAAAAATATCGAGGAAACTAAGGTCAAAACTTAAACGCAGATTTCATGAGCAGAGTTTCTTTCTTAAAACTGCACGCCTGTGGAACTCTCTTCTGTTGGCCTGCTTCCCAGGTGACTACAATCTAATTATCTTGATGAACCGTACCCCTATGTAATCCAGCTTACAAAAATCCCAATACCTATGTTAAAAACGCTATTATCACATTGACTTATGTATATCCGTTAACACTTATCCTCGAGTCGCCTCCGAGCCTTGATAAGTGGTGATTTTTTTGTAAAAAAAATAATTTATTTGATTTCGTAGGAGATAAATGAATGTTGTTCAACAGAAATAGAACTGAGTCCATCAAAAAAAATCGTACCATATAGATTCATACGATTTCGCGACTTTCTTTTCTCCGAGGAGTATCAGGAGTAAAAGAAATAAAACATATTCTCAAAAGGAAGGGGCTAACCAGTTCAATATAGATTCATACGATATCACGTGAATTCTCGTTTTACTTTAAAAATTACACAATTTGTAAAAAAAAAAAAAAAAAAAAAAAAAGACGTTAGACGTGAAATACGGAAAACTTGACGGAAGTCTCTCTTTTAATGTTTTCTGTACCCTTTCTTTTATTGAGTAATTTCGGTTTAAGCACGAAACCGTTCCCCCCCTTTTTTTTTACCGTGCATTTGTGCAGAATCGGTACTTTATTATGCAGCATATTAGCGACATCAGATTCATTTAGAATTTACACAGTTGTTCCGTTTCTCAATATGCCACTCGGAAATGAAAGCGTTGCCCGTGGATTTTCGGAACATTTTTTTTTTTTTTTTTTGTCTGGAAAGAGGACATACTTGAATGCTGAAGAGAAACATCCTTTTGCGGAGCGAATCTTGAATAGTGGACATTTTGAAAGGAAATTGGCAGTTTCCTGAGTGGTTGGTCTCGTTCAATACACCTCATCAAGAACCCATTTTTAAGAAAGAAAACATGAAAAAAAACAAAAAAAAAAAACAAAAACGGTATTCAATCATTAAAAAGAAATATAGATCTCCCAAGCCAAGGAAATAAATATTTATCTTTGTAAACGTGAATCTTCTATTATAATACACGTACTATTTTTTTTAAATTTTAATTTTCTCATCATTTTGTTCAAGTTGAGATTGTAGCATCCTACCGGATGCCAAGCATTCACCAGCTAACTCACATATTCCAACTGAGAGATCGTGTAAACATTCTGACCGTCCCTACAAGTGCAATTATTTGACTCCTAACACTTGATCTCTATGTCAAACACATACATATTCTGATATACCATGACAGTTCTCTTTAATCTCTCAATTATTTGGTCTATTAACCTACGGCGACGTCAGTTTTGGAAGCTTCACCCCATCGCTCGTTGTATTTTAGCTTCAGACCGTCCTGCGTGTTTGTCTGCAGAGCCTCAACACGCGGCGAAGAGGCACATTCCTAACACTTGATCTCTGTATCTAACACATAGATATCTGAATATCTCTCAAACGTTGAGTTAGAAAGAAGTAGTAGCCGTATCGCATGGGTTAGACTTCTGCACCGCTATTTTTATTTTAGCCAGTTGGAGAACTTGTCTTCAGATATATAGGCGTCGCATAGCCTCCTTTTAGTTGGGTGAATGGATATTGTAGAATCAGGTTGTCAGGTTCCTGGGAGGGTCCCTTACACTTTCTATTTGTCTCCACCTGTGTTTGTTTTCTGCAGTGTCTTGTTCTGATCTGACTTAAGGCTACCCACTGCTTCCTACTATTTGTAGCAAAACCTCGAAGGCGCAAAGTTGGATCTTCAATAATGTACCTTCCTTTAAGAATATTGTTTCTTCATTTCTCCTTCCATGTGCAAACTGAATCGAAATTTGACACCGGATATATTTTCCAGGTAGATTTTGTATTTTTTTCTTTTGTGAGTCGAGTTGCTCCTATGATTGCTGGGATTATAGAGATAAACACTGTTTTTTTTTTAAATAAATATATATCCATCTAGTCACACAAAGGTCTGTTTGATAAATGAGAAAAGGGAGATATGCGAGGGTCGTTCCAAAAGTAACGGCTCCTATTTTTATTTTTTCCAAATTGATTAGAGGATATTGCAAATTGCATTGTCATGATGACTTAACTTGTGCACTTATGATCTGAAATTTTCATCTCTCTGTTCAATATATTTGCAGTGCGAGACTCTAAGAAAGCAACTTCTGTCATTGACGTGCGTCAGGACCAGAGATACGTCATTGCATTCTTGGTAAACCTGCATTGAGTATGCTGAGGACTATGTGGACAAAAAATTCTGGAGCTCAAAAGGGTGCTCGTTTTAATATTACTATTCCTGTCTTCGAAGCTCCTCAACTTTTTGAGTTAAGAAATAATGTAACAGTACGTGGCGTTACAAACAAAGGAAATAAATAAGTAAAAATCCGAGTCGGTATTTTTTCTTTTTAACAAAATCATTTATTACCGTCTCGTCACCACTTAAAAAAAGCATCTTGCTGCCACATGTCTATCTAACCTGGTTAGCTTTTTTTCTTTCTTTCGACCACACGTTGGCCACAGCCGGCCCATTCCCGCCTACACTTTACACGTCCGTCTTGTTCGGCGCCGACGTTTTTCTCCCGACCACATCGTGTATTTTTTTCTTTTACTTAAGACGCAAGCACGAGCACACTTGCGAATTTGTTAAACGCGTTCAAACGCTGCTCCCGCTGCTAATGCAATCGCTAGCCACCCATCCTTTTGCTGCTGCTGATATTTTCATGCGCTACAATAGCAGGCTTTACTTTTTGATCGACTCTGGTATGACAAAGCGCGCTCTGGATGGCACGATGCACAGCGATCGTTCATCGCTGGCAAAAGTGCATTGAAAATGGTATTGACTATGTATTGGAACTACCCTCGTATTTCCATTATCAGGCAATTTTATGTTTTTATTATCCCTATTTACACGATTTGTCATCTCAATTGTCTTATAACAACAGTATTTCTTGAGATTAAGGGATAACCAAAAGTCACAGGGAGTAACGTCTGGACAATAGGGAGGTTGAGGAACTGTTCATATGCCTATCTTAGTCAAATAGTTTGTGACAAGGATGGAGCATACTTGAGACAAACTTCGCGCAAATCTTCCACATTTTCAGTTTCTCGCAAATAATTGTGTGTAAACTTGTCACATTGGGATCAAACTGTGCACTTACTTCGTAGAAACACGGCGGTCCTTATCCATAAAATTCTTTGGGCGATCAACTCTGGTGTTCTGGCTTCCTTACTCCTTCTACTCCTCTCGTCATCTTTCATAAACCCCTTGCTTTTCCTTGAATCTCTTATGTCACTCAAAAACTTATGCTCGACTCATGTAAGATGGCCCAAAAGCAGTCTGAAGCGTTCCGTAAGTTTCTGTGTCATTTTTTTTTTAAGTAAAAAAACAATTTTATTGCATATCGTTCTTCTAAAGTGTCCTCACGCCCAGACTGCATTTTTGAAATTCACCAGTTGTGACAATCAGGCTTTAGTAGGGTGGATTCCAATTCCTGTTGCAGCTGTTCATTTGAGCCAGAAATGATAAAAATTGGCCAGTCATCTCATAAGATGTATAGCAATAACATCTTGAAGGTTCAAGTGTCTACGAAAAATTTAAATGCTTGTACAAAGAAAGAAAAAAGTCTGAAAACTTTTTGAAGGAACCAGATATTTTATTTTTAATGAAAATATGTTATTAGTAAAACATTTTTTCTCGTGGTTCGTATCTTGTTTGGTGAGATTTCCCGAAAAAATAACCCCCCCCCCAAAAAAAAAAAAAAACAAACAAACTAATGTTACGGGAATAAAAGTACTTCTGTACTAGTTGTTTTTTTTTTTAAACAAAAAAAAACAAAAAAAAACACTATCAAAACAGTTCTTTCCATTTTTTGCCTTCTTATCTGCTCACAATTTTTGCCAGGGATAGGCTTTAGTGTAATTATTAGAAGCCTGTTGCAGACATTTTCAGTTTGTTTTATAGACGAGCGCACATTAACGTACAAAGTTTCCGGCATTCCCTCGTCTTCTTAATAATAATAATAATAATTATAATAATAATAATAATAATAATAATAATAATAATAATAATAATAATAATAAACACAAGAGATTTCTATGTATCAAGTTTTGTGAAAATAAAAATAAAACAGTTGGTTATTTCTTGCTGTTACTAGTTTGGCGGTACACAAATAGAAGAACAAGATACTTTTAGCCAAATGTGCAATATATATATATGAAATAAAATGAAGGTGAAAGGACTTGCATACTCAACGTTTCGCCCGATTTATGCGGGCTTTTTCAAGAGGGATGGTCATTGACGAGAGAGTCGGAAGATTTGGGGCTATATATAATGATGGGGAGAGAGCGGCGTGTTTTCCTTATGTAAATTAGATGTCTATATACATATATACATTTTATGAGAGAAAATAAATTAGAGTAAACAAGCGTAGTGGATTACATCTAAAAGTTAAAATATCCTAGATATTTAAAAAATTGCGTCTGGAAATATAACCGTGATAGATTAAGTAAATAAAATGAAACTAGGTTACGAAGGGAGTTTTTAAAAATTAGAGATAATTGAATTGGGGAAAAATAGCGTAGTAACTGTAGATGGCGTCTAAAAATAAGAATAGGAGGTGATAAAATGGGGTCTAAAAATAGACACTGATAAAATAAAATACAGTAAATAAGTAAAATAAAAATAAAAAAATGAAGTGAAATTACGAATGGATTAAAAAAAATATATATATATATTTCGAGTTTAACCTGTGTCTAAATTGTTCTCTTCAATAATCATTTTCGACAGATAGGGAGCAATGTGGGAAAAAAACCTTTTCTTTGCTTAATTATATTGCTGGAATGGGAGATTATAGTTGACTCAATTAAACGTCGTGTGGATCTGTTATGTATGTGTCTAAGGAAAGTTGCTTTGTTAAAATCAAAATGGTGGTCGTTCTCCATATTGTGTTGAGTGTATTGTTGTTTTTTACATCTCTTTTGTGTTCATATATTCTTTTATTTAAATTACGTTGAGTTTCTCCTACGTATATTCTTCCACAATCAAGGCAGGGAATGAAATATATTCCAGCTTTGGTGTTAGTGTTGGTATTAGTCATAATTTCACGTATTACATCCCTAATTGTTAAAGAGTTTAGTTTTGTTATTTGAATGCCTGTCTTATTTAGGTTCTTATAGATTGTGTCGTTGTTTTTATTAGTTGGTAATGTTAATTGTCTGTCGTGTGTCTGGCTATTAAGGGAATTGTCTCGGTTTCGGTTATGGTAAATTTTTAGTGCTTTCCTTTTTGTATTTGTTAAAAAATGTTGAGGGTATTGTAAGTTCATGAATGTACGTTCGATAAACTCAAATTCTTCCTTGATGTATTCTTCACTGCATATACTCAGGGTCCTAAGAAAAAATCCTATTAGAATACCCCTTTTTACTTTATTATCGTGATGAGACTAAAATGTATGTAATCATTTTTATTCGTTACTTTCCGATGGACTTTAAAACTTAGACGATCATTGTTATTTATGATATTGATGTCCAGAAAAGCTATGGAGTTGTTATTTTCTCTTTCATATGTATAGTTAATAGTGGGTTCGATCTTATTTAATTTATTAGTGATATATATATATGCAATTTATGTGTAATTTTTGTTTTATATATGTTTTATATATATATATCATAATATATAATATATATATATATATATATATATATATATATATATATACTTATATGTAATATATATGATTTTATATTTTTATATATAAGATATATATTTTATATATGTATATATTTATATATATATATATTTTATATATATGTTATATATATATTTATATATAAATATATATATATGTATTTACTTATATATAATATATATATTTTTTTATATATATTTATATATAATATATATATTTAATAGATATGTTTTATATATATATTTATATATATATATAAATATATATTTATTCATATATAATATATATTTTTTATTTATATATATTTTTTATTTATATATATTTATATATATATATTTATTTAAATATTCATTTATTTATATAAACAAGGAAATAATTAAACATGTTATAAAACACTTTATTAAAAGTTAAAAACATTACATTTCGACAGATTGAGGACAATCCCCTTCTTTTGTGTCTCCTCTTTGAAAATTGATTATGTTTTTAACTCTTCTTAAAGTGTTTTAACATGTTTTATTAATACTTTGTTCTATTTCCTCTTTGGTTTCATTGAGCTTTTACATCTGATTAGGATTAATTTATAAATATTAAGTCTTTTATATTCATGATACATTTTAAGTTTGCTATTTTGGATTATCTTGGTACACTTAATTGTAATTCTTTTTTCTCACATACACACAGAAATAAATATATATATATATATATATATATATATATATATATATATATATATATATATATATATATATATGTGTGTGTGTGTGTGTGTGTGTGTGTGTGTGTGTGTGTGTACTGTATATATACGCTATATTATACAGGGTAGAACGATAAAATTGTTGCCCAGAAGAAAACAACACTACAGCTTTATTTGAAACGTATATTGAAAAATATTGAGGTAAATTTATTATGTAGTTGGACATCTATTTAAGGTAGTCGCCTTCAGCCACAATCACCGCCTCCATACGGGTCCAGAACTAAGACCATGCCTTTTTCCACAAGCGAAGGATGAGATCGGCGCATACTCGGCGGATAGCGATTTCTAAGATGTGAGGTGGCATGATGTGGCCCTCACACCACACCAAGGCCATAACCGTGGCCGGAAACTTTGTTTTCATCACACTGGGCATGTCTTCAACCTTTAACCCCTTCGGATTTGCATTTGGAGAGTGCTGACAATTGTCCTAATGTCATATTTTGGGTCGGTAGAGAGCATGAGTTATACAGCGGCGCATCTGCGATCTCGCACGTTGAATATTTTATCACTTTAAGACGTGAGGGAAGGTATATATCGCTTTTGTGATTTGCGCACAAATGGCCAACTAGTAGATCTTCAGCAATAAAATAGAAAACCGGTGTCCATCAAACGGAAATGAAATCATGTCGTCTTTAGGCTTATTTCACCGTAGCAATGGAAAATTAAGTAAAAAGATAAAAAAAATAATAAACAACTACAATGATTACTTTTTCTCTTGGAAAATAGATACAATTTTTTTCCGATTCCGATGTTTTTGCCTTAAAAATTTGTCCATTCCAATTCCGATCAATTGTTTAAACACCAATATATATATATATATATATATATATATATATATATATATATATATATATATATATATATATATATACACTAGCATTTCAGCCCGGCGTTGCCCGGGTATTTGGAGGTGTAAGTTGAGCAAAAAAAAAAAAAAAAAAAAGCTGTCAATTTTTTAAACTTTGGCCCCTATTATGCCCCCTTAACATTTATTGTTTTGGGCTTGAACTAAGTTATCAAGTTGGATCCATGTCCAAGAAACCTATATCTAAAATTTCAAGTGTGTAGACCCAAAATTGTTGGAGGAGTTTGGTAGAGTTCTCAGAAGTCAATTCGTTGAAGTTTGACCCATTAATCGCCAAATTTCTGGCCGAAATCGAGTCACATCGATTTTTCCAAATCTCAGTACCCTGTATATCAAATTTCGAGTCTGTAGACTTAAAATTGACAGAGTTATTGCGTATGGAAATATACACACAGACACACGCACACACAGACACTTTTACTTTTATATATAATATATATATATATATATATATATATATATATATATATATATATATATATATAGTAATTTATAAAATATATATAGCGATAAGCTACACTGAATATTCCGCGTTTCATCCACTCTAGGACTCTTCAGGCTAAAGAGTCCTAGAGTGGATGACACGCGGAATATTCAGTGTAGCTTAATCGCCATATATATTTCATAAATTACTAACTAGCTCTACCTATGTATTGGGCACTTTTAAAGTAAATACTTACAGTTTACGCAGAGGTCTATACTTTCGTATATTAAATTTATGTGAGTAAATTAAGTAGTCTTATATATATATATATATATATATATATATATATATATATATATATATATATATATATAACGTTTGTATCTGCATATACACACACATATAAATATATAAATGACAATATATCGATATCTATATTTATATCTATATACATATATATATATATATACATATATATAGTCATCCACATATAGTACTGTTTCGCTGTATCACAACTCATCAGTGCGGCTAGACAGGCAATTACCTCAAGCCAGAATCGAAACCCGTACGACAGTCAAGGCTTTTAACCATTGCACCAATCAGCAGCTGCTGTGCGGCTGAGAATTAACGATTTAGACATCGTCCGAATACCTAAGCTCCATTTGTTTATACAAAGAGTGTCGCTTAATACGCCAATGGTATATCGTGTACAACTTCCCAATATGCTCAACTCAAGATAAAGAGTATTATAGTCATCCACATACAGTACTGTTTCGCTCTATCACAGCTCATCAGTGCTGCTAGACAGGTAAGTCCCTCAAGCCAGGATTCTATAAATGAAAAAAAAATCAGTCGTGAAATTAAAATGCTACATTGTATGCGATTAGGAACACCATCACAATCGCAACATCTTTATAGGAAGGAGTCCCTATTTTTCTCGCTAAACATTTAGTATTACCCCGGCTACCAGTTGTCACCGGGACTGATTTTATGTTCCACAGATAGTGTGATTTCACCTATCGTATCTGGTCCATAGATATATAGGCATAATATAATTTTTCCAATATCCGATCATAAATAATAATGTCTCTCTCTCTCTCTCTCTCTCTCTCTCTCTCTTCAAATTCCGTCTTGTCTGATTAGCTGTGTTCTGAAAATGCTCATACTCCAATTATTAAATTTATAAACGAAGCTACAAACATTAAAATATGGCGTCGCTAAGAGATATATTTTTGGGTCCGGATTCGAGTTTGTTTATGTAAGATCGAAGAATACACAAAAGAGAAAATCATTAAACACATTTAAAATAACCCATAATAAAATGTAGTCGCAGCATATTTATGACAGTGTACTAAGAAGTTTGTTTTACTTATTTTTTAATAGAGAAATTAGCCTTTTAATATCAACGTCAGAGCGAGAATATGTATATATATATATTTCACCAAAAACCTGGCTTTGATGGAGGGGGAGACTAAAACTTGCTGCTATAGTTTCAGATGATCTGAAATAACAGCTAGGGGAGACTTGATTCAGAATATTTCTTATATGTTATATATCCCCTCTTTTAGAAATGAAAACAAAACAAAAAACAAGTGAAGCATGCATGGTCCCCCGTGATTTCACAGTGAACGAGGCGTAAGAAATGAATAAGTTCAGCATTTCCCCTCCCCCCAATTAGGCCCAAAGTCCCCAGGGGATGTCAATTCCATGTGAAAATGAACAAACGGTGCAGTTTTAGGCCTTAAGATATGTAAATTTGAGTTCTGCACCATGCAAAAAAAAAAAAAAAAAAAAATGACCAAGTCCATCATTTGCCTCCCCCCCCACATTTAGCTCCCAATTCCCCAACGCCTTAACATATTTAAATTTGAGTTAAGCACCATGCAAAACTGCTAAATAGACGTACACGGAAAAATTTGGACAAATATGGTAAAATAGTCCCCAAAATTGAGTATTTTTATTAGCCTTAAAAAAAAAAAACCCTGGTGCACACTCAAGAGTTATTGCGAAGTACAGACAAACAAAATTATATAGAAATCAGTTAGTTACAAATTTTCTGAAAATTTTATAAAAATCCGAGGCATCAGTTTTTTTTTTTTAATAAGCACAAAAGTGTCAATTTTAGCCATTTTAACCCGATAGACACCCCTAGAGTGTGTGTGTGTGTGGGGGGGGTAACCCCGGAAAATCTGTTCTGTTACTTTTTACTCATATCATGTTTAATGTTTGTGCAAAATTTCAAAAAAATTCCAAGCGTAGTTATTGAGAAACGTGCGGACAGACAAACTGACGAGGATGAATTTTGTCGGGGGGAATAAAAAATAAATATAAAAATAAGTGCAAAAGGAAATAAAATATAAGGAAAATACGGCAATAAATGGAAAAAAAAAAAGAAAAAAATTACGAGAGAAAAGTTTAAAGTAGCAAATGGGTAGAAATGTTATCTAAAGTTCTTAGGTTCTTGCTGAATGCAAAGTAGTGTCGAAATGCCCTTTTAAATTATTAATAAACAGAAGCTCCGTTGTGAGAATTTTAGTCTCATATCCAGTTCAAACAGTGATTCAGGGTAGCAATGATGGAAAGTTTGTAAACTTTTTAAATAATAAAGCCAAGAATGAAAATATCATTTCTGAATGTTACCGCTTTTTTTCGGCAGAAATATTAATTCAAATATGGCATAACTAAAAATAACCCCCCCCACAGACACACACGCAACCGTGCACTAGCAGTGTCAGAAATTTCGTGAAAACTATTGAATTAATTCCACCCGCTATCTTTCGAAGCTTATAAAATTCTGATACACCTAACCGTGCGCGCTTTCAACTTTTCTTCCGATTTTCAGATTTTGGAATTATGTATATGTTACTTTATTTTGTTTTAAAATTTATAAGTTCCTAATTTTTTATTTGATGAGTAAGGGCAGAATACATGAAAAAATTGACCTAGTAATTACATGAATTATTCTGCACTACGAAACAGATACTGACAAGAATTAAACATTTTAATATGCCGAAAGAAATAAACGGTAAGATGGTCAACATCAAGAAATTGGGAATACAGACTTTTTGTCATTTATTTGTATATGCTCTGTAGTTATATCGAGCTTCATAAATTAAACAATTGGTATAAATAAAAGGGTGATTATAATTGAAGAAGCATATTTTCCCATAAGCGGTTTGAGCACTATAAAATTGGTGGACGATTGTTTGTGTGAAATGGACATTTGTTGAGGTCATTTACAGGAACCGCTCCCATGGGTCGATGGGTAGAACTACCGGCTTTAAACGGAATGGTTCTAGATACAATCCTCGGCTTGGGAGAGGTGCTAGTCTGGCCGCACGGATGAGTTGTGATACTACGAAACAGTACTGTATGTGGATCACTACAAGTTTATATATATATATATATATATATATATATATATATATATATATATATATATATATATGTGTGTGTGTGTGTGTGTGTGTGTGTGTGTGTGTGTGTGTATGTGTGTGTTTGTATGTGTGTGTGTGTCCCGTTTGGCTGAATTTTGTTTTAAGATTCGAGAACGGATTTATGTAAGGATTGTTTTCTTTGGCAATTCGTCCGCAAACATTACACACCTTCCCCATCATTATCTCCTTCCTCTCCTCCGCCGCCAAAACAATTCGGTTCACATATCCCCCTACCACCACCACAAACTTCCACCACCGCATTTACGAAATGTGGACAAAAATACACACAGACACGCGCGTGTTTTGAATCCAAAAATAATCCCAGCCGTGTGCGATTCTTTCATTTCTTACGCACGTCGAAGAAACCATCTAAAAGCGAATGCCTACGTAGATGGATACGCAGGTAGGTAGCTAGGTAGGTAGGTAGGTAGTTAGGTGAGGACCGATCTAGCGGGCTGCTGTGGAAAAAAAAAAAACAATGGAAAAGGAACCGGCATTCCTCAGTTGCCCGCCTATCCATCATACAACCCGACGGGATGCGGATATTCGAAGCAGAGAATGGAGTTATGCGAAACCAAGAACATCTCGCAGAGAGAGAGAGAGAGAGAGAGAGAGAGAGAGAGAGAGAGAGAGAGAGAGAGAGAGAGAGAGAGAAACGAAGAGCGAGAGAGAGAAAGAAATAATCGAAGTGAGAGAAAGAGAGAGAAAGAAATAATCGAAGAGAGAGAGAGAGAGAGGGCGAGAGAGAGAAAGAAATAATCGAAGAGAGAGAGAGAGAGAAAGAAATAATCGAAGAGAGAGAGAGAGAGCGAGAGAGAGAGAGAGAGATGGAGAGAGGAAGAGAATCTGAAGAAAAGAGCAGAAGGACGCAGGGAGGTATGAGAGCACTAGATACAAAAGCATAATATAACTTCTACAGGTAATTTTCAAACGTACGGCGAATACTTTTAGAGGGGCCCGGTAAAAAACAAACACAACACCGAAAAAAGGGTGTCGGATGTACCCTAGAAACAATCACCTCTAATTCCCCTATCACCCTCACCACCGGTCCGTTATCCGTTGCTCTTAGTCTTACCCACCCGGAAAAGACTAGGCAGAGTGCCATTTCAGAGGCAAAGCAGAACAGTTCGTATATATTTCTTCTGCTTTTTTTAGGAGTCGATTCTAAGTGTACACGTGGGAACATTTTAAAACAAGTCCTCTATCACGCTTGGATGAATCATATATATATATATATATATATATATATATATATATATATATATATATATATATATATATATATATTAGCATTTCAGCGCGGCGTTGCCCGGGTGTTTGGAGGTGAATGTTGAGAAAAAAAAAGCGATTAATTTTTTAACTTTGACCCCTATTATAACTCCTTAACATTTATTGTTTTGGGCTCAAATCGAGTTATTAAGTTAGATCCAGGTCCAAGGAACCTATATCTAAAATTTCAAGTTTTTAGACTCAATGTTGGCGGAGGAGTAGGGTAGAGTTCTCAAAGATCAATCGTTGAACTTTGACGCCTTAACAGCCAAATTTCTGTCCGAAAACGGATTACAAAGATTTTCCCCAAATCTCAGTCCCCTGTATATCAAATTTCAAGTCTTTAGACTAAAAATTGACATTGAGTTATTGCGTAGGAAAATGTACACAGACACACACACAGACACACAGATACACAAACAGACACATTCACTTTTATATATATACTAGCATGAGTGCCCGAGTGTTTGGAGGTATATGCTGAGCAAAAAAAAAAAAGGTAAATTTTTTTAACTTTGATCCCTATTATGACCCCTTACCTTTATTGTTTTGGGCAAAATCAAGTTATTAAGTTAGATTCATGTTCAAGGAATCTATATCTAAAATTTCAAGTGTTTAGACCCCAAGGTGTCGGAGGAGTTTGGCAGGGTTCTCAAAGGTTAAATCGTTGAACTTTGACCTCTTAAGATCCAAATTTCTGGCCGAAAACCGATCACATCGATTTTCCCAAATCTCAGTACCCTGTATATCAAATTTCGAGTCTGTAGACTTAAAATTGACAGAGTTATTGCGTAGGTAAATGTACACACACACAGACAGACAGACACACAGACACGTTCACTTTTATAGAAATACTAGTATTTCGGCCCGGCGTTGCCCGGGTGTTTGGAGGTGTATGTTGAGCAAAAAAAAAATAAAAATAAAAAAAAGCGGCCAATTTTTTTTAATTTGACCCCTATTATGACCCCTTAACACTTATTGTTTTGAGCTCACATCAAGTTATTAAGTTAGATCCATTTCCAAGGAATCTATATCTAAAATTTCAAGTGTTCAGACCCAAAATTGTCGGAGTAGTGTGATAGAGTTCTCAAATGTCAAATTGTTAAACTTTGACCTCTTAACAGCCATATTTCTGGCCGAAAACCAATCACATCGATTCTCCCAAATCTCAGTACCCTGTATATAAAATTTCGAGTCTGTAGACTAAAAATTAACAGAGTTATTGCGTAGGGAAATGTACACAGACACACAGACACACAGGCACGTTTACTTTTATAGATATATAGATAGATTATGATGATGTCATACATAATGTAATAACTGATGTCATACATAACGTCGTAGCAACGCTATGTCATAGGATGATATTACGTCATAGCAGATGGCGTCATGTATGACGTCACGTATGACGTCACGCAAGGTGCAAAAATGAAAGAAATCCCGGACAACACCGGGCAACCTGCTAGTAAATATATATAATGACGAACGAACATTTATTTACTGCTATAGTAGGATTCTTCATGTAATCAAGGATCGGAGCTCAGTCGAGCACCTTCCGTAAGAGCAATAATAAAGTAGAGAAAAGCCAGTAACGTTGTATTTTTTGTATCTTACAATAGAGATCACTGCCCATTAGACTACTACTTTGTCGAGATAACAAAGAGTGCTTTGAGCGGCATCACACCACCATATATCTCTCCTAAAGGTTGGAAATGTCGTAAGAACAGAGCAACCATCGAAATAAAGGGTTAGTTCATTTGATAATTTTTGTTTTTTGTTCTTAAACTTTTTTTTTACTTTGGCGTTTTTGATTTTTTTTTTCTTTTTGATACGAAATAAATCGTTGTCTCCACTGCCTTGGCTGACATATTATAAAGATCCCCACTGACTGACGACTTACTGGCTACTGTCCTTGGATTGCCCGCGGTCTTGTTTTATCGCGTTGACTCACGTCTCCCATATGGACTGCCAACAGCACGAAGAAAAAGAAAAGCGCACCCACACACACCCGCATGCGCACGCGCACACACACACGCACACACACACACACACACACACACACACACACACACACACACACACACACACACGCAAAAGCCACTACTACTGTGGTTAGAACATGCAAAGCTCCCGTTGAACTTGGTGAAAAACCGTGACATTCTTATACTGTCGGAGATTTATGCTTTCCTTATTTGGCCTTTTGCACTCGTTGGGTTCATGTCGCTGAAAAATTGAGCAAATTTATCCGCTTCAAACTAGGGATCCATCTCAGCCGGCTTTTTAAGAAGTAGACAGCTTTAATATTATTACCATGACGGATAAAATAAATCCCTGAGCCAAGCAATTTTGCACCATGTATGAGTATAAAATCAATACGAAAAATGTATAAATGTTTATATCTTTTCTGTATTTATTTCCTTTGTGTTGACATGGAGTATTACAAAAAGTCTTTTGAAAAATAACAAGAATGGTTCCTTCAAAAGCACATGATTTTCGACCGACCCTTCGATCTTCCTCGGTGTGAATAATATATTATATATATATATCATTGTGTGTGTGTGTATACCGCACTTCGGGGTAATTTCGCCAAATCCGGGGGTAATTGCATCAATTAAAAAGAAGTGCTCTTTATATGCGTGGTTGCCGAAAGAGCACTTTTAGCTAGTTGCCGCAATAATTACCCCAGACTTGGTGCAATAAGCCCAAAGTACTATATATATATATATATATATATGATATATATATAATATATATAATATATATTATATATATAATATATATTATATATATTATATAGATAAAATTATGTATATTATATATATATATATGTATTATATATATATTTTGAATATATATATATATATATATATATATATTATATAGAATTTTATAGATATATAGGTATAGGATTTACAGTTTTTTTTATTATACATAGACACACACACATACACACACAAACATATATATACATATATATATATACATACATACACATATATATATATATTTATATCATCAAATACCAGTTTGCGCCCATATAATGCTCTATAGAACACTGTAAATAAATACGGCAAAGAAATAGAAATTTAACTAAATACAGCCCATATTATTTATTTACGCCTCGGAGTCATGTTTAAAAATAGCTTGATTAATGATCGGTTAAGTAGTTTTCATGTAAGTCATATATATACAAATTTATGAACATATATAAATAATTAGCTCTATATGTACATATAATATTAAATATATCTATAGTAAGATGCACAACGTTCTCATTTTTCGTTCTAGCTAAAAATCATTAACTAAATCCGCGAATACCCATAACATATAAGTATACGCAACACACACACACACACACACACACACACACACACACACACACACACACACACACACACACACACACACACTACACAAATGCCTAAGCTGCATTTGTTTACACATATGATATATATATTATATGTGTTTCTATATATGTGTTTCTATATATTTATATATATATATATATTATATGTGTTTACACATATAATATATATATATATGTATGTATATATATATATATATATATATATATATATATATATATATATATATATAAAATGAAAATTACAATTGAATTTACCAAAATGATCCAAGATGGTAAAATTAAAATAAATTATAAATATCAAAGAATTAATATTTGTAAAATTATCTCAGCCAGATATAAAAGCTCGATGAAACCAAATAGGAAATAGAGCTTATAATATGAGCAAGCAGTTAATAAAATATGTTAAAAAACACTTTGAAATGAGTTAAAAACATATTTAATCTGAAAAGGAAACACTAAATAAATGGATAGTCCTTAATCCGCGAAGTTTCGAAGAAATACTCTCCTTCTCATCTGAGGGTAGGAATTAGCAAAATGCGGGATCGGATTTTGCATGCAAAAGTATTTGATGAAACAACAAGTAAGTCAAAGATCTTACTTAAAAACAAAATAAGTTAAGCAGAGGGAATATGGTAAAGAAAAAGGTGATTACACATGAATGGATAGTCTGGTGGAAGATAAAAAATCCAGTGACGGTAAAATCCAAGTGTAAAGCTTCAAGAAAGTTAAAAGAATTTCCATTTGTACAAGTAAAATCCAAGGAAATCCCGTAATTGGAGGAAGATGATCCATAATAATCCAAAGGCAGAAATCCATGGAATAATTCACAAAAATGTGTACAAGGAAAAAAATAATATTAATAAAAGAACAATAAGATGTGCTTTTCACTCTACTTCCGAGACATAACTATATATATTATATGTGTAAACAAATGCACAAGCTGCAATTGTTTACACATATAATATATATTCTCCACAACCACTCAAAAAACTATTTTCAATAATTGTGCTGAAAAGCAAAATAGCGTCCATTTGCAGCTGAACATTTTGCTAACTGCATTTTATTTCCTCTGATGATATGAGCCATTTTTGAAAATCCATGGATTAAGGAAATTAAAATAACTCCTTCTATATATTCCTTTCTCAAACAATAAATTCTTAAATCGAATATATGTCTCTATATTTTGTTTTTTTCAGAATTTAAAATTTAACCACGAAACATATATATATATATATATATATATATATATATATATATATATATATATATATAGTGTTATAATGGAATAATTCCAGAGGAAATCCGGGTAGGAGAGCTCAATGTGGTAAACAGAGCAATAATATAAAAAATATAACACGGAAATTACATAATTGTCGATGCAATAATTTATTTCAACCTTATGGTATTTTCAAGCATCTAAATCAGACAATTACATTTTTGATACTGATACTGAGTATCAAAAATGTAATTGTCTGATTTAGATGCTTGGCTTGAAAATACCATAAGGTTGAAATAAATTATTGCATCGACAATTATGTAATTTCCGTGTTATATTTTTTATATTATATATATATATATATTTATATATATATATATATATATATATATATATATATATATATATGTGTGTAAATATAAAAAAAAAAAAAAACTTTTAAATATGAATTAGACTGATTGAAATAAATCAGACACTCTACCACTCGTCAATTTATTGTCATTTGTTGTAGGCGGTAAAAACTTATTCCAATTAATTCTTACGGTGAATATTACTTATATTCTTTCCCGAAACTATACTTATAATTGCACATTCTTTTTTTCAGTTTTCTGTTTTCACCTTTTACGTTATATGCTTTTATTTATTTTCATCACATTTGTTTGAAACGCGTGTTTTATTCTTAAACTTTAATATCTCTTAAAACGATATATGCATGCAAAAAACATTGACGGAGCCCCTAAAAATGAAAAGAAACTTTTCACTAAGTGATCCCTCCTCTAAATCAGCCCACCCAACACTTCCTGAATAGATAGCATCTCGGCATAGGACCGGGTCAAGCGAATCGACCAGCATGGTTTTTAGCCTCGAATGTCGAAGATAAAAAAGCTAAATAAAATTTTATTCGTTTCGCATGAAATTAAGCAAATATTCTTTACATTTCCAGGCATATAGTTACCGATAATTTTTCTCCACTTAAAATAGAATTATAAACAACAGCTTAGATAATAAATATTTAGAAGACAGTAAAACTTTATTTAAGCATGATACTTATTATCTACAAACCATCTGAGTGCGCTCATGGGTCTGGTCTGGAACCCCGACACATAGCTTACCTTTCCTATCTGATTTTTCAGTAGAATTTGTAAACTAGGTAACCCATCTGGAAGTGAATAACTGTAAAGAGTTTTTTTTTTTTTAAATCTTTTTTGTCAAATATACTATCATTAACCAATACGGTTTTGTTATATTTAAAACGAAAGTAAAATTTTTTTTTTCCAAATTAAACTGCAGTATCCATTATTTTTTAACTCGTCTTAACTTGATAAGCACAAACTGTATTACTCTTAACCAGTTTTTTAAATGAGTTGTTCAAACCTAAATTAGTACAAAATAACCCGACTTCACAAATTGAATGTTCCATTATCGTATTTTACTTAAAAGGTAAATCTAGGATGCTCGGACATTCTCTATCGAGGTAGATAAAGCCAAAAATATCCACACATAATATGAGAGGGGAAACTATTTTCAAGTATGGTCCTAAGCTGGGAATGGAGCAACGGGCTTATAAGTAGATATTAATAAGTCTTTACCTTTTTTTTTAAATGGAGAGTAGATAATGCACTATGGATGTGTTATCGGCAGCTTCAGTAAATCTCGCTTCTTTTTTGGCCCTCAGTCCTCATTTCCAATGAGTGGTTTTTCTGACAAAGGGTGAAGAAAAAGCTGCTTTTCAGATCGGTAGTACTTCGTGAACAGCAGCCTGAGATGTCGGAAATTTTTCTGTTTCTATGTCTATCCTTGTGGCCATGTCTCTAGTAAGGGTGCTGGAAGTAAACGTTTCATCTGGGCTGACGTTATCCGCCTGATAGTCAGGGACCCGAACCTTGGATTAACCACTAAAGAGGCTGTCCTATCAGCATGTGCAAAGTACCAGGACTGCTGTATTGCCATTTGTTGAATGGATTCGTAACCATCCAGTAGTTTATGGTGGGGCCTCTCGATGCCATACCAGTGGGTAATCGTTACGGCTTTACCTTATCATGTGCTAAAAAAAAATCCAGTCTTTTTCTCTCTTACTTTCCCTCTCTGTCCTGTTCTAACCAAGTCTGTCGACCTATTCCACAAATCCTAAAACCTCAACATGAAATATCTCAAAAAAACAAAAAAAGAAAACACGAATGAACCTAGAACCCCACCCTCCAATGTAGACTCCTAGTAGTCTCCTTCTCCAACATTAGGGGTCTACGTTCCAACCTTCTAGAGGTTGAACCCCAATTACAGGAGCCGAAACCGGACATATTTTTTCTAAGCGAAACAGACATAGGGCCGACCACTTCCCTAGATGAGTTCATAATTAAAGGATACTCTAACTTAATATCTAAATCTGACCCCCAAGATCGCCATGGACATGCAATATGCGCCTACATTAAAGATGGCTTCCCGTGTGGCAGGGATATCTCCAGTGAGGACCCTAATTTACCTTATATGTGCTTCGGGGTTGCACTTGCTTACACCACCGCATTTATATTTACCCTCTACAACAACAGCGGGCATACTATCTTTAAGAGTATATCGGAGAAAATTGACCACATCCTGTCTGCTCATCCTTCGGCTAACATTCACATTTGCTGACCCACTCAAATAAGACAGATGATGAGGGGAGGTTCTGTCATGATTTTGCCATTGCCTATGACATCAGCCAGATTGTTCACGAACCTATCTGTATGCCCGATACTACCAGTCAGTAGACCTTCTAGACCTTTTTCTCACAACTTCCCCTGAGCTATGTTCATGTTCTTTCTATCTCCCCTGGGATCATCCGACCACTTCGTTGTATAAGTTAAGATAAAAATGAAACGTAATAAGTCTTCAGACGTACCTCTTAACCGTACTGTATATCGATACTCAATGGCTGACTGGGATAGCTTTCGTACATTCATATCTGATCTACCTCTGCATTCCATGTTTAAAAAGAACGTATCCTCTATAGTATCAGACCTGAGCGAATGGTTATTTTCAGACATAGACCGATTCATACCATCCTAAAAATTCCAACGAAAACAAAACAGCCAGCCATGGTTCTCCCCAGAATGTACTGCTGCCATTACGCAGAGAAATCACTTTTTTCATAGCTACCAACGTAATAGATATACCGAGACTAAAGCTGCTTTTAGGACTGCCAGTACCACTTTAAAAGAGTAATAAAAAATGCAAGAGAGCTATATGCTCAGTCCGTTAAAAGTAGCTGAGCAGCGGCTTGGTTCCCACCAGTTTTGGCAAATCTCAAACAGGATCGCGAACAGAAGCGTGCGTTCTATCCCAACCATCACAATAGACCTGAGGTCATCTCGTCAGCGTTAGACAAGGCAAAACTATTTGCCAAGAACTTTGCAGCTAATTCTACCCTTTGCGACGAAGGCCATCAACTCCCCGTATTTCCTCCTATAACAGACAACACGCTATGCAACATACAAATATCTGTGCGTGAGGTTGCCATGCTAATCAAGAACCTTGATTCCAGTAAAGCAACTGGCCCAGACGGCATTCCAATTATAGTGTTGAAAAAGCTTCAACCAGAACTTGCCCCCATACTTACAAAACTGTTTAAGCGTTCCCTTAAGAAGTGCTTTCCAACACCCTGGAAAACCTCATCAGTATGCCCTGTATTTAAGAATTTAGGGGATAAATCATCTCCCTCTCAGTACAGACCAATAAGCCTCTTGTGTGTCACGAGAAAGCTGCTGGAATCCATATTAAATAGAGAAGTAGTCAACCACCTCAGCAGAAATAGCATTCTTAGTGACATGCAATATGGTTTCCGTTCTGCCAGATCTACAGCAGATGTGCTAACGGTTATATCTCATAGGATTAGTGAATCTCTCGAAAAATGCTCCCTTTTCTAGGGCAATTTGCTCTTGACATATCAAACGCCTTCGAGAACGTATGGCATAGGGGCCTACTTCAAAAGATTTACAGCTATGGTATAACTGGAAATGTTTTCTCAATCATTATATCATTTCTCGCTGATAGGCTTATAAGAGTAGTGGTTTATGGGCAGAAATCAGAGGCTCACAGTATTAATGCTGGAGTCCCTCAGGGGTCCATCCTGGACCCAACTATATTCCTGATCTTCATCAATGATCTCCCAAAACACATACTTAAATCATTCGTTGACATCTATGCCGATGACACTACGACCTATGGCAACACATCAAAGACCGTAAATGAATAAAGTTCTCTCTGATTCTATCTTCTCTGATCTTGAGCGCGTGGTACAGTGGGGGGAAGAGGTGTCTGGTTACTTTTAATGCATCTAAAACCAAGCTCCTATCTTTATATCATCAACGTTCTGATCTACATATGGCATCAATTGAAATGGATGGCTATCGTCTTGGGGAGGCTCCATGTTTTGACAATCTTCTGGGTTTGACCTTTACTCCTGATCTGAAATGGGACATGTACATCAAGTCTGTTCCCAAGGTCGCTGGGAAAATGATAGGATCTTTCCACCGCTCCAGAAGATATCTCACTATTGATGCAATTCTCTATCTGTATAAAAGCCAAGCACGCCCAAGAATTGAATACTGCTGCCACATCTGGGCCGGAGCTGCTAAAAACAGCCTATCCTGCCTTGACAGAGTACAAAATAGACTTCGTGGCTTAGTGGGGGATGCCTTTTTCTCTTCCCACAGAAGAGACGTTGCGAGTCTGTCTTTGTTTTATCGTTATTTCCATGTCAAGTGCTTGTCCGAGTTCCAATCTCGTCCCCCCTCGCAAATCTTTCACGAAAAACACCCATCTAGCTGAAACCACTGCCAGTAAGTTTCCCCACTCTTTATCTGTGCCTAAATCATAGCGTAGATTCCATGACCAAAGCTTCTTTCTTAGAACTGCACACCTGTGTAACTCTGTTCCGTTTGCCTGTTTCCCACCTTACTACAACTTAGATGTCTTCAAGTCCAACATAAGCAAATTCCTGATGAATCGCCCCCTTCAGTAAGACACTTTATCAAATCTCCAATACTAACGATTACTATGATACAATCCCATTGATTACTGTACACGCAATAACCCTTAACCTCGAGTGGCTTCCGGGCCTTCATAAGTGGTGACTCCATGTGAAAACATGTACATGTATAGCTATTGTATGTACATATATGTATATGTATATGTGTATGCACGTATGTATGTATATGTATGTATGCATATATGTATATATGTGTGCATGTATATATATGTATATGTATATGTGTGTATATGTGTGTCTATATATTTGTATATATAGATGTCTGTGCATATATGTATATATATGTATGCATATGTTTAGCTTTGTCCTTGATACATATGTCTAAAATAAGGACAAAACAACCAGTACTGCGTTTGTCAGGTCATCTTGTCCAGCTTGATGACTATCGACTTCCAAAACAGTTGTTTTATGGTAAGCTCCTTCTTGGCAAATGACTTCAGCACAATCCGAAAAAAAAACAACGTTTTTTGTGATAGCATCAAGTCTGGTAGGCTTTCATGTTCCTGTTGATAATTGGGAGTTTCTAGAGTATGATTGCAAGCAGTGGAGGGCACTGATATACATGAGGCGCAGGACACTTTGAAGCACCCAAGATAGACAGAGCGAAGCTCAGAAAAGCATGTCATGGAAATCTGTGAGGTGTGTGATCGAGCTCTTTTTCCCAAGGCTTGTCTTGTTAATCACATGAAAGCGCACGATGATACGGGTTCTGTTGCTGTTAGTATCATCATCATCATCATCATCATCATCATCATCATCGAATCGTATATATATATATTCATATATATATATATATATATATATATATATATATATATATATATATATATATATATATATATATATATTACAAGAACAAGTCGCCTATTCTTGTAAATGAGTAAATATGAGATCGGATAGTCGAGGATTCGAACCCTTGAAGCTAGGATTGGAATTGAGAATTCCGATCATAAGTTAAAATAAATAATACAGAATGTTATTGGAAATGGAATGTAGAATTAACCATTGTTTA
>NC_136512.1:28797840-28830340 GCF_053919585.1 Euprymna scolopes | reverse complement strand
TTTCTAACTTATTTGGTGAAGCTGAAATATACTCATTAGATACTCTGGTTATTGTCGTTTCAGAATATATCAGGTTATGTGAGTTATCTTCAAATTCCCTATAGGAGTTTGTGTTATATTTTCATTGTATAGGGCTCGGTGCGAACGAAGGCGGCACAATATTTTTGTAACATGTTTTTACAGAAGAAAATACTACACTTTGAAATAATTATATTTCAAAAATACATAATCTAATTTTAACGCATTAGATACAAGGCCATCAAAAGTGTGGGTAGTGTGTATGTAGGGTAGTTGAGTAGTTTTTCCGGAGGCAAAGACAGTGGATTTTACCCTCAAGTTTAATGTTCGACACAGAATAAACATCAGATGAAATGAAAAACGGCTTTTTTTCGTTGATCTGATTATAGAGAGAGATATGTTGGTATGTTGGAGAGAGAGGAGCCAGGGAGAAAAAGAGAGAGATGGGGAGAGAGACAGAGGGTGAGAAAGAAAGAGAGAAGACAGAAGATCTGATTATAGAGAGAGATATGTTGATATGTTGGAAAGAAAAGAGAGCGAGCGAGAGAGAGAGACAGAAAGAGAGAGAGGAGAGGAAAGATAGATACTAACAGAGCGACAGAGAAATAAATAGTGAGAAATATAACGAAAGAAAAAGAGAGGAGAGAGAGAGAGAGAGAGTGAAAGAAAGAAAGAAAGAAAGAAAGAGGGTAAGAAGGGTATCTGATTATATATATATATAAAGAGAAAGAGAGATATGTTATTATGTTGGAAAAAGAGGGAGAGAGAGAAAGAGAAAAAGAAGAGGGGGAGAGACGGAAGGATGGCGACAAAGAGAGCGATAGAGAAGAGGCAATAAATAGTGTGAAATATTACGAAAAAGAGAGAGAGACAGAGAGAGAGACAGAGAGAGAGAGAGAGAGAGAGAAAGGAGGAGAAGGGGGAAGAGAAGGCATTTGATTATAGAGAGAGATATGCTAGAAAGAGAGAAGAAAAGAGAGAGAGAAAGAGAGAGAAAGATGTAAACAAAAGGAGCGATGGGGAAAAGGCGATAAGTGGCGAGAAATATAATGAATTCGTGTGTTGCTTTTGTTTTACGGCATATCAACCCTTTTTATTTAATGCCGAATCTAGTTATTTTGAAGAAAACTTTTAAATAGAATATATATATTTTTTTCAAGTCGGGTTTTATTCAACCCATAGTTGGAACCCTAACAGGTACTACCACTCTGGGTCAGAGTGGACCTGGGAGCAATGGCAATTAAAGGGTGGCTCCATACTCCCCAAAGCCCGTAAGGTGGGGCCTCACCATCGGATATAGTTTAAGGTCATATCCAGGACCAGAAATATAATGAAAAAGAGAGAGTGGGAGAGATAGAGAGCAGAGAAAGAGGGGGAAGAGAATTATAGAGATATATGTTGGAAAGAGATAGATAGATAGATAGATAGATAGAGAGAGAGAGAGAGAGAGAGAGAGAGAGAAGTAGAGAAAGAAAGATTGAGACAAAAAAGCAACGGAGAAAAGATAGGGCTATGTTGGTATGTAAGAATTTTTTTTTTTTTTTTTACAAAGGCATCACCACATTATCAAGGCCCAGAGGCCACTCAAGGATAAGGGTTAAAGAGTGTACAGTAGAAATTGGTCAATATAGTAATCATTAGTAATGAAAATTTGGTAAATTTAATAACTTATATGGAACGGCTCATCAAGAACTTATTTACTTTAGACTTGAACACAACCATATTGTAGTCAGCCGGAAAGCAGGAAAACGGAAGACAATTCCACAGGCGTGCAGTTCTAATAAAAAAGCTTTGTTCATGGAATCTACGTTTAGGTTTAGGCACAGATAAAGAGTGGGGGAAATTATTGATAGTGTTTACAGCTAGACGAGTGTTTCTTGTGAAAGTTTGGCGAGGGGGGACCATAGATTGAAGCTCAGTTGAACACTTTCCATGAAAATAACGATACATCAGAGACAAACTCGCAACATCTCTTCTGTGAGATAGAGGTTGCAAGGAGGAGAAAAGGACATCTCCTACGAGGCTACGAAGTCTATTTTGAACTCTATCAAGGCAGGACAAGTCCTTACTAGCAGCTCCTGCCCAGATGTGGCAACAGTATTCCATCCTTGGACGTACCTGGCTCTTATATAGGTAGAGAATAGCATCAGCAGTGAGATATCTACTGGATCGATAGAAAGATCCCACCATTTTTCCAGCGGCCTTGGCAACAGATTTGATATACGTGTTCCATTTAAGATCAGGAGTAAAGGTCAAGCCCAGAAGCTTGTCAAAACTTGAGGCCTCCTGAAGACGAGAGCCATTCATTTCAATTGATGACAAATGTGAATTAGAATGTTGATGATGTAAAGAGAGAAGCTTGGTTTTAGATGCATTAAAAGTAACCAGCCACTCCTTTCCCCATTGTACTACGTGCTCAAGATCAGAGGAGAGAGAATTGGAGAGAACTTGGTCGTTTACTGTCTTAAATGTGGTACCATAAATGGTAGTGTCGTCAGCATAAATGTCTACAAATGATGTAAGGATATGATTTGGAAGATCATTAATGTAGATCAGGAAAAGAGTTGGGCCCAGGATGGATCCCTGAGGGACACCGGCATTAATACTGTGAGCTTCTGATTTTTGCCCCTCAACTACTACTCTTATGATCCTATCAGAAAGAAATGATTTAATAATTGAGAAGACTTTTCCAGCTATACCATAGCTAGCGATCTTATGAAGTAAACCTTTATGCCATACCCTATCAAAGGCTTTAGATATGTCAAGAGCAATTGCCCTAGAAAGATTGCCACCGTCGAGAGATTTGCTAATCCTATGCGATATAACTGTAAGGACATCTGCTGTAGATCTAGCAGAACGGAAACCATATTGAGTGTCACTAAGAAGGTTATTTTTGTTGAGATGTTTGATTACTTCTGTATTTAACACAGATTCTAGCAACTTACTCATGACGCACAGGAGACTTATTGGCCTGTACTGAGAGGGGGATGAGCGATCACCTGAATTCTTAAATACAGGGCATACTGATGAGATTTTTCAGGGAGATGGGAAACTATTCTCCTTAAGACAACGTTTAAACAGTTTTGTAAGTATGGGCGCTAATTCAGGTTGAAGTTTTTTGAGTACTATAATTGGAATCCCATCAGGGCCAGTTGCTTTACTCGAATCAAGGTTTTTGATTAGCTTCGCAACATCACGTACAGATATACGTATATCACATAGCGTGTTTTCTGATACAGGAGGAAATATTGGAGGTTGGCGGTCTTGGTCGCAAAGGGTAGAATTAGCTGCAAAGTTCTTGACAAAGAGTTTGGCTTTATCTGATGCTGACGAGATTACCTCAGGTCCATTGATAATAGTTGGGATGGAGCACACGTTTCTATTCAGGATTCTGTTTGCTATTTGCCAAAACTGGTGGGAACCAAGCCTCTGCTCAGCTACTTTGGACTTAACAGATTGAGCATATAACACTCTTGCGTTCCTTATTACTTTCTTACAATGGTTGCTGGCAGTCCTGAAAACGGCTTTAGTTTCCATACATCTATTACGTTTGAAGCAGTGGAAAAAGTGATTTCTGTGCGCAATGGCAGCAGCACATTCTGGAGAGAACCATGGCTGGCTGTTAGGTTTTTGCTGAAACTTTTTAGAGGGTATGAAATGGTCAATACCTACAGTTAACCATTCAGTTAGGTCTAATACTATAGAGGACACATCCTTTTTAAACATGGAATGCAGAGGTAGATCAGATATAAATGTACGGAAGCTATCCCAGTCAGCCTTAGTGTATCGATATACTGTACGATGAAGAGGTACGTCTGGGGACTTATTACATTTCATTTTTATCTTAATTGATACAACAGAGTGGTCGGAAGATCCAAGAGGCGACAGAACAGAAACTGAACATAGTTCAGGGCAAGTTGTGAGAAAAAGGTCTAGTAGGCTCGCATACTGGCCGTCATTATCGGGCACACGGGTAGGTTCCTGAACAATCTGAGTGAGGTCATAGGCAATGGAGAAATCATGACAGAACCTCCCCTCATCATCGGTCTTGTTTGAGTGGGTCAACCATTCGACGTTGTGAACATTGAAGTCTCCACATACGTGAATGTTAGCTGAAGGATAAGTAGAAAGGACTTGGTCAATTTTCTCAGATATGCTTTGAAAGATAGTAACTCCGCTGTTGTGGGGGCGATAGAGAGTAAATATAAATGCAGTAGTGTGAGCTAAAGCAACCCGAAAGCACATATAGGGTAAGTTAGGATCTTCCCTGGAGATGTCCCTCCCACATGGAAAGCTATCTTTAATATAGGCACATATTTCATGCCCATGGCGATCTTGGGGGTCAGATTTAGAAGTTAAGTTAGAGTATCCTGAAATTGCAAACTCATCTAGGGAAATAGCCTGTCCAATGCCAGTTTCACTTAAAAATAAAAGGTCTGGTTTAGTCTCCTGTAATTGGGTTTCAACCTCTGGAAGGTTAGAATTAGAGAGAAAGAGAGAGTGGAAGGTAAGAGAGAGAGAAGGATGGAATCAAAGAAAGTGATGGAGAAAAGGTGATAAAAATAGTGAAAAATATGAGAGAAAGAAAGAGGCAGAGAGGGAATCTGATTAGAGAGAGAGAGAGAGAGAGAGAGAGAGAGAGAGAAAGGGGGGAAGATAGGAGGGGAGATGGGAGAGAGGAGAGAATTGATTATAAAGAGGGTTATGTTGGCATTTTGGAAAGAGAGAGAGAGAGAAGGGTGGAGACTAAGAGAGAGAGAGAGAGAGAGAGAGAGAGAGAGAGAGAGGGGGGAGAGATGTTTGTATGTTGGAAAAAGAGAGAATAAAATATTGTGAAATATCTAAAGAAAGAGTGAGAGGTAGAAAAAGAAAGGGAGTAAGCGGGGATCTAATCATAGAAATATGTTGGTATTTTTGAAAGAGAGAGAGGGAGAGATGGAGAGAGAGAGAGAGAGAGAGAGAGAGAGAGAGAAATAGAGACAAAGAGAGCAACAGAGAAAAGGCGATAAATACATAGTGAGGATAACGAAAGAGATAGAGAGAAAGAGGGAAGGATATAGAAGGGAAGAGAGGGGGAAGAGAGGAGATCTGATTAAGGAGAGATATGTTGTTTATTGGAAAGAGAGAGAGAGAGAGAGAGAGAGAGAGAGAGAGAGAGAGAGAGAGAGAGAGAGAGAGAAGGGAAATCGATGGGAAGAGAGGTGATAAATATAAGTATAGAAAGAGAGAAAGTTGGAGAAAAGCTTATATAAATGAGACTTAAAAAGAGAAATATAAGGATAGAGATGAGGAGAGCGATGAGGGAAATGCGATAAATAGTGAGAATTATAACTAAAGAGAGAGAGAGAGAGAGAGAGAGAAGAGAGAGAAAGAGGGGAAAATTGGAGGGATTAAAAGGGGGAGAGAAATGGGACAGGAAGATGGGAGAGAGGAGGTATTTGATTATAAAGAGAGTTATGTTTGCATTTTGGAAAGAGAGAGAGAGAGAGAGAGAGAGAGAGAGAGGGATGGAGACAAAGAGAGAGATGGAGAGAGAGAGAGAGAGAGGTAAATAGAGGGGAAGAGAGGGGTAGATGTGTGAATGAAATATAGTAGGCTAGCGATAAAGAGAGCGATGAGGAAAATGCGATAGTGAGAAATATAACCAAAGAGAAAGTGTGTGTGTGAGAGAGAGAGAGAGAGAGAGAGAGAGAGAGAGAGAGAGAGAGAGAGAGAGAGAAAAGAGGGGGGAGATAGAGGAAAAGCGAGGGGGTAGATGCGAGAATGAAAAAGAGAAAAGTTGAAGAGAAGCTTATATAAAGAGATAATGAGACTCAATAAGTATCAAGATAAAAAAAAACATTGATATCCATCGAAAAATTTCCCGACATGCCACAGTTTGGTACCGGAAATTCGCCTATCTAAACAATGGCGTCGCTTCCTCCCTTGTATCTATATTCGTACCAGTTTTGTGGATTGCTGCCGACTTTTTCCCGATTTTTTTCTCCCATCATTTACATTTTATTTCCAGTTACTCTTTTTTATATACCATTAAACTCGAGACATCTTCTTCAAGTCGCATGGCATTTTTTCTAAATTGTGTCTATTTATTCTATAACGTTTTTTTTTATTTTGTACGTCGACCACGTGATTTTTGTTTTCGTTTTTTCGTCTTTAACTCGAGAAACGAAATCAAAGATTGCTTATTTACTTTGCTTCATATCGCAAAATGAATTTTGTCGGCCATTAATTAATCTTACAAATATTTATTTATAAAAATAATCTTTAGAATACTAGCTTTTAATTCATATGTACATAAGGTGCCTTCAATAAGTTTCTAGACTTTTCTTTAAAGCCATAGACTCTTGAAAATTCAATACGTTATTACTATACATCTTATGGGATGGCTAGGGCTATGACAACAACATATTCTTTTCATTGTTTTGACGCTCGGGTATATATCCGACACAGACACATTTAACCAACCGAGAACCACACCACTCTATATAAAAGCATATAAGATATCAATGGATACACACTCGAGAGTCAAAACAATGAAAAGAATATGCTATTTTCCTAGCCCTAGAGATGACTAACCAATTTTTATTATTGCAGGTGCAAACGGCCAGCTACAGCAGGAATTGGAATACATCATACTAAAGTCTGATAGTTACAGAGGTGAATCTCAAAAGTGTAATCTAGAGATGAGGACACTTTAAAAGAACGATACGTAATAAAATTCTGTTTTAACTTGGAAAAAAAATGCCACAGAAACGTATGGAATGCTTCAGACTGCTTTTGGGCTATATTGCCTGAATCGAGCATTAGTTTTTGAGCGGCATAAGAGATTAAACGAAAGCAGGGAGGTATGAGAGAGAAGGAGTAATGAAAGTCAGTACACAGGAGTTGATTGGCCAAATAAAGACTTTCATAGATAAGGACCGTCATATGTCTATTCAGACAATAAATGCACAGTTTGATGTCAGTGTGGGAACTGTACACACAATTATATGCAAGGATCTGAAGATGTGGAAAATTTGCACAAAGCTTGTCCCAAGGGTGCTCAGAGAAGTTCATCCTTGTCATAGACTATTTGACCAAGATGGACATCAAGATAGTTCCTCGCCATCTCTATATTGTCCAGACCGTGCTCTTTATGACTTTTGGTTATTCCCTAAGCCTAAGGAAAACCTTAGAGGCTGTCGTCATCACTATGTCTCTTCTGCAGAAAAGAGGCTGCAGAGAAGAGAACAGGACATAGCCTACTAGATTTCGACGCCGGTTTTGAACTCTATGAAGGCAGGATAGGGTTTAATAAGCAGCCCATGTCTAAATGTGGCAACAGTACTTCATTTTAGGGCGTACTTGTGTCTTATACAGATAGACGATTGCGTCGATAGTGAGATACCTACTTTTGCGGTAAAATGATCCAACCATTTTCGCTACAATCTTGGTAACAGATTTGATCACGTGTTCCATTTCAGGTCAGGATTAAAGGTCAGTCCAAGAAACCTATCAAGACATAGTGTTCTCTCAAGAGGAGAGTCGTTTATTTTAATTGGGGATCAGATCGATTATGATGAAAAGAAAGAAGCTTGGTTTTAGATGCATTAAACTTAACCAGCCACCTTTTTCCCCATTGCAATACGTTCTCACGTTCAGAAGAGAGAGAATCAGAAATGTCTTGGTAATTGCTGGCCTTTGAAGTGTTGCCATAGATTGTGGTCGATGAGAGACGAGAGGACATGAATACATGTGCATTACTTCAAGCATCCGTTGACATTTACATCCAACCAAGCATCACTTCAAAGGCTTTTCCCTACCTCTTCTCCTGATATTTAGCACGTGGTGCAACGGAGAAAAATGTGTTTGATTTAATGTATCCAAATCTAAACCTTCCTCTTTTCTCCACAAAAGATCTGATCCCCACTTGGCTCTAATGTTAAATATAGTACTTCCTGTCAACGGCGGATTGCCAAATGTAAAACGATAGATAACACTCCGATTATCAACTTTTATTGAATATGAAATATTCAACATTACAAATATTGGAATGAAATATTTTAATAGCAGATTTTAAAAGTCGCAATAGAATGTTTTTCGGATTAAATATTTAAGCCAGATAGATATTTGAAACAATAAAAAATATTTCTTTATATAATGAAAGATTGGAATTTTCGTTTTAGCAAAACAAAAGTTAATTAAGAACAATGGTATTTAATTTAGTTTGGAAAGATAAATAAACATTCCAAGTTATTAGTAACATCAAATAATCAATTAAACAAATGATTTATGATATATTCAGAACACAAACAATAGGCACAGTTAAACAGTCATGAAGTGAGAAGTAGAGATCAGGATTAAAATTGTCTATCATTTCATGGAAGCACTCTAGTGAATCCACTAAAGAATGTAGAAAACAACGAAGCGTTTGCGAACTCCGAGGGAAAATGGTAATAAATCTGTATGAACATAATTTAGCGTTATGGTGTCTTTCATTTTATACAACAAAGAAAAAAATGAACTGTATTTTATATGTAAACAGCTGCACAAACAAAAAGGACGCTATCCTTTTATATATACGCTGGCATAAAATCACACACAACTAAACGACACGAGCCACACACACGTACATACATACGTACATACATATATACATACATACATATATATTTATATATAATCTGTTTATTATACAAACATTATTTGTTACATATTTGCGTACAAAACCTTTTTAACTATCCAATACATAAACCTTATTAAAAATAATCTCACACCCACCATTAAATGGGAAATTCTAAAAAAAAAAACAATACCTGTAAATCCCTATATTCCCACTGCATTCTTTGTCTACATGAACATTTTTTATTAATAACTTTAAAGATAGATATAAATTACTAAACATTAGAAACGAAACGTCAATTGTTTGCGGATATTACAAATACCACCTTCTTAGCAACTTCACACCCTACTGAAATTCATTTGTAAAAAACAACAACCAAATAATTGCATACTCTCAACACTGCTACACTACCCACTGAAACTTATAACTATTACATTAAACACCATTTCACTTTATTATTCTCCACGCAAATTACCTTAACTTTAAAGTTTAATTTATAATTATATACGTTACTCAATTGAGATTATCTCACCCTCTTTACAGCTTTAACTAGCACACCTTCCATTTAATAAAAAATTCTAAGATAGGAAATTACGACCAACCTCTTAATTCCACGCCTCCACCTATAATTGTGCACAATATTCTTCACAAATAATTCCATAAAATAGTTTTCTCCCATAGACTTGACTTAAATTCTAAAAGAATATACCCAACGAAATCTATAATTGATTTCCCTCTCCAAAAGATTTTATATAAGCTATACTGGACGCATTTTTTTACCCACCAAACTGGCCGCATCTTGGCTCTCCTTCTGCCCACCCTACCACCGCCATCGTCGCCGATGATTGCTAACGTCTTGACCTAGTTCTGACTTCATGACCTGCGTAAGTCACCGTTTAATAGACACTAATATCTTTTTGACATACAAATTATGAATCCCATCTATCTCTCCCTTTCTTTCTTTCTTTCTTTCTTTCTTGTTTTATTTTTTTATTTTTATTTTCATTTTAATTTACTTTAAAACACTTAATCATCACTCCCCTTTCTTTCTTTCTTTATTATTTTCTTTTCCTTTCTCTTTTTTAAGTTTAAATTTGTAATTTCTAATTATTTATATTAATATATTTTCTCTAGTTTTCCCTCCCCTACTATGTTTTCCCCTTTTCCTCCTCCCCTTACTATCATATTTTCATTATTCTATTCTTTTAGTGTTTAATATGCATATGTAATCAAAAAGCATTATCTTTCCTTTAATTTATTTTAACTTAAATCATCTGACGATATAGACGAATAATTTTTATCTCATCTATTGAAACAACTTGTAATGGAATAAGTTAATAAGGTTGAAATAATAATAAAAAATAACATTTAGCTCTACTAGCGTATTGATCACCCCTTTTCTTGTTTTTATACCAAATATTACCCGTAGTGTGTATATATATATATATATATATATATATATATATATATATATATATATATATATATATAATTATTTTTTTCCTATAATAATTAAATACCTACAGACACAAGTGTTTCAACCTTTCGGGAATCTTCAGTGCAGGGTGTCACCATTAACACCATTCGACAGATTCGAACTCGGCAACACGAGCCATCTCTGTCTCGATTAGCAAAGACCTATCCATTCGGCTACTATTACTCACGTGAAATAACGTTGAATTTAAACATTTTAATTTTAAATGTTCTTTACGTCAATCAGACAGTGATTTAATCGTTATACGATGATCTATGCATAAGAGCTTAATTGACCGACAATTAAACTGAAAGTGCTCAACGATAAGAAACGAGTTTCTTAAAGGTGCTGTCATAATTATTTTTTTTACTATAATAATTAATATATATATATATGTGTATATAAATAGTCATATATATATACACATATATGTATATATATATAGTCATCCACATACATAACCTGAAAAGGGTACATATGCCGTAAAACAAAAACAACTAACCATATATTTTCAATATAACTCGATACATAACACAAATTTAAATAAATTGCTTTCGTCTTAAGGAAGCATCATGTATTGTCAATCTTCGTTCCTGATCCTAAATAGAATACTTACATGTTTTCCCGACTGGGAAGGAGTTGCCACATCTGGGGAGGACTTGCTAGGATTATCCTTTCTAGACAAAGTAAAAAAAACCAAAACAGCGGGTTCGAAACCTGCTAGTGGTGGATGGGGAAGTCCCCTCCTTGCCCCCTACTACCTTTTTTTTTCACAGAAGAGACGTAGTGAGTCTATATCTGCTCTATCGTTATTTTTAAAGGCGGATGCTCGACTGAGCTCTTATTTATGGTTCCCATTTGAAGATCTTTCTCGGTAAACACTCGGTTGGCTACAGTAACTTTTACTCTTTTTCTGTACCTAAATCTAGACGTAAATTCTATGCGAACAGCCTAGAGCTGCCCGTCTGAGTAAAAAAACAAAAACAAAAAAAAAACAACAAAACAAAACAAAAAAAACTGTGAGTTGTTACCCAGCTGATTATAACAGAGTCGTTTCTAAGATCAACATAAAAAATATTTATCGAACCGTACCCGTAAATAATCAATTTCTGGATAATTTCCACCATTAACGTTTAGTTAAATAATTCACTCATTAACCCTTTTTCTCGAGTAGCCTTTGGGTCTTGATACGCTGTAAACCCCTCCGCAAAAAAAGAAAACAAAAACGACAAAAAAGCCTTGTAATATATACATAAACCAGTGAAAGCTTTAATATGTGAATCATTAGATTGAGAAAATTCGAAGGAAAGAATTTTATTTTATTTTTTCAACTTGCATTTTTTTTTTTTTGAAATTTCTTTATCTGAAACGTGACATAAGATGAGATGTCGTGAAATGAGAAAAGTTTACCGCAAAAAAAAAAAAGTGGTTGAACTTCTTTTTTTTTTTCACTCTCAAACAGTTTGAATAAGAAGCGCGCGTGCTTTTGGTTTCTCAATAAAAACGAAAAAAAAAAGAAAAGAAAAGGAAAGAAAAAACGAGAAATAAGACGAAAAGCAAGATCAAAAAAATAGGAAATAAAGTTTACCCTAAGATAAATAACAATAAAAACACAATCCAGCTTCCCTGACAAAAAAAAGATAAAAAATAAATAAATAAAATAAAAGAATAATAAAAAATAATATAAATAAATAAATAAAATTAAATAAAATAACAATAAAGAAACAAACCACACACGTTTTACCATTATCTTTTTTCCAGCATCCCCAGTGAGATTTTTTTTTTTTATAAATTCTTTTTTACACAAACCAATGTCTTACGGCGGAAACGTAAATAAACATTCCCGCAGAAGCATTAACATATTCACTGAGTTGTTTTTACCATTTTTTTAAAGAATGGAATTCTTTTTTTTTTTTTCAATATACTATTAAATTATTTGATGCCATCTAGTATAGTTAACAATGAACAAAATTATTTCAATTAAAAAAAATTGTTTTCTTTAAATAAAATATTTTACTTCTTGATGTGGTTTCAAAGCAGTTTGTTTATTCAAATTTTTTAATGTTTTTAAAGATGCTTCTAGGAGGTTTTTACCAATTCTCATAATATTTACACATGTGTAAGGCAGACGACACTAAGCATACCAAGGGTTAATATTAGCATAAAAGAGCTTTTAGCTAATTCTGATCACATTACAGCCATAGAAACCCTTACAATGCTTAAAGTGAAGAGTTTATAAATAATTGCGTGCAAGAACACTAGCCTTGATACAATCACACAAGCAGCGAACATATTATTTATGAAATAAAAATCAATAAAAAATCTATTTCCTTCCTATTTTCAGGATTAATATTTTACTATCCCCAAATTAATAAGAAACATTTCAAGTTAAAAAGTAAAATGATTGTTTTAATAAAATATTTGCATACTTATTAGCTTTTTAAATAGTTTCTCTGTATATTTCAAAATTTTGTAAGTACTTTCAACTGATTTTCTTCAGTCGTCTTCATGCAGTTTTTGATTACTGTTCTCATTAAAATCTGGACGCTTTTATATGCTTCAGTCCAAATTATATTTAAATTACTTAAAATAGTGAAGCTTCTTGTGTGTTAAAAACGTGACTAAAATAAATGTACATATATATTTATATATACATATGCATATGTGTGTGTCCTTATATATATATATATATGCATGTGTGTATATGAGAGAGAGAGAGAGAGAAAGGGAGGGTGTGTACATACTTATCGTCTATATTTGATTTCCCTCCTTTGTAATAAGCATGGTTACACTCTATTTGTATCAACGGCACTCAAATCGCACGCACATGCGTAACAACCTTTTAATTTATTCATAGGATGATAATCATTCACACACACACACACACACACACACAAATATATCTATTGATTGGTTGTTTTTGTTTTACGGCATATCAACCCTTTTCAGGTTATTTAATGCCGAATCTAGTTATTTTGAGGAACGATTTTTTAATGGAGTATATTTGTTTTTTTAAGTCAGATTCTATTTAACCCATAGTTGGGACTCTAACAAGTACTACCACTCCGGGTCAGAGTGGACCTGGGAGCAATGGCAGTTAAAGGGTGGCTCCACACTCCACAAGGCCCGCAAGGTGGGGCCTCACCATCAGATATAGTTTTAGGTCATATCCAGAACCAAATATATCTATATATGACTAAGGAGTATATAAAAAAATTGTAATCTTTGAATCTATTAGTTGGAAACTATTCTATTGGGGCATTTTCCTTTGTGCTGAAAACCTTCCTTTCATTTGAACATTCTAGAAACTTTCTAAATTAAGTCCTTGAGACCATTCTCTTTGCAAACATAGAACAAATTTTCGATGACTTAATGTAGTTTCTGAATATTTCCCTTTTTTTCCATACTTGTCACCCACCATTTTTCCATCTCAGATATTTTTCTTAATTATTAATCTGGATTTAATCCCTGTCGAGCGAAGCTCGAAACTGGTCAACTAGCTTTTTCAACTTTTTAGTTTTTAATTCGTTATGATTAATAAATTCGGTTTGTACATAGGCATTATTAAATTTTGTACACACACAAACATATAATATATATATATATATATATATATATATATATATATATATATATATATATATATATATATTCACCAACCAAAGATGGTCACCGATTTTTTCGTTTTTAAAGAGTTGTAAATTTCAGGCTATATATATATATATATATATATATATATATATATATATATATATATATATATATATATATATATATATATATGAGAAGTGATATACAAATTGCTATTAGCGTATTAAGCGATAGTCTTTGTGTAAACAAATTGAGCTAAAGGCATTTGGACAATGTCAAACATCGTTAATTCACTGATGAGCTGTGATACAGCGAAACAGTACTGTATGAAGATGAATATATATATATATATATATATATATATATATATATATATATATATGTATATATATATATATATATCATACTGGAGTAAAGTGTATGTAAGTCCGTTTTCAGTATGAAAATTAATTTTTTGATACAGTGTACCTTAATATAATTGTGAACCAACAAACAGATAGTAATAATACGACCATATTAGAATAGATATATATATATATATATATATGTATGCGTATGAATTTTTTCAGTGCAATAAAATGATAATTTCTTATTTCTTGTCTACATGCATGTATAGCTTGTTTCTTTCTGAACTCATAAACTATACAAAAATATCCTCTCTATTTTTTAAACTAGCCTGGATGATATGTCTGTTTCCGGTTCAGTTTTTCGTCTTCTTTTTCCATCAGAGGTTTATTAGACTATGTGATTGACAAATTTCTCCAGAGGTCAATCGTAAGGTGTGTTCAACCGGGATAACACGTCGTTTCAAAATAATTGACGAAACTACTTGTTGGTTAGTGCAGTCTATGACTTTTGTGTTGGTACACATCTAATTTCCTATTTTGACTGATTTTGAGATGTCAAATTTCATTTCCATATAATTGTGTTGCGAAGATGTTAATGTTATATGATCTTGATTTTGATCTTAATTTTGATCTTAATTTTGATCTTAATTTTGATCTTAATTTTGATCTTAATTTTAATCTTAATTTTGATCTTAATTTTGATCCTAATTTTTATCTTAATTTTGATTTCAATTTTGATTGTAATTTTGATCTTAATTTTGATTTTGATTTTGATTTTGATATTAATTTTGATATTAATTTTGATCTTAATTTTGATCTTAATTTTGATTTTAATTTTGATCTTAATTTTGATTTTGATTTTGATTTTGATATTAATTTTGATCCTAATTTTGATCTTAATTTTGATCGTAGGGTAAAGTTTGGCTTCTCCAGATCTTGGTTAAATGCTGCCGGTGCCTTAGTTATCTTGCGCTTATAACAGATCGTCCATACTGCCTTCCTTCTTTATGGAGCTTCCTTAGAAGATGAAATTGTCAACTGAAACTATTTTTTTTTTCGGTCGATTAAAAACGTTTGTAGGTGGTTAATCTGTCCCAGAGAGCATGTTTTAGTTTTTATTAGCATTGATAGGGAAACCAAACACCCCTCTGCTTCAGCTTTGACCTTGTTAACAATGCCTTGTAGGTCAGTGGTATTAACAGCCGTGGTTAAAAGGCCTCTTTTTTAATTTATGCTTTTTTTTAAAAGAAAAACAAACTTGCACAATTTGTAATTTCAGAATTATATATACGACGTTCGTTCAAAAAGTAAAGCCCCCTATATTTCTTTTACTCAAACATTAAAACCTTGAAGATCTCCGAAGACGGGAGTAGCACCATTAAAGCAAACGGTATTTTGAGCTCCATAATATATTTTTCTACATAATAACCACCGTTCTCAAACGAATTTGGCCATCGATGAGCGATGTCTTAGTCGTAAAAGAACACCTTTTCCCTCACATCTCCCTCATCACTTTGAAAAAGACGAACCCATCGCTTGACTAGCAGTATCAGAATTTTTGTAGGAATTTTTGACACCCCTAACACGAAACTGCGAATACAATATAAAAATCTCGTAATTTCTCTGTTAAAAGTGGGTTATTTATTTTCTTTATGGATTATACTTCCAAAATAAACTATTACAGTTGTTTTAAAAGTAATAGAAATATTTATTTTTTTTTAAACAGTAATGAATTTTCCGAACTCAATATTTTTCAATTTTTAAACTTTAAAAAGCTATCAAAATTTTTCTATTGATTCTATTTTTACGATATTTTCAGGGTCAATGTGAAATTTTATGTTCTTTTCAATAAACCGAATATAATATTTTAGACAAACGTTTTTTTTAAATTCACCCCCCCCCCAAGTGTCACCCATTTTGAAATGTCTATTAAATAATTAATTTATGTCGGGGAGTTTTATATATCACAAATTGAAGAGAAAAGGTCAATAAATAATATATTCAAATTTAAAACAAAAAAAATCGCTTTTTTAGAAATTTACCTGTAAAGTCCGAAGTTTAAAACCTTATTTTATAAGAACACATTGTTTTTTTTGTCTTTTTTTTGTCTTTTTTTTTAATGAAACCTTGGTCCTTGCTCCTTTAATTGAAAAAATAATTAGGGCTTGAATTACATTTTTCGAGGAGTTATAAGTTTGGAAAGATGGGGTGGAATTATTCACTATTTTCACGAAATTTCTGACACTGCTATCGCTTGACTATGCTGATATCAATTGCATCGAGTTCAACAGACGCCGTTAGATTGTTGTTCGGTTTAATTTTTTTTACATGGAGGAAGATGGTTGAGGCAATATATATATATATATATATATATATATATATATATACGCACGCTTCTTAAAATGATTTATGCATAGTACACACACACACACACACACACACACACATACACACACATTTTTGTAATTTTACCATTTTTCGAATGGTCAGTCTTATGTCTCGGCCGAATTTGTATAGGAAAGTTCCGTAATCGTTTTTTTCCATCTGTTTTTTTTTGCAAGTACTTTCAACTAATTTACTTCAGTCGTCTTCAGACAGTTTTTAATTACTATTTTCGTTTAAAATCTGAATGGTATTTTTGATTCTTGCTGACAATAATAACGAAACAGAGAAACTAAAGGATCATTTTCATACAAACTCCGTACTTGCTTTCACTTCAATTAAATACAAATATAGTATTCCTTTTTCTTGACGTTCTCATAGACTTCAGCAAAGATGAATTCATCACTTCTCCGTATAAAAGGATTATTGCAACAGATTACTGTATCTTAACTTCAAAAGTTATTGTCCATACCGATACAAAATCGCAATTATAAAGAATCTAATCAATCGAGCCAAATTGATTTCCTCTTGTATTGTGAACAAACGCAGGCAGCATTTTATGAACGACTTATTATTTATTCATTTATTTTTGCGAATAAGTATCCCGGCCAGTTATTCCTCGTCCTATATTATAATCAATAGAGGATCTGCATGAATTAAGATATAATGGGTAAGCATATTATATGACCGGGCAACGCGGGGCGGTCAGCTAGTCCAGGAAAAAAACTTATATATTTTAGACAAGACCTTTGTAACGCCTGACTAAATTTACTTTGGTCGACCTTTCGGTGATAAAAGGAACACACGTCTCTAGATAATAATAATAATAATAATAATAATAATAATAATAATAATAATAATAATAATAATAATAATAATATATATATATTTATATATTTATATATATGTATATCTATTTATATATACTCCAATAAATTTAGTTATTTTGGTGTATTAATATTCATAATAAAAACCCTGTTTCGATTTTTTTAAAAAGAAAATACAACTATGTTATATATGGGTCGTCCAATTGCATTCACTAGCTAATTTGCATATGCTTTAAAACATTCATTTTAATTAATTCCCTATTAGTTTTGTCAGTTTTCTTATAGGAAGATCATCTTTAATTAACTAGTACTGGCAATTATATTAATGCAGATATTCTACATGATTTATACTTGCGTAATATTTGCGTAAAAAAGGTTATAGTAATTTTTAGCTTATAGTAATTTTTAGGTTACAGTAATTTTTAGATTATAGTAATTTTTAGGTTACAGTAATTTTTAGATTATAGTAATTTTTAGGTTATAGTAATTTTTAGGTTACTGTAATTTTTTAGGTTATAGTAATTTTTAGGTTATAATAATTTTTAGGTTATAGTAATTTTAAGGTTACTGTAACTTTTAGGTTATAGTAATTTTTAGGTTAAAGTAATTTTTAGGTTACAGTAATTTTTAAGTTATAGTAATTTTTAGATTATAGTAATTTTTAGGTTATAGTAATTTTCAGCAAACATGTCTTCATAGGCCAGGCACTAACATCAAAGAAAAAAGTAAATCGTTAGTCAAACCTATTGCTTTCGATTCTCGTTGGTGGCGCATTAAAATTAAAATCATTACTATATATTAGGTCCAATATAATATAATAATAAATATAAAATCTGCATTAATCAAAATATCATGCGTATTTTACGAACGGGCAACGCCGTACAGATTGCTACTATATATATATATATATATATATATATATATATATATATATATACACACACACACACACGCATATATATATATATACACACACGCATATATATACACACGCATATATATATATATATATATATTAAGTAAAGTGATTTTCAATTTAAAAAAAAAAAAATTTTAATTTAAAAATCAAATTTTAATTAAATTAAAAATCAGTTTCATAGGAAGGAACAACAACAAAGTCAATTATCTGTACGATCGTTTCGGAAATCCGTGCTTTTTATTTGTGGTACACATGAAGTTATGTAGAACAATTATATATAGTTTTTTTGGTAAGCACGGTCTCCTCATCAGCAAATTTAGGAGGATTTTTATTGAATTTAAAAGACACCATTAATAAACCTAGCATTAAAAGTAAGGCAGATGAATCTGAAAAAATTGAAATAAAAGGTTTGGATTTAAAATTTATAAGAAAATTAATATAGGTTATAGATAGAAATGAGTAGAAAAAATATATTTTTTGAATTTACATAATAAATTTGATTTAAAAATATATAGAGATAGTTACCTTTTAGTTTTTCTGTTTTTGAAATCAGGAACTGTGTTTAAAGTAGTCATTTAGATGTTTGCTATAGCTTTTTATTTTATTGAATGATGAATTTTAAAAGGGTGACGCTCGTGCAGTAAATTGTTTCCGTTAGCGTATTTTGATTTAAAGACGCTACAGTTAATATATATAGAGAGAATATTTATTTTGCAAGTTTTTAAGGGGAGATAATTGTCATGTATTATTGACTTTATTTATTATTTGATTTACGGGTCTAAGGGAGGTAATTGGTCTAACTTTATTTATTAAAAAAAAAATTGTAATCTATTTTTACTAATGAGTAATTTTTAATGATTTAAGGTGGTTTATATTTATTAAATTTAAACCAACGTTTATGATTACATGTCAGAAGCTCGTGTCTTGAATTTACTAGTTTGGTTGTATTTTTTATATCTTCATATTTTAAAATTTTTAGGGTTTCCTTAGTACACAGTGCACAAAATTTATCTCCTGGTTTATATGATTTGCAAGTCTCAATTATTTGCCATTTTAAGTTGAAAGAAATATTGCTATTTTTTAGTTGCCAAATATAGTTGGATAGAGTAGTTTGGTTTGATAGAGAGTTATTTTTAAAAGAATGTTTGTGCGTTGAAATTCTATGTTTTATTGGGCCAGATGTGGAACCAATATATATTACCTCTTGATTATTGTGATTATTTTCCGTTAGGTCTATTGTTGGATTATTATGTGGTGGGTTGGTTAGTAATTGATCGGTAGGTTGATTTAAGTTGGTGTTATTATTTAATCTGGTAGTTGAGTTATGGCTGTTAATAGGTTCTTGTAAATTTGGAGTTTTTGATACTGTGCAGCTATAGATAACATTTTTAATTTTACATGAGCCTTGTAGGAGAAATTTATTTTTTCTTCTACAGTAACAGTCCGATGTATTTTGTATAGTTGTATTTTGTAGTTTATTAATTTTCTTCTTATTAGAGCTAATTATTTTCTGATGAAGGTTAGGCATAGTAGAGTAAGAGACTTTAATTGTGTTCTTATTGAAAATTTTATTATATCTATGGGGGGGCTTTAAAGTTCTTATCTAATATTTTAAAAAATTCTCTAGCTATGTTTGTTTCTAGGTTTTTGGAATACGGGGGGTTGAACCATAGGATCTCCTTGTGTCTATTCTTACGTTTACGGGAAGACATTGCCATATTATATGTTATTACACTCTTAATAGGTTTATTTTTAATGCAGTTTATGTTTCTATCATTTTCATTTATGAATTTAATTTGTGAATTATATCCAGAGTTTTTAAGGTCTTCATTATAGTATTTTTCATTTTTGGTAAATATTGATTTAGTAGAAGACAGTCTAGAAATTCTTAGAGCGATATTGGGAACTATTGATTTTACTATTGATTTAGGGTGGTTTGATTGATTGTGGACATATAGAAGTGATTGGTTAGGTTTATGGTATGGTTCAAAGGTAGAATTTTCAAGATTTAAGGTTATGTCTAAGAAATTAACAATTTTTTTTATTAGGGTCGATTTTTATACTAAGTCCATAATTTTAAAATAATTTATGTAGAGCTTTAATTGCTTTTTCATAATTTTTATTAGTAGAATTCGTTATGAAAAGTGCATCATCTCTATATAGCCCTCCTTCAAGTTTGAATTGTTTATGGAGTATACAATGTATTTCATTTAAAAGGAAAAGGCCAACTAGATCAGTGACCTGAGTTGAGTCCATCGATCCCATTAAAATGTTGAAGTGGTTAGGGGTATTTTTCCTGGTCCAATATTTATTATCAAATGTTATTAAAGACTGTCTAGCTATAAGTATTAGTTTAATTTCGTCTTGAGTTATATTAGTTAATTTTCGTGCCATTAATAGAGATTTATTAAGTAGGATAGGTGATATAGATTGGTAATATGATTCAATGTCAAAAGAAAGCTCTAATAATAAGAAAATTAATAAGCTACAAAATACAACTATACAAAATACATCGGACTGTAACTGTAGAAGAAAAAATAAATGTCCCCTACAAGGCTCATGTAAAATTAAAAATGTTATCTATAGCTGCACAGTATCAAAAACTCCAAATATACAAGAACCTATTAACAGCCATAACTCAACTACCAGATTAAATAATAACACCAACTTAAATCAACCTACCGATCAATTACTAACCAACCCACCACATAATAATCTAACAATAGACCTAACGGAAAATAATCACAATAATCAAGAGGTAATATATATTGGTTCCACATCTGGCCCAATAAAACATAGAATTTCAACGCACAAACATTCTTTTAAAAATAACTCTCTATCAAACCAAACTACTCTATCCAACTATATTTGGCAACTAAAAATAGCAATATTTCTTTCAACTTAAAATGGCAAATAATTGAGACTTGCAAATCATATAAACCAGGAGATAAATTTTGTGCACTATGTACTAAGGATACCCTAAAAATTTTAAAATATGAAGATATAAAAAATACAACCAAACTAGTAAATTCAAGACACGAGCTTCTGACATGTAATCATAAACGTTGGTTTAAATTTAATAAATATAAACCACCTTAAATCATTAAAAATTACTCATTAGTAAAAATAGATTACAATTTTTTTTTTAATAAATTAAGTTAGACCAATTACCTCCCTTAGACCCGTAAATCAAATAATAAATAAAGTCAATAATACATGACAATTATCTCCCCTTAAAAACTTGCAAAATAAATATTCTCTCTATATATATTAACTGTAGCGTCTTTAAATCAAAATACGCTAACGGAAACAATTTACTGCACGAGCGTCACCCTTTTAAAATTCATCATTCAATAAAATAAAAAGCTATAGCAAACATCTAAATGCCTACTTTAAACACAGTTCCTGATTTCAAAAAAAGAAAAACTAAAAGGTAACTATCTCTATATATTTTTAAATCAAATTTATTATGTAAATTCAAAAAATATATTTTTTTTCTACTCATTTCTATCTATAACCTATATTAATTTTCTTATAAATTTTAAATCCAAACCTTTTATTTCAATTTTTTTCAGAGTCATCTGCCTTACTTTTAATGCTAGGTTTATTAATGGTGTCTTTTAAATTCAATAAAAATCCTCCTAAATTTGCTGATGAGGAGACCGTGCTTACCAAAAAAACTATATATAATTGTTCTACATAACTTCATGTGTACCACAAATAAAAAGCACGGATTTCCGAAACGATCGTACAGATAATTGACTTTGTTGTTGTTCCTTCTTATGAAACTGATTTTTAATTTAATTAAAATTTGATTTTTAAATTAAAAATTTTTTTTTTTTTTTTTTAAATTGAAAATCACTTTACTTAATATTGAATTAGCTCTAGGATATTTAACTATGAAGCTTATTATATATCTAAATTACAACGAGCATTTCCTGTATTTTAATTAAACTAGTAATTTCACTGTTACATTAAAATACACTTAGCTCTTTACACTATTATTCTAATCTCCTTTAAATATATATATATATATATATATATATATATATATATATATATATATATATATATATATATATATATATATATATATATATATGATTGTTGAGCTGGATTAAATCCGACGATATGAAATAAAATGGAGGTGGAAGGACCTGGATACTCAACGTTTCGCCCGATTTATGCGGGCTTCTTCAAGAGGGATGGTCATTGACGAGAGAGTCGGAGGATTGGGGCTATATATAATAATTAAGCAAAGAAAAGGTTTTCTCCACGTTGCTCCCTTTCTGTCGAAAATAATTATCAAAGAAAACAACTTAGACACCGGTTAAACGGGAAAAAAAAAAAATTCGTGATTTCACTTAATTTTATTTTTATTTTACTTATTTACTGTATTTTATCATTATCTATTTTTAGACTCCATTTTATCACCTCCTATTCTTATTTTTAGATACCATCTTTTAAGTTACTGCGCTATTTTATCCCAATTCAATTATTTCTAATTTAAAAAAAAAAAAAATTCTTTCGTAATCTCGTGTCATTTTATTTATTTAATCTATCACCGCTATATTTCCAAACACAATTTTTAATCTCTACGATATTTTATCTTTTAGACGTAATCCACTACACTAGTTTACTATAATTAGTTCTTCTCTCATAAAATGTATATACATGTATATATGACATCTAATTTACATAAGGAAAACACGCTGCTCTCCCCCATCATTATATATAGCCCCAATCCTCCGACTCTCTCGTCAATGACCATCCCTCTTGAAGAAGCCCGCATAAATCGGGCGAAACGTTGAGTATCCAGGTCCTTCCACCTCCATTTTATTTCATATATATATATATATATATATATATATATATATATATATATATATATATATATATTTATTGGGAGTAAAATGGACGTGTTAGCAAGAAAACATAGAAAAGATACACCTAGAAGACAGATAATAGGGAGCCACTAGACCCCCTCTACCCGCGAGCTAATGCAAAACGTCGGAACAAACAGACAAAAGAGAAGAATAGATAAATCCTTGTTCTTTTTTTTTATAGAACCAGACGTGAACAAACAAAAAGAAATTCTGTTAAGAAAAACCAAAATTAAAAACTAAAAAAAAAACCCAAAACAAACTCAAGCGTGATCCACATAAAAATATATAAAAATAATGGCTGATGTGGTTTAGGGTTAGGGTTAGGGTTAGTGTGTTTTTATAGAATAAAGCGTTGGCCTGTAAGGTGGAAGGCAAGCAAGACAAAAGATGCGATGTTGGACCTGTCGGCTTTGCAAAAAAAACATAAAAATGGCAGATATTATTGAGATAGGGCCGCTTAGTCTGCGCCTTTGAAAACATCTCAAACGTTGAGCGTGACAGAACAATTAAAATTTTTATATAAAGTTAAAACGTGACAGACCGACATGTGCTATTAAAAACTTCAGCATTACGGATGAACAAAAATCCTGTTTTAAACGTAAGCATGTCATTCCAATGAAATTTTAACTTGACAGACGATAAAATGTTTAGCGCGAGAGGTAAACCAATATTATGCCGTAAAACAAACAAACATCTTTTACTATTAAATATATATATATATATATATATATATATATATATATATATATATATATATATAAGTGGTGGATGGTTGTTTGTTTAAATAGATATTCGGACAGGTTATTTGTGGGCATCGCTTCTGTGATCGAGTAGGAGAAGTGCCGACTGTCAACACGACGGTTCTAGGTTCAATCCTTTACTTGGGAGAGGTGCTAGTCTAGCGGCACTGATAAGTTGTGATACAACGAAACATGACTGTATATCGATGACTGCATATATATATATATATATATATATATATATATATATATATATATATATATATATATATATATAATTACATTTTCACCCCAACCAAGGCACAATGGAACTTTTATGTAGGAGGCCACTATCTGGGGCATAAGTTGCAGGGATACTATGAAAGGAGTTGAGCATCAAAATGTCTGTTCACATTATACTTGAACTTCTGCATGTCAGTACAGTTGGAATAGCAGGAACCCGGAAGGGAATTCCAAACTTTAGCAGTTCTAGAGAAGAAACTATTAGAGTAGAAGGTTTTCTTACATGTAGGGATCTCTACTATGTAGGGGTGGGATGTTGCTGTTTGTAAAATATGTCGGGGTTATTTACGTCGAGGGGGTACTAGCGCTTGTAGTTTGTCAGAGCATCCACCATTAAAATACTTGTAAAACAGACATATGGGACCTATTACGTTAGCGAGTCTCTTTTGAACCTAGTTCAGGAGTGACAACACTCCAAACATGGCGCATGGTTACCTTGTAGAGGTACAGGATACTTTCAGGCGTAAGTAACTTTCTAGCACGGTAGAGAGAGCCCACTTTTTTTGCAGCAACCTTGGCAATAAATAACTATATAAACGGAACTTTGTCTGTGTGTATGCAGTCATTTCTTATGGACTCCGAAATGACTGCGCCTAGGTTTATGAAATTTTACACATGTGTACTTTATGCATCCAGAAGTGTTCTTAGATAGGTTTGTGTCGGAATGTCTCGGATGAGTATCGATAATCAATAATCGAGATAATTCGCTGAAAGAAAGAAAAGGCAATTTTTACCAAAAAAAAAACACCTTATACAGTCTAACACGAGAGCAGTTGGAAAGTTTTATTACCACATTAACAGAAATGCCCGGCATATAAAATCAATGGTATGTTCTTTGATATGACAGGGGCACGTACGAAATTAAACACAACTGCACAATAATACTTTTTTTTAAAAATTTTTTTAACTTAAATAGAAGCCATTATCGCAGCATAAGCAGAAACGCCAATCATATAAAATTAAAAGAACGTGCTTTGACAGGGGCGCGTTCGAAATGAATGTTTCTGTTTAAAGCACAATTGAACCATGATAATTGACTTTTTCATTTTGAACTTTAACTCAAACCATTATATATATATATATATAAATAATTTTATAAAATCAGCAGTAGGTTTTCTACAGTGCAACTGCAACGTATACTCTGTATTGTGGACTAAGTCATTGGTGACAGGCACGTGAAACTTTCTCTCGGTGTACCGCGGTTGTTTTCAAACTAGGACAGGCAATCAATCGATTTGATCGATAAATGGGTAATTTTATCGATTTTGTTGACAATAAAAAATATAGGAACGTGAAACATTCGTTGATCATAATTCTATCCCGGGCAACGTCGGGTTTACTTGCTGTGCTATTAAAAACTCAGGCGTAAAAGACCAGCAGTTATGCTATTTCTACTGTGGTGAGAGAAACCGACGGACGAATGTATATTTTGTATAGATTTGTTTTAACGTATAAAGATTAAGATACGTTCATTCATTCTATATTCCATTTAAAAATCCAGTGTGACAGATCAACGAAATTGTTGTTATAATACTAAGCTTGATACGCAAGCGGAAATGGAGTCCACTATGAAAAACGGACGAAAATATTATAAACGCGTGACAGATTGACAAAGAGTGGCTGCTTAGATGAAATAAGATACGTCCATTCATTCTGAGTGTTTAGCAATGAAGATGTTCATGACAAACCAACGTGACAGACAAACGTGAGATACCAACAGAAGACTATTCCATAGTAAAGCGTAACATGCAGACGAGATGGCTATTTTAAAGTTAAACGTAAGTGACCAATGGGAAGACTATTTTAAAATGAAACGTGACAGACCAACGGAAAGCTGATGCAAAATTAATCATGATAGACCAACGAGAAGCCAATTTAAAAATGAAATCTGTTAGACCAACGCAACCTGTTTCAAAGTGAGGTTTGACAGACGGACGAAAGTGTTTTCAACGTAAAGCGTGAGAGTCTAAAGGGTGGACAGAGCCCTTGCCGTAAATGTAGGACGCATCTAACGAGTGAGAGAAAAGAGGAGAAGAGTAAATGGCCCGTCATGTCGTTACTTTGTTGCTCCTTTGTTTTGCAATAATCCGTTTTGGCTCGAGGGATAAGAAAGAGTCGCAGTAAGGGCCGTTAAACAATGGGGAAAAAGATAAAGGAATAATGGCGTCAAATCGGGGCTACATGCACACACACACACACACACATTTAGCTAGATTTCAAAAGATTTTACAGCTGAAACATATGTGTACATATGTAGCCAAAAATATTTGTATAAAAAGGCAATAATACACTTTTACTTTCTATTGAGCACAGTAATAGAATATACAATTATTATATGTATGTATATATATATATATATATATATGTATGTATATATATATGTATATAAATATATATGTATATATATGTATATATATATGTATATATATATGCATGTATATATATGCATGTATATATATGTATGTATATATATATGCATCTATATATATATGCATGTATATATATGTATATATATATGTATATATATGTATATATATATGTATATATATATGCATGTATATATATGCATATATATATATATGTGCATGTATATATATGTATATATATATGCATGTATATATATATGTATATGAATATATATATGTATATGTAACTATATGTATATATATGTAAATATATGTATATGTATGTATATATATATATGCATGTGTATATGTATATGTATAAGAATATATATATGTATATGTAACTATATGTATATATATGTATATGTATGTATATATATATGCATGTGTATATGTATATGTGTATATATGTGTATATGTATATATATATGTATATGTATATATATGTATATGTGTGTATATATATATACATATATATATATATACGTATATATATATATTTTTTATTATTATTACATTTTCATCCCAAACAAGTCACATTGCCACTATCAGAGACATAAGCATCAGGAGTACTGTGTAGGAAGTTGGGAAGCAAGATGTCGGTTCACGTTGTACTTGAGCTTCTGCATGTCAGTACAGTTGGGGAAGCAGGGACCTGGAAGGGAATTCCAAAGTCTAGCTGTTCTGCGGAAGAAAGTATTAGAGTAGAAGGCTCTCTTACATCTAGGGACGTCTACTGTGAATGGGGTGGTATTTAGCTGCTTGTCGGGTTTGTCGGGTTATTTACGTCGCGGGGGCACAAGTGCTTGCAGTTCGTCAGAGCATTCACCGTTAAAGTACTTGTAGAATAGGCAGAGGGATGCAACATTTCGTCGATGGGACAGATGCTGAAATTTAGATGACAGTTCTGGACCTTTCAGATTGGCGACTCTCTTTTGAACCTTGTCTAGGAGCGAGAGACTAACTGCAGATGCACCAGCCCAAATATGACAACAATACTCCATACAAGGGACAATGGTGGCCTTATAGAGGTATAGGATACTTTCGTTAGTATCTTTCTAGCACGGTAGAGAGAACCTATCTTTTTCGCAGCGGCCTTGGCGATACTCTCAATGCAATTGTTCCAAATCATGTTTCCTGTGAGCGTTAGGCCGACGAGTTTAAAAGATGTACTTTCAGATAAAGAGTAATTGGCCATTGCTATTAGCGGCAGAGAAGTTTTCTTGTAATGGATAGCAGGAATAATAGAGGTTCAAGAATAAACCCCTGAACCACTCCCGCATTTATATCATATTGTTTAGATGTACGACCGTCGAGGACAACCTGGATTTTTCTCTTATCTACGATGGATTTAGTTATGCTCAGTGATACCATATGATCTCATTTACCTAAGAAGACCTTCATGCCATACCCTGTCAAAAGCCTTATATATATCTAGAGCTACCGCTCTACCCTCCCCCGCTTTGTACAGTGAATTGTATATACGTTCTGAGATTACAGTTAGGATATCTGCTGTGGAACGGGCTTGCGTAAATCAATATTGTTGGTCAGTCAGAAGTTTAGCATCCGTAAGGTGATGTACTAGAGCTTAGTTAATTATGGTTTCAAATATTTTGGCGAAAAGTGGGAGGAGCCTAATGGGGTGATAATTTACTGGGTCAGTTCTGTCGCCAGAATTCTTGAAAACTGGTACTATAGACGCAGTTTTCCAGCAGGCAGGAAAGTAAGATTCATTAAGGCATTTGTTGTAAAGTTTGGAGAGAACTGAAGCTACGTCGGTGGATCACTTTTTTAATAGCACAGCCGGGATGAGATCAGGTCCACATGCTTTTGCAGTGTCAAGATTTCTTATGATAGCATGCGCCTGAGAAGGCGTGAGTTTCAGATCGTCTAGTATGGAAAGTTATGTCGGTTAAATTTGCGGTATGCATGCTGCCTTTGCGCTATTGCAACTGCACAAGTAGGGCTTGCTATAAAATTTGCGCATGTGAACATGTGCCGTTTTGAATCATTCAGTGGACTCATTTGCGCAATGTAATAGGAAGTGAAAAGATATTTTGCCATGGGGCGTCCCTGATGAGATCCCTGATGGCTTCCCAGTCAACCTTTTTATAATATCTCGTTGTTTTGAGCAGTGGCTCTTCAGTTTTGGCTCTAAAGTTTAGGGCTATTTCAACCATTACCACTGTATGATCGGCGTTCCCAAGTGGGCTGTGAGCATTAGTTACACAGTCATCGGGAACTGTGGTCAGAAACAGATCTAGAAGTGATACGTGTTGTTCTTGCTGGTCTGGGAAACTGGTTGGAAACGTAACCGTCTGTGATAGGGAATGAATTGTGGTATCAGCTGCGTCTGTGTGAGTAGAAAATCCAAGCCAGTTGCTGTGGGGGACATTGAAGTCACAAAATACATGCACTTGTGCACTTGTGCGCTAGTGTCGTGGGAAAATGCTGTATCTTTATATATGTATATATATGCATACATATATATGTGTATATATATATGTATATATGTATATGTATATATATATGTATATGCATATATATGTGTATATATATACGTATATATATATGTATATGTTTATATATATATGTATATGTATATATATGTATATGTATATATATGTATATGTATATATGTATATATGTGTATATAGATATATATGTTGGGGACAGGATGGTCTGCTGTGTGATAGACGAACCCGTCCCAATGTGTGTAATGGTGGATGTATTTAATGGTAGAGGAATTGAGAAGGCAAAAGGTCGCATAATGAGGACGAAAATATACCGTTATATATCAGCGAAAGAAATTCAATTTATTTACTTAAATATACATGAAGAAGCGATAGAAAGAATGAGAGTTCATTGAGAGATGAGTATCGTTACTTCCGGTTGACTGGCTTGTCAGGAAAGCGGTGGTGGCTCCTGGCCCCACCGGAGCGGTGTTTGTCACATCTTGACTGCTTGAAAGTCCAGTGACGTAGCTAAGTTGCCCTTCTGAGTTAAAGGGCGATAATCGAGTTAGGCTGGGAGTTTTCAACTCCCACAATACTCCCTTCCTAGTTAGCTGGAAGCTAGAGAAAAGAAAAGTGGATAAAAATATGCATATATATATGTGTAAGTGTGTGTGTGTGTTCACTGTATAGAGAACGAGAGAGAATTTTTTTATTTATTAAGTAGCAGGGTGAAAAGCAGTTGCGACGTTAAAGGATATCAGGAAAAAAGTGTTCAAACTTGTACAACTGTAGGATGGTCACAAGAATGACGTTATGAGTTTGAGTGCAAGTGTTGCGATCATAGACTGTATTGCCACGGAGTCTATGAAGCGTGCGCAAGGGTCAGCACGATGAGTTGAAATTGGTTCGCGTTGGTCACGAATGTGTCAACTACACGCTTACGGTCACAAGTGGGTCTGCGAGGAAATTTGTCCGTCCGTAGAGAGCGGTGTCAACGTTGTTCAGGTGCTCGGGCGTACTCAGTGAGTCGATATGGTCTGAACGTCCAGGATGAGTGTATCAGTGTGCATGATGCAGCTTACTCATGTTAGCTGGAGAACTTCAGTGAGGTGAGGTGAGGCGAGGTGAATCGTTGAGAAATCTAAAAGTGTACAGTGTTTGGTGAACATCTTTGTGTTGGTTGTCGCGTTTGTTGCTAAAAAAGGTTGATATCCTGTAAGGTATTGCTAGAAAGGGTTGATATGCCGTGGAGAGGCTTGATGCGCGTAATATGATGCTGAAGAGGCTTGTTGTCGCTTTTTCCTTTCCATAATTGTAGAAAACTGGAGTTGAAATAGCGTGAGAGTTGCTATTTGAGTTTTGCAGTGGGTTTGTTGCTACACGTTCTCCATGATGAAATTGAAAACTGAAATATTTTTTATTTATTAGCATATAGACGACCCCGTCCCCATGTGTGTAATGGTGGATGTATTTAATGGTAGAGTAATTGAAAAGACAAACAGTCGCATAATGAGGAAGAAAATATACCGTTATATATCAGCGAAAGAAATTCAATTTATTTACAAAAATTTACATGAAGAAGCAATAGAAAGAATGAGAGTTCATTGAGAGATGAGTAACGTTACTTCCGGTTGACTGGCTAGTCAGGAAAGCGGTGGTGTTACTTGCGTTACTTGCGGAGCGGTGTTTGTTACATCTTGACTGCTTGAAGGTCCAGCACGAAAGAGAAAGAAATATGGGGAACAGGAAGTGACGTAGCTAGGTCGCTCTTCTGAGTTAAAGGGCGACAATCGAGTTAGGCTAGGAGAATTTAACTTTCACATATATGCATATATATATGTCTATATAGATATATATGTGTAGATATATATATGTATATATATTTCTGTATATATACATATATATATATGTACATATATGTATATATATGTACATATATGTGTATATATATGTATATATGTGTACATATATATGTATATGTATATATGTATATATATATGTATATATATACGTATATATATATGCATATGTATGTAAATATATGTATATATATGTATATGTATATATATGTATATACATATATATGTATATATATGTGTACACATATGTATACATATATAGGAATTTATATATGTGTATGTATATATGTATATATATACATATATGTATATGTATATATATGTATATATATATATAAATTTTGTATGTATATATATATATATGTATATATATATTTTGTACTACTAAAACATTTTTACATACATACATATATATATATATATGTGTGTGTGTGTGTGTGTGTGTGTGTGTGTGTGTGTGCGTGTAAAGAGGCTTTTAGTTTTACAAAATTTTATTACAGTTTTTAAAATGATAAGTGGAGTCATTAGAATTTGGGGGAAGATCGATGCAGGGAGAAAAAATAGACACAAAAATAGTCAAAAGACTATTCCACTAAAATACCAAAAAAGAACCTCGAGTTTCCTTTGGTCCGACCCTTGTCAAGAGATCACGTCGGAAGCGATTAAAATAAAACAATTACACAATTGAAAAACGGAGGTGAAGAGGGGGGGTGAAAAAAATGATAAAACTACACGGGGTGAATTTAAATGAATGAATAATCCGTGATATGTCGTCCATATTTCAGAACCTGGGACAAAATTAAAAAAAAAAGAAACTTAACTTGCCTGCAAATAAGTGCAGAAACAAGAAATAATGATACAATGTAGGCATTTTTTAAATTTATTTTCTCCCGGTTAATCAGAGCTCTTTAAATAGGTCTAATTTATGCGACGGCTCTTTTTGCCTACAGAGCGATGGTTTGCGCATTAGTACAGTTACGGCCTCCAAAATATTGAGATTTTGTTTGGAACAGGCCTTGTGTACAATACGTTTCGCCACATGTTTCTAACCCTAACCCTTTGTCTTACTGATCGTCAGGTGCTCCACCTTTCTGGTTTATCCAATCGAGATATCGACCGCAGATTGAAATGTGATTAAAAAACGGTACGAAAGACTGTGTAAAAGCACCAAAACCCCGGCAGTGTTCGTGATGCCACTAAATCTGGTCGTATTAGAGTTACTTCTAACAGGGAAGACAATGCTATCCAAATCTGCAGCCTAAGAAACAGATTTGAAACGGCTCTCCAAATCCAACAACAGTCCAATCTTGTTAAAAAGTGCTCTCTTTCTACTGTCAAGAACAGATGAAAGGAATTTAATTTGCGGAGATATGTTGCAAGACGCAAACCAATGATTTCTGTAAAGAACAGAAAGCGCTGTCTGGACTTAGTCAGATGCAATGAAGATCATGACTCTTCATATTGATCAAAAGTGCTTTTTAGCGACGAAAGCAAGTTCGATAGGCTAGGCATTGATGGTCCGTCGGGGGAAACACGAAGAATTTAAACCATTGCCGCTCATGCTGCAAAGTGGTGGAAGTTCAGTTTTAGTGTGGGGCATTATTAGTACTAATGGTCCAGGGCCTATAGTTAACTTGCAAGGTCGAATTAATTCGACCAAGTACGTTAATATGTTGACTGAGCATTTTCTATCCTACTCTGGTTGGAATTTG
>NC_136512.1:28787840-28792840 GCF_053919585.1 Euprymna scolopes | reverse complement strand
ATGTGGAGATCCTCAAAACCTTCAATAGTGAGCTCCAGACCATCTACCCGTCGCTCATGAGCAAGTTCTGGTTCCAGCAGGACGGAGCAAGTTCTCACACCTCAAACCTGTCCCGAGATTGGCTGAAAGAGAGGCCGAGTGATCAGTCTCAAGACTGATTTTTAGTGGGCTGAAAGAGAGGCCGAGTGATCAGTCTCAAGACTGATTTTTAGTGGGCTGAAAGAGAGGCCGAGTGATCAGTCTGAAGACTGATTTTTAGTGGGCACCCTATAACCTGGACCTAAGCCCCCCAGATTTTTTTCTTTGGTGCTATCTTAAGGATAGAGTCTACGCAAGGAAACCCAGAACCATCACGGAACTCAAGGAAGCCATCAGGGAGAAGATGAGAGCCATTACCAATTCGTTCTGTAAGAACGTCATAGACAACTTCGTGCTGCGCCTCAAGAAATGCACGGAGCTAAATGGGGGCCATCTAGAATATATGCTGTAGAACAGAGAAAAAAGGCCAAAGACCCTAGTGTTTTGATATGATGTTTTGAATATAATAAACTAGTTATGACCAAAGTTTCATTTCATTCGGACAAAATACTAAGAAACGGGGCCTAATTAGAGTTGAGGCCCGTTTTCTGGGGTCACCCTGTATTATAGATTTGAGATTGGTGTCTTACTTTTAAACTTTTAATATATATATATATATATATATATATATATATATATATATATATATATATATACTAGTAGAGAGACCTGATATTGCCCGGAATTGAATGATGATTAACGAATGTTACATACTCCCATATTTTTATTGTCATCGAAATCAGTGGCATCTCTTGTTTTTCAATTAAATCGTTTAATTGCTTACTCTAGTATGGTACTTATCGCGGTGCACCAGGATGGAGCTTCACCTGCCTCTCCGCAGTCAATAATACATTGTTGTGTACCTTGCACTGTAGAGAACCTGTTGTTGATTTTATTAAAAAAATCAATAAAAGTTTAAAATGCAAAAGTCAAGTATCATTCTTCGATTGTTGTTTAAACAGAAACGTTTATTTCAAACGCACCTGTATTATATAACAGAACCTACTGTTAATTTTATATGCCGGGCTTTTCTTCTTGTGCTGTAATAATGACTCGAATTTAAGTTTATAACGAAAAAGTCAAGTATCATGTTGAAGTTGTGCTTTACACAGAAACATTCATTTATAACGCGCTTCTGTAATATCAAAGGACCTACTATTAATTTTATATATCGGACCTTTTGGCTTGTGTGTTTATAAAACTTTTCAAATGCACTTATGATGTTAGGCTGTGTAAGGTGTTAACTTTGGTCAAAATCACCTATTCCGTCATCGAATTATGTCGATTGTCAATTAGTGATACTTATCGATATTCTGATACAAACACTATCTAAGAACACTGCCAAGCACATAAAACACCTTCCTGTGTAATTTCATAAAAATCGGCCCAGCCGTTTTCGAGTTTATAGGGACTGAACTCATACACGCACAGACAAAGTCCCTTATATATATATATATATATATATATATATATATATATATATATATATACAGGAGGTCCACAAAGTCTTACTACATTATGTAGCCAGACTTTCTGGTCACTCTGTATATATATATATATATATATATATATATATATATATATATATATATATATATATATATATATATAAATTATTACTATGATAATTTTTTTTAATACCTATGGACATTAATGTTTCATCCTTTCAGGAATCTATCAATGCAGGGAGTTATGATTACAACTGGTTGGGAGATTCGAACCTGGCCACAAAACCATCTGACTGTATTAGCAAGGCATAAGTCTGGCTACATAATCTACACGGTGCCCACAAATTCTGGCTACATAATATAGTCTGACTTTGTGGACACCCTGTATATATATATATATATATATATATATATATATATATATATATATATATATATATATATATATATATATATATTTCTTCAGAATAAAATTATCTAGCAATCAACTGGTATAGAAAGCTGTGATTATAAGTTTTACCAGATATTACTGGCAGTAACATTCTATAAGTGCTGCTATCAAAGACATTCACTTCAGATTTTCCTTGCAATTTGGATGTGATTTTTTATAATCTTTTCATTAACTTCCCTTACTCTATGGCATTTAAATACTTAAACAACTTTTAATTGTGATTTTGCATGTCTCACTGACTTTAGCAAATAAGGTGCAAACCATTATAACTATTTGTTAATATTGTCTCCTAAGAAGAAATGGTAGATATCGAAATCCTATAGGATAAGGGGTTATAATATTTCAAATGTATTCTTTGTCTTACATAGAATAATAAAAATCTTTTGATTTGAAATTCAAACATTTCACGTCATAATTTTTTAAATTTATTGAATGACTAAAATTTGATTTATTTTCTCTATCTTGTATATCGAGCAATTCTTATTTAGGTGGGATAATACTTATAGAATATTACTGCCAGTAATACCTTGAAAATCTTATAATCACAGGTTTCCATACCAGTTGATTGGATTGTTAGATAATTTTATTCTGAGGAATATTAAGCTCCCTTCATAAAGGTCGAGCTTAACATCCCTTCTTAATATGTTCGATAAAGAATACTTACCACTTTCCGCTATAACATACCTATTCCCTCCAAATGGATACATATGCACTTACTTGTACAGGCTATTAACAAGTTTCTTATAAATGTCAGATGGAAAGCTTACTATTTTGCCCAAACCAACAAGAAAACCATAGCAAAAAAAAAAAAAAAAAAAAAAATTCACCACCCTGAAACGCTTAAAATGAGTCTTCCAATTAATTCTAATAGAGAACAAAAAAAAAAAAAAAATTGCGAAGAACTGCTGCTAAATTCTACGGATTTAAAACAACCCAACACTCTATTTAACCCCGGAACTTTAGAAGTTTGAAAATATGATGATTAATTTGGTCAAAAATATAAAATTTAAGAGCAACAGACACACACCTAACAGTATTACTAGGGAAATAAATAACTTTGCTACAAAAGTCAAGAAAAGATCACATATATTTGATAAAACTAAAAACAATTAAAAACTAGAATATTGCAATTACAAGAAATTTATATATAAAGAATTAATATATATATATATATTATTCCTATTGGAATTTTTTAATTTATTTATTTTTTTTTATTTTTTATTTTTATAAGATAAGATGAGACTAATAGTCCGAAATAAAATAAAATTAACAAATAAAGAATTAAATAAATCCTATAAATCTGCCCCTGCAAATAAAATAGATGAAATCAACTTAGAAGCTAAAAACTTACTCAATCTTATGAATATCCATGACTATATAGAAATCGTTACTCCTGGCACTCCCAGATTTACATTGAAGGACCATAAACAAAACTTCCATGATAACCCTTCCATTAGACTAATTTGTCCATCCAGTTCGGATATTGGTAAAGTAAGTAAGAAAATCTTAGATAGAATCATACCTTCCGTTAGCGACAAAGTTAAAGTCCCACTTTGGCAATGCACTGACTCTGTTATAAAATGGGTTTTAAAACTTAAACATATAAATAATTACTATCACTCAATCTCCCCAGTACTATTAAATAAGGCATTAATATTTGCAAAAAAGCATTCGGACATTACGGATTTAGAAATTAAATTAATCTTATTAGCTAGACGATGCTTAATAAGATTTAATGGTAAATATTGGACAAGGAAGGATACTCCTAATGACTTCGATAAAATAATGGGATCTTCGGATAGTGCATACAGTAATTTTATTATAACTTCTGTTTTATTGAACGAAACTTGAAATTTTCTTTTCAAAATACAGCTGTAAAAATTGTTTAGAATTTGGTCGCAAAATGTGTGACCGGTGAAGCTTTAAAGCAGTTCTAAATGAGTAAAATTAACACTTTACCATATATTCAAACACTACCGTGTTTGTACAATATACATATATACTTATATATATATATATATATATATATATATATATATATATATATATGCAAACACATGTGTGTATGTATATATATATATATATATATATATATCGATGTAAATAAGTACAAAAATTACTGAAACATCAGTGACTTAACTTTTAATCTTAACTCGTATCTGAATTTAATGTCGTCCACAAAGACCCTTCAGATTCCAGAGGTCAGCATGACACGGAAACCTGCATTCAACGAAATGACCATCCCTTTCCTCCCTCATCATTCTTTTTCTCTTTTCCTTCACTCTCGACCAGCATCTTCTAATTTCACTTCCACTTCTTTCCTCCTCGTCATCTACACAATTATTCAAATGAATTCACGAGTACACACATGCACTCGTACGGACCCAAGCCTATACACGCTATAACATATATGTATATATGTATATAGATGCATGTATGCATCTCTATCTTACTTTCCTTCTCCCCCTCTCCTTATATATATATATATATATATATATATATAAAGGGAGAGAGGAGGGAAAGAAGAGGAAAAGAAAGACACATACATGCATCTATATACATATATATATACACATATATATAAGCATATATATATATATCTGTGTGCATAAGTATATATATAATATTATATTATATATATGTATACTTTCAATTACATTATATATAAGTGCGTGTGGGCGCGCGCTCGTGTGTGTGTGAAGCTTATTTTATAGATGTACAGGTTTAAAAGAGCTACTTGATCCGTCGGGCTACATAATAGAATAATAGGAAACGAATTTTAATGAGGAAACAATTTATTGCAATAGGCAATAGGAACAATATAACAATCACATAATAATATAGATAATATGTTTATAATAATAATGTACACATACATAGATATAAATATGCACTGTGTGCTTTAATATATATATATATATATATTTATATATATATATATATATATATATATATATATTATCTTAAAATTTAGTAATTTAAATTTTGTGACGTGAAACGGTTAAATTTATAATCTAGAATTT
>NC_136512.1:28702840-28782840 GCF_053919585.1 Euprymna scolopes | reverse complement strand
AAAACTGAGGTTAAAAAGCGGAAACCTAGAAATTTGAGGGATTTGGAGAACTACTGCATTGAAGAATGGTCAAAAATCAGTGTTGATGCTTGTAAAAACCTTGTTGATAAATATCCCAAACGGTTACAGGCAGTTATTAAGAATAAAGGGCATGCTATTGACTATTAGTAAGAGAGGTATGAATAATTTTGAACTAGTGCCATTATTGTTTTTCTTTGTATAATGTTTCAACTTGCATAATTTATTTATTTGTTGAGTTTAAATTAAATGCTTATGCTTGATTTATTGTTTGAAATCCCTTTAATATTGTCTACCTTCTGGTTTGAGCAATATTCTTATAGAAATCTCAAAGATCCGAGGGGTATGAATAATATCGGGCACAAGTGTATATATATATATATATATATATATATATATATATATATATATATATATATATATATATATATGTATATATACAGGGTGACCCCCCAAAAAAACAAAAGCGAAATGGTGTCATCTAGAACACATGCTGTAGAACGGAAAAAAAGCCAAAGACCCTTGTGTTTTGATGTGATGTTTTGAATATAATAAACTAGTTATGACCAAAGTTTAATTTCATTTGGACAAATAGCAACAAACGGGGCCTAATTAGAGTTTGGGTCCGTTTTTTTTGTGTCACACTGTATATATAAATCTTGACATAAGGCACCACACGCCAACCAGATAAAACGGCAGATGTCTGCATGTGATAAACCCTGCGTTTGTAGGCTTTTTTTTCTTCTTTATTTTCTTTAAAATGTTCTTTAATGTTGAAATCGTATGTGTGTGGTTGAACAGAGAAACATGGTATAAAAACCTATGTGAGAGAAGGGACGGGAGAGGGGCCAAGAAAATAGTTGCAGAACAATTAACTTTGATTAAATGCTACTCTTTATTGTAGCATATTCATTCTGAATCGGTTTAAAATGCTTATTTACTTACGCTAAAAGCTCTGGGGTGTGTTATTTGGCTAATGGATGCGGCTGTTAAAATATGTAATCAAATCTATTCCGTATTATTCATATTGACGGCATATAAACATTCCATACTGAATTGTATTCTATAATAATAGCATTTTACTTCAGAAATGGATTTTCTAAATATTATATATATATATATATATATATATATATATATATATATACGTATGTATATGAATATATATATACGTAGTATGTATATATATATGTATGCATGTATATATTTCTATACGTGTATGTATGTATATATATATATATAAACGTGTGTATATATATATATGTTTGTATATGTGTGCGTAAGTATATATGTGTGCATGTATATATATATATATATGTGTGCATGTATAAATATTTGTGTGCATGTGTATATATATGTATGTATACATGTGTTTGTATATATATATGTATATGTATAGAATTGATATGTAGTTTGCTTGAAGCATTGTGTTAGATAGGTATGTAGTAGAGATTTAGAAGGCTATCACAATGCGAGGAATGAGATAGCGTCGGTGTTGGTGAGAGAAGACGAAAACAAGTGGCGATTTACAAATCAATAAGTACATACATATATGTCTATATATACATCTATTTATTCAGGCGTATTAAATACAAATGCCTTACTTGTTATGTCTGTGACAATATCCATAATATATTTCGGAAAAAAAATCCCTTTTCAAATGAGGTGACAGATCGATTCAAAACATGCTAGATGATGGAGAGGAAAATGAATTGAATTGCTGTGTGGAGCCTCGGAGCAAATGTAAGGAGGGGATTTATATGTATGGCGTGTTTTAGGTAATTAACATATTTTTTGTTCCTTTTTTATTAATTTTTTGTATGTATATTTTTAGTTTTTAACTTGTTGCATTTGCGTGAACTTTTGTTTTATTTTGTATATTCTATGTCTATTTCGTTGTCTTTATTTTTTTCTGCTGCTATATATTATTCATTTATTCGTTTAATTTATTTACGTTCTTGCTTGTTCAGTAGAATGACCTGGTGCATCTAGAACATTTGTATTTAATAAAACTGAATAAATATATGTATCTATAGACATATATGTATGTACTTATTGATTTGTAAATCGCCACTTGTTTTCGTCTTCTCTAACCAACACCGACTATATCTCATTCTTCGCATTGTGATGGCCTTCTAAATCTCCTCTACATATGTATATGTATGTATATATATGTGTGTATGTATATATATATATATGTATGTGTATGTATATGTGTGTATATATATATACACATATATATATATATATATATATATATACATACATACATACATATAGATATATGAAATGCGAATGGAAATTTAACTAACTTGGATTTGCATTTTTGGATTTTATCGTCATTGGATACTTTACCTTTCACCAGACTATCCATTCATATGAAATCACTTTTTTATTCACCCTATTCCCTCGGCTTCACTTTTTGTTATCAGGTAAGATCTTTGACTTACTTGTAGTTTCATCAAATACTTTTGCAAATCCTACCCTCTGATGAGAAGGAGAGTATTTCTTCGAAACTCCGCGGATTAAGGACTATCCACTTATTTAGTGTTTCCTTTTCAAATTAAATACTTTTTTTAACTCTTTTTCAAAGTATTTTTAACATATTTTAATATCTATTTGCTCTTATATATATATATATATATATATATACATATTATATATATATATTATATATATACATACATATATATATACATATATATATATATATATATATATATATATATATATATATATATATATAAAATAAAAATTACAATTAAATTTACCAAAATGATTCAAGATAGTAAAATTAAAGTATATTATAAATATAAAAGAATGAATATTTATAAAATTATCTCAGCCAGATGTAAAAGCCCGATAAAACCAGATAGGAAATAGAGCTTATAATATGAGCAAACAGTCAATAAAATATGTTCAAAACACTTTGAAATGAGTTAAAAACATATTTAATCTGAAAAGGAAACACTAGATGAATGGATAGTCCTTAATCCGCGGAGTTTCGAAGAAATACTTTCCTTCTCATCAGAGGGTAGAAATTAGCAAAATGCGGGGTCGGATTTTGCATGCAGGAGTATTTGATGAAACAACAAGTAAGTCAAAGATCTTACTTGAAAACAAAAAAAGTGAAGCAGAGGGAATATGGTAAAGAAAAAGGTGATTACACATGAATGGATGGTCTGGTGGAAGAGAAATAATCCAGTGACAGTAAAATCCAAATATAAAACTTCAAGAAAGTTAAAATATATTTTTAACTCATTTCAAAGTGTTTTTTAACATATTTTATTAACTGTTTGCTCATACATATATATATATATATATATATATATATATATATATATATATACTAGCAGGGGTGCCCGGCGTTGCTCGGGTGTTTGGAGGTGTATGCTGTGCAAAAAAAGCAAAAAAAAAAAAATGTTTTTTTTTTAAAACTTTGACCCCTATTATGACCCCTTAAAATTTATAGTTTCGCGCTCAAATCACTTTATTAAGTTAGATCCATGTTCAAGGAACCTATATCTAAAATTTAAAGTGTCTAGACCCAAAATTGTCGGAGGAGTTTGGTAGAGTTCTTAAAGGTCAAATCGTTGAAATGTGACCCCTTAACAGTCAAATTTCTGGCTGACACCCGTCACATCGATTTTCCCAAATCTCAGTACCCGGTATTTCAAATTTCGAGTCTATAGACTAAAAATTGACAGAGTTATTGCGTAGGGAAATGTACACAGACAGACAGACACACAGACAGACGGACAGACAGACAGACATGTTCACTTATATATATATATACACGTGTTGCTGTGGCTCAGTTTGTTTTAATGGAAAACAGAAAACAAAAAAGGCAAAATGTATGTTTCTTATGTTTTATGTTCTCAATATTTGTGGATACACAATATTTTGAGGAATCCCTTTTTCAAAACTTTGAGCTATTCCCCTTGTGTTTACGTCATATGTTACGTGGCAAAACAAACATAGTCGAAATCTTTTTTTTTTTTGTCGAATCATGGAAGACTTTAATAATTGTGACATGACAATTAGATTGATAATATTGCTTATAGTTGGAATTGACAAAAAAAGTCAGGAGATATGATGTTCTTTTTAAAATTAAATATTAACTTTTCGGATGGCCGATTTTTTATCAGCCGATTCATACAATGAACGCTCCGTATATATGCTTTTTGGTACTCTTGCAGAATTTGAACCAGATCCTCGAGATTTTTCGTCAATTGCAATGCGGTCAACATCGACAGTCACCAGATTAAGCCGAGCAAAGTAACAGATGCAGACCAATGTCAAAACAAACAAACCGGAAAAAACTGAAATACAATAAATAAAAAGAAAAAAAATACTGAATGTACATTTGTTTTATATATATATATATATATATATATATATATATATATATATATATATATATATATATATATATTTCTCCAAAAAAGTTGCATTTTGTTTATTTATATCTATTATTTATTTTCAAATTTTTTTATCAACAAAGTTTTGGTTTTTACCAAGAAAAGATGAATTTTTTAAATAATTAAGTTAAAGTTTAATTAAGTTTTAAATAATTAAGTTAAAGTTTTTTTTCAAGAAAACTTACATTTTTAGTATTTTTCTTTGTCAATAAAATTGGCAGTAAACGTTTTTTTTTTGTAAACAGAATGTTTTTATAAGAAAATAAGACTGCTTTTCACGAAATTGTTAGGTGAAAGTATTTCTATGCCTTTGCTGGTTACTGCATGAGATGAAACTAAATATTTTATGAGTTTTAGTAATAAAATAAAAAGATATAAAAAATATAAGAATATAAATAGGGAAACCATTCATGCGAAGAGTTCTTTCAGAAATATTTGGAAGAAAAAAGTAATTTAGATGCTTATAGGCATATAGTCAATGTGTAGACATACATATATATAAGAGCACGCATGAAAATATTTAAAAAAGTAAATGAATGATACTTTAATAATCTGAAAGAAAAAATATGAATTAATCATGGTGATATGTTTAATAATAAAAATATGCATAAAATAAATGACAATGAATAGAATAAATTACAATTAATTAATCATGGTGATATGTTTAATAATAAAAATATGCATAAAACAATTACAATGGCATTTTAATTGCCACCGATCTGGAGTTAATATATGAAAATATATTCATGACAATTAAGCTACATAGAGGCATTTGCGTTTCATCCTTGTGGGAAATCTTCAGTTAATCGTGTCCTGGATATGACCTTAAACTCTACCCGATGGTGAGGCCCCAGCTTGCGGGCTTTGAAGAGTGTGGAGCCACCCTTTAATTGCCATTGCTCCCAGGTCCACTCTGATCCGGAGTGGTAGTACCTGTTGGGGTCCCAACTATAGGTTAAATAGAAACCGACTTGAAAACAACAAATATATTCTATTAAAAATTTTTCTTCAAAATCTTTGGATTCGGCATTAAATAACCTGAAAAGGGTTGATGTGCCGTAAAACAAAAACAACCAACCAACAATCATTCAGTCAATCGAAAATATTTTGTGTCTCTGTTTATTATTTATATCCACATGGTCTTTAATTTAGACAACTAACCAATCAGATTCGTTGTTATTTCTCTTCAACTGCTCATATTTTCATTAGCCAATAGCTGAGCTACTCTTACATAAATACCTGGCGTACTTTTAATTTACTTGAAATCTTTTTCGAATGTTTTGTTTAATTGTGACGTTTTTCTTTAGTGAATACATCGAATTATTAGTTAAGCTTGTTTGAGCATGGATTTAACTCGAATACTTTATTTTCTATTTGTTTTGTAATTCGTGACTATTTTCAATGTTGATTAGTGTAATTTTATTTGTTTTATGTATAGTAATCCTAATGTAAAGGGTTATTATGTCTGCAGTTACTTACTATCTCTGTTATTCGGTTATATATATATATACATATATATATATACGTATATATACATATATATACTTACACACACACACACACACACACACACACACACACACACACATATATATATATATATATATATAGAGAGAGAGAGAGAGAGAGTTATTAGATTAATACCTACAGACGAGGAAGATTCGGGAACCCTCAGCAACCACATCTGACGTGACTTTTGACTGCAACCGCCGTGGCCAAACCTGCTTGCTCCGCATCGGGCTCCTCAGCGACAACCCGCCTTCAGTCGACGTGGAAACCCCCTTCATAGAATCTACAAAATCAATGTTCCAGTTTTTTAGATTTTTATAGGTACTGCTACGGCAGTTTCTTACGAGGAAAAATGTGATGTGATAAAATTTCTTTCCACACGATACTTTGTCTGAATAGGAATTATTTATTTTTGCAAAATTAGCAAGTACAAAGAAGTAGTCAATCTAAAATATAAAGTAAACACAGTCTCTTTATCATTTCCTTGTCATCGATAGCTTAATCCCGCATTAATGTTATGCTGTTTGGATGTACCTCCATGAATGACAATATGGATGGCCTTCTTGTCCAAGAAGGATCTAATTATATTTATTCGTTCAGTTATATGGTATAAATTACTTTTAATTAGAAGCCCTTCATGTCAGACTTTGTCAAAGACTTCGGATATATCAAGAGCTACCACAGTTCATGGTATATGCGTTCAGAGATGACTGTTAAAAATCTACAGTAGAACAACATTGTCTAAATCTATACTGCCGCCCAGAAAGAAGATTAGCTTTGCGAAGTGGTAGACTAGTGCCTGACTGATTAATCTCTCAAAGATTTTAGCAAAGAGGGGGAAGAGACAGATAGAGCTATAAATGAGCGGGTCAGATCTCTCATCAGAATTCTTGTACACTGGTACCACAGATGCCATCTTCTACCCATTTAGGAAACAAGATTCAGCAAAGCATTCGTCGTAGAGTTTGGAAAGTACGGGAGCTAATTTTCTTAATTAGTATAGCAGAGATGAGATCAGACCCCACAAGCCTTGGAGGTGTCTAAGTCTTTGTGACATTGCGAATATTAGGAGGCTTCATTTTCAGATCATCAAGTGTGACTTCAGTTCGCATAGGGGAATTTGGGAGGTTTTTTTTTTGTTGGGTCTAAGATGGAGTTGAGGGCGAATCGCCGGGTAAGAAGTTCTACCTCCTCGGTTAGATAGTTGAAGAATTACTGATTGCACATTGTCCACTACACTATTATAAATTTTCCAGAAATCATGAGTTCTTATATTCTGCGATTCTATACGATTCCTGGTTACTTTAGCACGCCTTCTTTTTGGCTGTAGCTATTTCGCTCTTACAATGATTTCTACCGTCTATGAAGTTTAGCTTTTGTTTACCTTGAACTTATGGCGTAAAAAAAACGGTGGAATGAACGCTGTCTTTGTGCGATGGCAGCTGCACAATCTGTAGTAAACCATTGCGGAGAGTAGGACTTGCTTTGACATTTCCGTCTGGGAACACATGCTTTAATGCCCGATTTGCACCACTTGATTGTCTAATTAATACATATATAGGAAGAGAAAATAATTTTGGTCCATGGAGTATTTCTGATATGTTCTCTGCTGGCTTCCCAGTCCACCCTTTTATAATCCCTTGTTTTAAGCAACGGTTCTTCATATAGAGGTTGGGATTTAAGGTCGATACCTACTTATAACAACAGGGTGGATGCGTTCTCAAGAGGACCTTGCGCATTAGTCACGCAATTGTCGGGTACTGTGGTAAGGAATAGGCCTAGAAGTGAAGCTTGCTGGTGTTCACGATCTGAGATATATATCGTAGTAAGTGCATGCACACGGAGATTCGAACCCGGAACAATCGTAAAATATCAATGTGATCAAACAGACCAAGTACCTCCTTCCGTCAACAACGATTTTTGGTTAACGTTGATGCTACACTATTGTTTATTCTCTCTCTCTGTCTCTCTGTCTCTCTGTCTCTCTGTCTCTCTCTCTCTCTCTCTCTCTCTCTCTCTCTATATATATATATATATATATATATATATATATAGTAATTTATAGAATATATATGGCGATTAAGCTGCACTGAATATTCCGCGTTTCATCCACTTTAGCTTATGCGCCTTATAAGTCTGAAGAGTCCTAGAGTGGATGAAACGCGGAATATTCAGTGTAACTTAATCGCCATATATATTTTATAAATTACTAACTAGCTCTACCTACGTATTGAGCACTTTTGAAGTAAATACTTACTATAGTTTGTAGTTAGATAGCTGATTGCACTTTCTTGTAGTTAGATAGTTGATTGAACTTTCTTGTAGTTAGATAGTTTACGCATAAATCTGTACTTTCGTGTGTTCATTTTATGTGAGTAAATTAAGTAGTTATATATATATATATATATAATTTTTTTTATTATTACAAACATTATTGGCTACTTATGTGCACACATATTTAAGCTGTGATTAAGCTGTGTAGTTTACGCATAAATCTGTACTTTCGTGTGTTCATTTTATGTGAGTAAATTAAGTAGTTATATATATATATATATATAATTTTCTTTATTATTACAAACATTATTGGCTACTTATGTGCACACATATTTAAGCTGTGATTTCTGATGATATTCATCGTAATCTGGCGACTAATCTCAAGTCTAGTTTTTGCCGCATCTAGTAGCTTGATAACGCTGGAATCTGAAAGAAACAACAACTTTGCGCAGAGACTGTTCTTGGCCTTCGGGCCAGGAGCGGAAAAGGAAGTAATCAGTTCTGATCAATGTGGTGGGGGGGCAGCCCTTCATATAAGACAATTGCTAATTTTGGACCCTATCAGAGTGCCCCCTTGGGGGAGCTGCTTTTTCCTTCCCACACTAAAAAACGGCCTTGTGCCTAATTTGCTCAGCGGGGAAGCAAATAAATAAACAACAGCTGAAACATGTATGCACATATGTAGCCAATAATCTTTTATTCACTAATACAACTCATTCTCGTTATTGAGTACTATTTTCGAAATTTCATTGGATTAGCATCTAGGTGACTATAGGAATAAAATCATTATATATATAATCACACACATCCTAGTAATGCAGCCATTATGTATGTATGTATGTATTGTGAGAAATTATAGCAGTAGCAGCGGAGTTATCATTGGTTAATAATTTGTCACGCCACTCGGAAGAGATTGGGCGCGAAATTTGTGTCTGTTTGTTTTTCAGGAGACAGTTTTCGACAAGACAGCGAACGGAGGAGACGTCACCCTTCCCGCCGCACCATATGGCAGCCTTTGCCTCAAGATATTCCCCACGAGGGGATTTTAAAAACCCTAAAAAATGGGTTTAATTAATTTTCGGACTTGTTTGTCCAACAAGGCATGAGTGAACCGTCATGATGAAAAATCTAAGTTAAACGTGTTTCAGCGTGCCGATGTTAACGAATCATTTTTAGACGAAAAGTCTAAGTTAAAAATTTCTCTACTTGTCGACAGTGACGACTTACGTTGAAACGAGAAGGAGATGGACTTTAACTCTGGATAAACTGTTAACTCTGTAAATCGAACTCTGATACTCCCAAGGGAACCGTTGGATCATAAGATCCTTTTATACCCGAGCCAGTTATGTGCAGCTGAAAAAAGTGTAGCATTTTTTTTGCAACCTCGAGGATTACATTAATAAAGACGTCTGTTCAATTTTAAGGTAACTTTGTTGTTTGCTTATATTTTTTCATGCACTACTAGGCGCCCCCAAAAAAGGGCTACATGGAGGGAATGGAAATATTTCTCACAGTATGTATGCATGTATGTATGTGTGTATGTATGTATGTATGTATATACATACATATATATATGGTCGGGTGACCGGCGACTAAATTGGTTCCCCCACCAGACTTGTTTGGTGAGGAGGGCGGCTAGTCTCCCTGGAGGATTAAAAACAAGACCTTCCAAAGGGCGAATGAACTCTTTTTCTGGGTCAACGGCCAACTAGCACCGTGTATATTTGTTTGTGTGTATATGTGTATTAGGGTGGAGAGGGCCCCCGTAAGCCGTGGTGAAGGCAACCTTTCTAGGAGAAGCAAATCTCTGATTTAAAAAACCATAAAGCGGGAGACCAGTACCCACATTAAGCTGGTCTGCAGTGTTGCTGGCTATCTTGCTCTTGCTTGTTGCTGGATCTCAACATTTTGAACAGAGAGAGAGAGAGAAAGTTAGCTGTCGTACAAAGCTAAGACTCTGTAACATCATCTTTGTATAGATACTCCCTAAGGCATTTGGGCTCATGGATTTTAAATGTCTGAGGGAGTGGCACTCGTCTGACAAGACGTTGCAATCATCACATATATATATATATGCATATATATATGTATATATATATATATATATATATATATATATATATAATTTAAAAATAGAACCTACGTCTGGTGTGTACATTACAATGTTTTAAATGCGTCGATAGAATTTATTATCATTAATCAAGAAAGATAATAAAAACATTACTGAGGATAAAGAAGTTTCTAATAAAAAGAATAAAAGATAAAAGAAAAAATCAAAGAGACGGAAGAAGAAGAAGAAGAAGAAACGGATAATTATTTAGAAACATTTTGTTTAAGAAGAAGAAAAAGAAATATATGTTGACAGAACAGACCCATCCCCCCCTCTCGTTTCCCTGGATTGGTATATTTTCTGTTCCTTAATGGTCAAGGCTACTAACAACCAACATTCACCCCCACATCTCTCCGTACATCTAAATCCTTCCCATCCCAACTCAACACAACCTTAGCCCGTATCACCTTCCTAGAATTTCAGTAGAAAAAAATGTTTACATGAAAGCGAAAGTCACACATTCCACAACATGGCCGACAGACATGCCAGTCATGTTATCTTTGGAAGAAACCGAACGGAAAATATTAGTCGGTCGGTTTTCATTTGAGATGCGTCTGACTATTTCTTAGATTTCTTCTGCTCGTCATTCTGTCTGGCACATTTTTTGTAGATGCGTCGAATAATATTTATAAAATATTAGTTCAATAATCCATGCTCAAAACAACGAGGTATTATAAAAAGGTTTACTAGGAAGCCATCAGGGATGTCATCAGAGATGTCCACTGGGGAAATATATTTTCTCTTCTCGCTGAACAGTGCGAAAATGAGACCATTGAATGGTTCAAAACTGCAATTGAAACACATGTTCCCACGCGGAAATTCTATAGCAAGCCCCACTTTCCCAATGATTTACTTCTATTTGTGCATCTGCCATTGCTCAAAGGCAGCATGCATATCGCAGATTTAATCGACATAAGTCCAATTCAAACAGACCGAAGTTTATAGAAGCTAGAATAATTGTAAGAGAGAAATAGAGACAGCTAAGAGCGAATATACTGAAGCCACTCGTAAACGCATTAAAGCACAGAAATGAGGAACCCGTGATTTTTTTTTTGGATAATCTACAACAGTGTAATAAACAATGGACAATCAACGATTCACCTACAATAAAAAAAAAATCATGAGGGTGTTTGCACCGCAACTGAGAAAGCAAACATTCTTGCCAGTCGGTTTGCCCTAAATTCCATATTGAACCCAGCAAACCACTACCTCCCTGGCTTTTCTTTGTGGACAGACGCCACACTAGAGGAAAATCACCCTTCCGAAGGTGCATGGTATTATAAAAACCTAGACACCCCGAAAGCATGTGGACCCTATCTCATACCGGCTGTATCGCCGAGGTTGCTCCAGTTGTCTCCAAGCTTTACAACAAATGCCTTAACGAATCTTGCTTTCCTGACTGCTGGAAAACTGCTTCTGTGTAACCAGTTTTCAAGAATTCTGACGAAAGGACTGACCCATTAAATTATCACCCTATTAGCCTCCTTCCACTTATCGTCAAAATATATAAGACTATAATTAAGCAAGCTCTAGTCCATCACCTTACAGCTGCTAAACTTCTGACCGACCAATAATATGGATTCAGGTAAGCCCGTTCCACAGGAGATATCTTAACTGATACCACCACGCTCTATAACAGGCACGAGGGGAAAACAAATGAACACATATCTAAGGAAATGACAGAAACAGTAGAGAAAGACCTCCAATCTGTAGGGGAATGGGACAATGGATATCACATTCAATGCTGTCAAGACTAAGCTTATTTCCTTCAATAAGTACAAGAAACCTTCTCTACCACCAATAGCAACGGGCAAAAATATATTATCGGAAAGTATTTCTTTTAAACTCATCGGCCTAACGTTCATAGAGAACGTGAGTTGGAACAGATACATTGAGAGCATTGCTAAGGCCGCTGCAAAGAAGGTGGGCTCTCTCTAATGTGCTAGAAAGCTATTTACGCCTGAGAGTATCCTGTACCTCTATAAGGCACCATTCGCCCATGTATGAGGTAATGCTGTCACATTTGGATTGGTGCATCTACTACTTGTCTCTCACTCCTGGACAGGGTTCAAAAGAGAGTCGCCAATATGATAGGCTCCGAACTGTTATCTAAGCTTCAGCCTCTGTTCCATCGACGAAATGTTGCATCCCTCTGGCTGTTCTGCATGTATTTTAATGGTGAATATTCTGGCGAACTACAAGCACTTGTACCCTGGACGTAAATACCCCCGACAAACCCGACAAGCAGCTAAATTCCACCCCTTCACAGTAGAGATCCCTAGGCCTAAGAAAGTCTTCTACTTTAATAGTTTCTCCTCAAGAACTGTTACACTTTGGAACTCCCTTCCGGGATTCTGCTTCCCCAACTGTACTGACATGCAGAAGTTCAAGTGTAATGTGAACAGACATCTTGCTGCTCATCTCCCTTCACAATGCCCCTGCAACTTTTATCCCCAATAATAGCCCCTTACTTCAAAGTTGCACTATGACTTGTTTGGGGTTAAAATTGAATAAAAATAAATAAAAAAATAAAAATATGCGTTAAATAACCTAATTTATAAAACTCAATATGTATGTCTGAACTTTATGTTTAAAGTGCATCTCCCCCGAGACGCAAAATAGCAGAGCGGCGCGACGTAGGTCAAATGATTGCATTTTGAATCTTACTTTTATTGGCGTTTAATCGGTAAAAATAACTGCTACTGTGTCAAAATTGAAATAAAAAAAACAAAACTTGGCAGGCATGATTCGACTTAAATGGTTTTTGTACGCATTGGCAAGTATAAGTTTATACGTTAAAGTTCGCTCTTTTTGAATACGAGTTCTCATCCGTCTGAGAATAGCTCAAACGATAACGACTAATCTGGAGCGCTAAATGATGTTGGTTTCTATTCTGAGGGAACCCAATTCATATATTTTATTTACTTTCTAGACCACTGCTATATATTGGTGCTTTTGTCCAATAAATTAAGATGAGTTTTATAATCCATGTATAATATCGTCTCAAAATAACTATAAATTCACAAAGCACACACTAATGCGTAAATCTGGAAATATACCCGGTAAACTAAAGGCAAGAGAGATTTAGACAATTGTACTCACAAGGAACCGTTAAAATCTTTAAAAAGATCTTCCGTTTAGAATGTGTGAGTTAATGCGTTAATGTTTAGTATGATGCTACATTTTTAAATAGAAGAAAAAAAATGAGAAAATAAAAAAAAAAAAATGCAAAAAAGGATCAGTCCTGGGGAGAAGGTCAAAAGAGAAAATATACAAACTGATGAATATACTGACATCAAATGCCTAGACGAGCAAGAACAATGCAAATACCTTGCCATAGTATAATAGTGCTTATGGACGCGTATGAAAATATCATAAGCAGGGGAAAGATGGATGACATGCGATTGTATTAGCAGCAGGAGAAGCGTTTGAACGCGTATGCAAATTGGCAAGAGTGCTCGGGCTGAAGAAAAAGTAAAAAAAGGGAACCGGGTGGTTGCAGAGGAAGAAAAAAGGCTAAGGAGACGTATGTACAATGTGAAAATGGGCTGGCTGTGGCCAGCGTGCGGTCTGAAAAAAGAGAAACGCATGTCAGGTTAAATGGACATGTGGCAGCAAGAGCATTTAAGTAGAAGAGGAGAAGCGGAGACGGTATTAAACGACTTATGTTAAAAATAAAGAAAAGTCGAGTTAGATTTATTTTGATTTATTTGTTCGGCGTACTGGTCCGAGAGACGTTTGAACTGTAACGAACACGATTTAAGCGTAACGGGCACAATTGGATGCTGTGATTAGGCCTTCTAGCATAAAAAATTGAATATAAATGAAATAAAGAAAAATAAAGGTTGGCACCGAAAAAAAGGCAGTCGGAAAAGAGGATCGTAAAAAACAAGCCGAGTGGGAGGAACTTGAAAAGAAAAAAAAAAAGGATATTGAACCAGTCAGTGAGTCACTTGTTCGCTCTTTTTCTCATTGGCGATCAATTTTGAATTTTCTCTAGACTTGCCAGTCATATTTTCTTGTTTTGTGAGGACCGTCGTTTACTGTCAATGCTGTTTCAGTGTAAAAAGGAATGTTCTAGCCTTACGGGCCGGTGATGCATTAGTATAAGTGATACTGTTCCATACTCGTGTTAACATATCACTCTGAACCTCTATAGTGAAAGGGGTGAGATTTTGCTGCTTATCGAGTAAGTCAGTATATTTACGACGAGGGGAGCAAGAAATATTATGAGTTTGTCAAAACGCATTCGGTTAAAATACATGTAAAACAGATTGAGGGATGCAAAATTGCAGTGATGGGAGTTGGAGTTGGAGTTTGATTGTTTTGTTTAAGGGAGAAATTTGGAATAACCATATTTTCATAAGTTTGTGTTTGGACTGTTAAAGTGGTATCTCCAGTTTTATCGTTATGAATTACCAAGTTTTAAAATTTAGATCAAAATTTGGCTGGGTTTTTGTATGACTAGAATAAATGTTTCCAAAATTAAAATGCGCGAAAAGGTAAACCCATACATAATAGTAGTAGCAGCATTAGCAATAATAATAATAATAATAATAATAATAATAATAATAATGGTGGTGGTGTTAACTGTTACCTTACGCTACAACAGAACACCGACCACTCTAATTTGTGTTTTTGTGGGTATTCAAGGTCGCTGACAACGAATCTGATAATCAAATCCGCCGCAAATTTACCGTTTGCATGGTATGAGCCCCTGGACCTTGGAACTATTTTGTGCTATTTCACCGCATTCGGTGTTTTCTTTTCTTACATGAAAGTAAGTACTAAAAACTAAGTCCTAAAAAAGTCCTTATTTATTTAAATAAGGAGTAATAATTTTGTTATAAGCTCATGGGTCGTTTATAATCGACTACTACTCCTGCCATTGTGAAAAGTGATTATTTAATTTGAAGATATTGTATTTTTTAAAAAACTTATTTTTAATAAGAAACGTAAAAAAAGAGCTCGTTTTCAGCACGGGCTAGGCTGAGCGACTTATAAATAATTTCCTTTTATTTGCGAGGTTTGTAACAATGTGTGATGCTTTTGTTTGCTTGTATTTAGTTACTTAGATTAAAATAAATATGGAATACTGAAATATTAAAATTTTAATTCGTTTAATTTTTACAAAAACATGACATGAAGGAAATTAGTTTTGTAATTGAAACTCTTTATGACCATAAGGCACACCAGCTTGCATTGCCTCTATGGTAGAAAGATCTGTTCATCCTAAATATTTGGGGTGCTTACAGTTCTCGGGTATAGAGATGGACGGTGTAATTAGCCACGATTTTTTTTGTGTAGGCATTCCAAAAGTTGTCGACAGAATTCGTAAAACGGATCAAATTTCCAGAGTATGCAATAAAATAGAAGTTAGTGACTGGATGTTTGTTGGGTCGGATTTCGTAAAATAAACTTAGAGGATAGTGGAAATGAGAGAGTCGTGAGTGAATAAACAGTGCTCGTATTAGATAAAACATTATACTTAATGATAAGGTCAAACAGTATTGTGAGACGAAAAAGGGAACATGCAATGATTGTTGTATAATGTTCACATCCGATTAAGTCGAAGGCACGGATAATGACTCTGGAACGTTGGGTCAGGTGTCAAACTTGGTTGCTTCGAATACTCTTGTAAAAAGTTACTGAGCATTTAAGAGACAAAATAAATCGAAATTATCTTGAATAATTACGTCAACAGGCTGAGTCGTTAAGAGACAAAAACGGTCGTGGACTAAACTAATGTTCTCTCATCGATAAAATTAACTGAGCAATAAATCGACAAATGAATCATAGAGAAAGGGTTATAATAACTAGTTTAGTAAAAACTCCAAAGAGAAAGGTTTAAACAAAAGGAAACTACTTGGGCAGTTAGCGTAAAATCTATCAATGAGCAGGGACAGGTATAAATGTTATGACTGATAAGATATTGAGAAAGAATGAAGGGTTGATGTAAGAGATTAAAAAAACAGCTGCGCGAAAAATAACTCACACAAAAGTATATATATATATATATATATATATATATATATATATATATATATATATATATAAATGCATCTCGAAACAACATTATAACTAGTGACCGCCAGTCAATCGAAAACCGTTTTTTGTAAAGCTTGATAAAATCTATAAAACTCCGTTATTTCTGGACAACTCTCAGTTTTATCAGAAAGGCGAAACTCTGAAATCTATTATGTTAAAAGCAGAATAATATAATACTTTTCTATCATGTTTAAATAGAATAGAACGCGTTTAACCCAGTTTTAACGGAATGTAAATAAAGCATAAATATTTTAACTAATTAAAATAACTATTTTTTTAACTAATTAAACTATGATTGTTTATAAGCATATGCAAAACTATTAGATTATAATCATCTCATATTTTAATAAATTCAAATAATTCCATTTTTATCATGAACTCGTACATTTTAGCTACCGCCGCCATTTTGGATTGTAGGTATGGGAACTCAGACGCGTCTAAATAATTATTTAAGCATTTTCATGGCTAGACAGGCAAATACAAATTTTACTATAAACGCCATTTATAGTAAAATATGGTATTTTAGTTTTCTAATTTTTTCCTTCTTAACAATTGATAAATCAAGCTTAAAATTTTTCCTAAGACTTATTAAAAGTAAAGAAAAATTTTTTTTGTCAATTTTTTATATTAAACATAAAATTTTGGCGTTATATTCCTCGGTTTAAATATCACATTTAGTCAGTTTTTATATGCATGATTAAAATCAATTTTCCTTTCTTAAATTCTAATTAATAATAACCAATGAGCCACACTCCTTTTCCATAAAACAGATCTGTATTCTCCCCAATTCTGTATTGCATAAATCATGTTGACAAAGACTGTCATTAGAATTGGGTGGCCCTTTTGTAATCCTCTGGGGCATACATTTTTTTTTGATGTCACAACCATCATCTATTGAAATCCATGCCTTCATAGTTATAGTTAATTTTCAAAAAGGTAGATAACAACGTTTTGTAAACCGTAACAGGCTACCATACCTTGAAAAAACATCTCACGTAAAACGATCCCCGCAGATATAATTAATACTTATAATTTTCACAGCCTGTTTTTTTTTTTTTATTTAAAAAGAAAATTTGGGGGGGGGGTATCTATTCTTTAAATCATTCTTTATATACTGGTACATGGAAAGTTTACATATTCTAAAATAAATTTTTTAATCTATTTTTAAAGATTTAAAAGTAAGCATATTTTAGCGTTTTCATAAAAAAAATAAATGAAAGATAATAATTATTTATAACATATTCAATGAATCTCACACTTCAAAACACAAAAGATAAAAAAATTAAAAACATTCAAATTTCGGATTTCAATTTTCGATATCGAAGGTACCCTGTGAATTTTGTTTTGTTTTGTTTTGTTTTTCTAGACCCATTAATCCTCCCAATGAATGTGTGCTTAATTGTTTAGCTTGGACTTTGAGAGGTCGAACAAGGGACACATAATGAAAGGGGTAATGAAGTCCCCAAAAATATATTTATACATATGAGAAAAAGGTTACACGCATATGAAGTGCATTCTTTACTTATTAATCGGTGAAAATTTTATATTGATTAGATAATTACCTGAATTTGGTAGATTTTTAAAGACAAGAATGGAATATTGTTGCCACATCTGGGCAGGAGCTGCTAGAAAGGACTTGTCCTGCCTTGATAGTTCAAAATAGACTTCGTAGCCTCGTAGGAGATGTCCTTTTCTCTTCCTTGCAACCTCTTTCTCACAGAAGAGATATTGCGAGTTTGTCTCTGATGTATCGTTATTTTCATGGAAGGTGTTCAACTGAGCTTCAATCTATGGTCCCCCCATCGCCAAACTTTCACAAGAAACACTCGTCTAGCTGTACACACTATCAATAATTCCCCCCACTCTTTATCTGTGCCTAAACCTAAACGTAGATTCCATGAACAAAGCTTCTTTCTTAGAACTGCACGCCTGTGGAATTGTCTTCCGTTTTCCTGCTTTCCGGCTGACTACAATATGGTTGTGTTCAAGTCTAACGTAAATAAGTTCTTGATGAGCCGTTCTATACAAGTTTCAAATTTACCAAATTTTCATTACTAATGATTACTATATTGTCCAGTGTCTACTGTACACTCTTTAACCCTTATCCTTGAGTGGCCTTTTGGCCTTGATAAGTGGTGATGCCTATGTAAAAAAAAAACCCAAAAAACCCCAGACTATTTTAAGAAAATCAAAAACATAAATTTGCGGTGAATAATTATAATATATATTTTATAAAGACTGTTATATATTCCGTTTCAAGTTGATTTGATTTATCTTCCAATGATTTGATTGGCTTTGTAAGATAGTGTGAAGCTATTCTTGCACAACCAAGCTGATACACTTCAACACTGCTTTAGCGAAATTTTTTAAAATCCAAGGAAAAAACATGCATCCTCGCTATTTAAACAGTTAACTGAATTTTTCCTTTACAACGTATTAAAATGTTGCCTTTAAATATTTGGAAGAATAAGTTGGGATATTTTTTTTATTTTCACAAATGAAAAATAGAATAAAAAAGAAAAGAAATGTCTGATAAAGATACACTAAGACACTTTTATTTTGATTAAATTATTCTTGTTTAATTTTGTGTATTTTGAGTTTTCTTTTCTTGTTTTCTTTTATTATCACGGGCACATTCTTGTAACGAATCTTTTGGAAGGGAAGATATGTATCAGAACGCATATGAAAAATAAGATATCAACAGCAGCCCAAGGATGGATTGCATTAGCATCAAAATCAGCGTTTGAACGCGTATGCAAATTGGCAAGTGTGTTCGGGCTTGCATCTGGAGAAAAAGAAAAAAGGGCACCATGCCGTCAGAGAAGAGAAACGAAGTCGACGCCAAAGGAGATGGGCGTGTCAAGTGAAGATAAGAATGGGCTGGCTGTGCCCAGAGTGCAGTTGGAAGAAAGAAAAATGCGGATCAGGGGAGATAAACATGTGATTCCGTAATGGCAGCGAAAAATATTTGAAGCTTTTATTGAGGGGGGAGGGAGAAAGAAAAACAGTAATAAACGAGGATTTTATAAAAGAAAGAAATGTCGACCCGGATTTTTATTTATTTTCTCTGTTTACCTTTTACTGTTCTCTGCGACGCTACAATAGAAGAGAATAATTTAATTCAGCATACTAAGATGAGAGAGAAAGTCTGTCGTGGGTATATCCACTGTGTAAGAAAAATTGTATAACAAAACTTACAAACAAAGAAAAAACTAATTAGCTGCCGTTAACCAACTAGTCATAGTCATATGATAATATACAGGTTTCGCGTTATTAGTTGACTACGAAACAAATTGAACCCTAGAACGAGGAAAAGTGTTCACAGTATATTGAATAAACAATGGCTGTGTCTTTCTAGGATGTATCTACCCATCCTGCAACTATTATGAGCGCCAGTCAAAGATCTGATGACCTCCCAGAATCTAAAATTCATGATGCTACATGAACACCACGAAACACGAGCCAAAAAGAAAAAAAACAACAACCGTTATCGCAAAAGACTCTTAGAAATCAAACAGAATCAGAAAATAAGCCTACTACAGAAATAGGTAGAGAGACGCCAGAAATATACCAAGGCCTTCCATTGCAAAAAGAAAAAAAAGGAAGTGAAATAATGAGCAGACCAATTCACCCAGGACTATAAAAATAAAGAAGGTTCTATAGACTGATTTTGAAAATTACCAGCTCTTACAATCTAGCTTTAGTGGGGTGAATTTCAATTCCTGCTGTAGCGGTTCATTAAAACCTAAAATTATAAACATTGGTAATTTATCTGATAAGATTTATCGAAAAAAACATACTGAATTTTAAACAGTTTACAGCAATTCTAAATGCCTCTACATGGAAAAGTCTATATATATATATATATATATATATATATATATATATATATATATATATATATATATATATATGAGGGAATTAAAAGAATAAGATATTTTTAAGAGGAGACTACACTTACAAGAGGAGACTACACTTACAAGAAAGGCTGTCCCCTTTTCCTGTAAGTAAGAACATTAGATAAGTGAAAATGAGATTAGGATAGACCGAGATTCGAACTTTGTAAGCAAGGTTCATAATTAGATTCAGAAAACGGAATGTTAGAATGTCGCATTGTTAAATTGCGTATAAAATAGTTTCGATATGTTTGTATAGTAAAAAGAATTTAAGTGCGAATTCTTTTATGAAAATTGAATTAAAAAAAAGGTAAGCTAAAATAATTATGTACAATGCAATTCAAAAACATATATTGAAAATAAGTTAGGTTAAAAAATAGGTTAGTGAGAATTCTTTTTTGCAGAAGTGTGTTTTGGTAATGTATGTTAAAGCCACGTGAGTCGATCACGTTTTGAGACCACACATCTGACGTCATAGCAAAAAATAAATTCTCAATATAGGAGCTAGTTTCAGTCGAAGATGGAGACAGTGGGGAGACAGGGTCGGACAGCCAGCAGAGTCGGTCGGGAAGAGCTGACATTGTAAGATGAGGGTCTCTTCAGAGGCGAAGGGGTAGACCATTTAACATGTAGAATGACTTTGAATTCCTTGAGGCCATCATCAATTGACCGGTCGATCTGATAATAAGGAAGTTATCATCATGTTTTTGTAAAACTGTGTCGTGTCGTCATTTAACAGCAAAAGGTGATGTGTGAAACATCCTTAATATGAACTTTGTCTCCCTCATCGTTATTATGAACTTTATGTAACTCTCACAAGCATGTGCATCTCTATCTCAACTCTCGCTAACATATGTTATAAGATGAAACACTCCAGGATGGTATAAATGTCATCACCATCGTATATATATACCTGTCATCTTCAATATGACCCCATCCCCTATGCAACAGTAGTAGTAGTAGTAGTAGTAGTAGTAGTAGTAGTAGTAGTAGTAGTAGTAGTAATTATGTTTTTTAGTCCCTTACAAACGGGAAAGTTATAATTGTGCCAACGTGATTATTCCATATATATGCCTCTAAATTAAACGATAATTTTCTTTTTACAAAGGAGTCACCATTATCAAGGCGCACACAAGTCGATGGGACAATTTCGTAGTAATTGTAAGTAGTGGAAATTTGGTAAATTGGATTATTTAAGGAGATGGCTCATGAAGAACTTGTTTACATTGGACTTGAAGACGACCTTATTGAAGTCAGCTGGAAAGCAGGCAAATGGATGAGTGGACCACAGGTGTGCAGTTCTAAGAAGAAGCTTTGTTCATGGAATTTACGTTTAAATGTAGGCACACTTAAAGTTATTGATAGTGGTTTCAGCTAGACGGGTGTTTTTCGTGAGGGGGGCTATGGATTGGAGCTCAGACGAGCACTTACCATAAAAATGACGAAAAATTAAAGACAAGTTCGCAACGTCTCTTCTGTGAGAAAGAGGTTGCTAAAAAGAGAAACAGCCATCCCCCACTAGTTTATTTTGAACTCTGTCAAGGCACAATAAGATGAACTTTGTCTCCCTTATCGTTATGTAACACTTACAAGAAATGTATTTCTCCTCCCCTCTTCTATGTTATAAGAACTGTGCATCCCCTATCTCTCTCCTCGCTAATATATGTTATAAGAATCCACTTCTCCCCCCCCCCTCTCACTGTTATATATATGTCCGCCGTCTCTCTCCAATATGAATGCCTCCTATGCAACAAATTGTTTTGGGGCTTATATAAGAAGTAGAATAATAAACTTGTTGCCCTAGAAAAGACATGATTCCATTTCCGTTTGATAAAAACTGTTTCGCTTTTCTTGTTGCAGATTACCTACTTGTTGGCTAGTTGTGTACAAATACTAAGAGCGATAAGAACATCTATCATGTCTGAAAGTGACACAATGGTTAACGAGCGAGATCGGAGTTGTGCTGCTGTACAAATTATGCTCTCTAGCGATCCGAGTAATGACATCAGGACCATTGCCAACACCCTAAAAATGCAAATCCGGACGTTTCAAACTTGAAAGTACAGCTAAACGCATTGCATAATCCAAGGTTAAAGTCTTTGGTGTGGTTGAAAGTCGGCTTGCAAGTCAACACCAAAATGTAGTTGGACGTGCTGAAGCTTTTGGTTAGTCCCTGGTGCAATCAGGTTGCGGCTGGAAGACCCTAGGTGTGGCAGCAGGACTCGGCGCCGGCCCACAAGTTCAATAAGACCAAACTTGGCTTCCGAAGGAATGCTAAATCTGTGTACCCTTCTCTCACTTATAATACATAGGCAATCTGCATAAATTAAAATATCATTTTTAAGCGTATTATACGACTTAGCAACGCCAGTCGTCCAGTTAGTATATATATATATATATATATATATATATATATATATATATAAATTCGTATTTAGAAACTCGGTCTCGGCAGAAGCGTCTAAAAATCTCTCCACACAATTTATCTTTCTTTTTATAATATTTTGAACTCACTTTCTTTTCTTTGTACCCATTTGTGAATTATTTCACAGAATTTTGCCTTTTGGATGACATCGAAATATCTTTCAGTAACGCGATTTCTTTGGATTTTTACTTCTGGATACCGAACTTTTACCAACTTTTCTTGGATTTTACCGTTATTGGATATTCTACTCTTCACTCGACCATCCATTCACGTGAAATCATTTTTCTTCCCTCCCCTATTCCCCCTGCTTCACTATTTTGTACCAAGTAAGCTCCATGGCTTACTTGTAGCTTCATTAAATACTTTGCAAGCAAAATCCGATTCCGCATTTTGCTAATTCCTACCCTCTGATGAGAAGGGAAGTATTTCTTTTGAAACTCCGCGGATTAAGGACTATCTAGTTAATCTGTGTCTCTTAGCTTTGTCAGCTGCTGCCGAGATTACCTCAGGTCCATTGATGATGGTTGGGGTAAGGAACCCACTTCTGTTCAGGACCCTGTTTATTATTCGCCAAAACTAATCGGAACCAAGTTGTTGCTCAGCTACTTTAGACTGAACAGACTGAGCATAGCACATCACGCATTCTTTATTACTCTTTTGCTGTGGTTACTGGCAGTCCTAAAGGCGGCTTTTGTCTCAGTGCATATATTTTGTTGAAACCAATGGAAAAAACTGTTATCTGTGTGCAATGGCAGCAGCACATTTGAGAGAGATCCACGGCTGACAGTTAGGTTCAGGAATTTCCAGAGGGAAATGCCCACAATTAACCATTCCGTTAGGTCTTATACTATGGAGGACAGGTTCTTTTTAAACATGGAAGGCAGACGTATATATGATATAAAGGCTATAGAGGCTATTCCAGTCAGCTGTAGAGAATTGATGTACTGTACGATGGAGAGATATGTCTGAGGACTTATTACATTTTGTTTTTATTTTAACTGATACAACAGAGTGGTAAGAAGATCCCAGTCGAAACAGAACGGAAGATGAATATAACTAAGGGAAAGTTCTAAGAAAAAGGTTTAGGAGACTTACATACTGGCCGTCATTGTCGCTTCACCTCGAGTGGTATTTACGCCTCGATATGTTGGCCTGTTAGTATTAAAGAATACCCATGCTCGTTTATTTTATGTAATGTTTACTAATATATTCATCTATATATACATGTTCGCATTATTTTTTTCTGCTTCAATCCGAGTGTTAAAACTATGAACACGTTAGAAATACATCAATATTAAAATGTAAAAAGCAAAAAAGAAGAATGTAATATACGAAATTGATTTTGATAGTCGATATCTTTTACTGTATTTTTGTATGGTTTTGTGTGTGCGTGTATGTATGTGTCTGTACGTCTGTGTGTGCCAGTGTGTGTGTGCGCGCGCGCTCGTGTGTGTGTGTATGCATATGTCTGTACATTGTGTGCGTGTGTCTGTACGTGTGTGTGTGTGTGTGTGTGTGTGTGTGTGTGTGTACGTGCGGTGAAACGGCGGAAGCCGAAGAGTTTGGGAGGCACACGAGAATCACGTGATTCCTGTCGTCAAGAAGAAGCGGCGATGATGATGGCGACAAATGATGGAGTCTTCAGAGGTGTGGAGACACGGAAAAAAACACACACACAGCGGAAGTCAGGTTGACGAGAGAAGTCATACAGGAATCTCCAAGACAAAAAAGAAAAAAAAATTTACAACGGAAAGATGGTAACTCAAATAGAAACAAAGGGGAAGAAAACAGAGAGAGAGAGAGAGAGAGAGAGAGAGAGAGAGAGAGAGAGAGAGAGAGAGAGTGAGGTGTATATATATATATATATATATATATATATATATATATATATATATATATACTTAAAGAAAAAGACAAATTATATAAAAAGAATTTATATAATTAAAATCAAGTCCGTACTAGCAGTTAAAATAATATTTTGTTTTTAAAATGTAATTTTCTGACGATATGGAACTAGATCTATCGTAAAGCATTTTTTTTCATGAACTTTTGTCGACTCATTTAATAAAAATTTCCCACGAAATCAACGTAAAATTACGTTTGATATATTACTCTGAGCTTATTACAATGTTATGTTTGATCGGGGAACATGCATACATATCTCTTTCTCCCTTTCTTTTCTCTCTCTCTCTCTCTCTCTCTCTCTCTCGCTATATATATATATATATACACATTATTCTTTATGTAAATACAGTCATATCTTGCTACGATGTGCAGAGCGTTTCAATCATATTTGATTTCATCAGGCAAGAAAAATTAAAATACAAAAATTAAAAAGGTTTAAAATTTCTGAAACCTTTTTAATTTTTGTATTTTAAGTTTCCTTGCCTGATGAAATCGTAGCAAGATATGACTGTATTTACATAAAAATAATAAAAAATATAATTCGACTTCTTTGATTGAGCACTATCAATGACCCTTGTTTGAAATTCAATTATTCTTTATTTTTGGATAACTTTCTACCCGGCATAAATAAAATATATAAAAGTCATCTTGTGTGTATGCGTATGTTTCTTTCCTTATAGGTCCCGAAACGGATTAGCCTATCTTTTGTAAATTTCACACAAAGTGTACTTAGATGTTTTGTACAGAAATTCATCTGATAAGTATCGAAAATTGAAATTTTTTTCTCTTATAGATGAAAATAATTTTTACAAGGGAATTCTTTTTGTTACACCGGTTTAGCCTTTGCTGGTGTAACGTAAAATAGTCCCTCTGAAATTCTTCTTTTTTTTTCATAAGAGAAGAAAAGCTATTTTGAATATCGTCAAATCTAAATATCAGCTGACACGACATTGTAAACAAATGCAGACAGAATTTGAAAGACGATATTATCATTATTATTTTTTAAATCTTTTTTCGAATAAGATCACCAGGAAAATAATTCCTCAATCGAACCGCTAGATGACTGGCAAAAATGGCGACACACACACACACACACACACACACACACACACACACACACACACACACACACACACACACACACACACACACACACAAAAAAAAAAAAAAAAGACCCCCCTTGTAGAAAAATGCCCAGTTTAGGGTGAAGGAATTAATGTTTTTGGCCAATTTTTCGATATTTGTCGTCCGAAGGGTCGTGATTTTAAATACTACCAGTTTCGTCAGATTCCGTCGCCTCTGTCGAAAGTCTTTGTAAGACATACAAACACACACACGCACGCATATATATACACACCCACACATTTTGCCCTTTATATATATACTAGCGCGGGGTACCCGGCGTTGCCCGGGTGTTTGGAGGTGTAGGGGGAGGGGGTAAAAAAGTAAGTATGAGGATCGAACCCGAACCGTTGAGGCAAAGTTGTAAATTAAAGTGTGAAAAAAAAAAAAAAACGCGCAATGTTAACCATTGCCCCACCGCGAGATGCTAACAGGAACACGTTTGACTTTATTTAATTACTTGGATTTGGCAGGTGCCCGTTTTGATGAGTTAATGAGGTTAAGTTTGACTGCTGGATTTTTATTTTCCTAAGATGTTATAGGAAAAAGACTAACCCACATGCGGCGAGCGACAAATGTTGAATATTTATCTTCCCGAAATTGAGCAAATTAAATAGACAGGCGAGCTTTGTTGTTAACTGTGAGATATTATGATTTATATGTGATATAACAAGTTTTAAAAAGTTGTGAAGCGACCGACCGCTTCTCTGAAAGAAGCCTTTTGTAGACATACAGAAAAAGCGAACACACATACATACATACATTCATACATACATACATACATTTTCGCTTTTATATTTATAGATAGACAAGCCTGGGTGCCTGGCGTTGCCAGGATGTTTGAAGACACTGTAGAAAGGAGTCTCTCATTTTTAACGAAATAAAATACTTTCATTTATGTATAATCGTAATCTCTGGTTCATTTCACGGGAGCCACGTGCGTTTTTCTTGCTCGGAACATTTTTTTACATAGGAGTCACAACTTATCAAGGCCCAGAGGCCACTCGATGATAAGGGTTGAAGAGTGTACAGTAGTCAATGGGACAATATCGTAGTAATCGTTAGTAGTGAAAATTTGTCAATTGGATTACTTAAGGAGAACTGCGCGTCAAGAACTTGTTTACGTTAGACTTGAAGACGACCATATTGTATTCAGTTGGAAAGCAAGCAAGCGGAAGGGAAAAATAGAAATAAATTTCAAACAACACGTTTTTTTTATTACTTATGTCTATACCGCACGTAATGAGAATCGAAAGTGGAAAAACGCAAACTGATTCGACGGTCAATGAAGACGTATATTGACTAAACTAGATTGTTTAGCAATATTCACATTAATGTTTATTACAAAGACAGATGTGTTCTATTATTAGCTTCTTGAGTTAAAAGGAAAAACGTCTCAAATTTATAACATTATATTTCTACTTCTACTTCATATAAAAGAAACTTTGTGTGTGTGTGTGTGTGTGTGTACATGCGTTGGTTCCGAAACGGCTGAAACAAGTTCACTCAGATGTACTTTATGTATCTGGCAGTGTACTTTGATAGGTTTGTATCGGAATATCTTCGATAAATATCAATAATCGACAATCGAAAGAAAGCTAGATGAAAGAAGAAACAGGCGATTTCGACAAAAGTTAACACCTTATACAACCTACCATCACAAGTGCATTTGGGAAGTTTTATCATCACAGAAGTAGAAAGGCGCGGCATATAAACCCAAAAGTATGTTTTTTGATATGACAGGAGCGGGTTTGTAATAAATGTTTCTGTTTAGAGCAAAATTGAACCATGGTACTTGTCTTTTGCATTTAAAACTTTACTTCATGCAATCATATATATAAAAAAAAATATAAAATCAATAGTAAGTTCTCTACAGTGCAACGTACGTTGCAATGTATTGTAGACTAAGTTGAGGCATGTGAAGTTTCATATGGGTGCACCACGATGTGTCCCCAACTAGAGCAGGCAATCAATCGATTTGTTTGAAAAATTAGCAAGTTTATCGAGTTCGATTACAATAAAAAAAATATGGGAGTGTGAAACATTTGATGATCATCGTCCGATCCATCGGGTCTAGCTGTTATTTTTTTTTTAAATATTTTAAAAATAATCTTTTAGTTTACTAAATAAAAAACATAAATATTCAATATGTATCACGAGTACTTTTGATTCTACGTCGAATCATTTTAAGTTGATGAGAAACAACGTATAAAAACCTGTAGATTATATTGTCTCATGCACAGACATCTATTCTCGCCAACAGAGTGTTTGGATTCTAAATATATAAATAAGAGTACAAATTCTGTTTTATTTTTTTATATTTTTTATGTTTTTTTTTGTTTTTTTGTCAGAAGAAGAAAGAGAAAGCTGAGAATAACTCATAAATAACATGCAACCACCCGGCGTTTTCAGAGACTTCGGTTAATTACGTACCCGCGGGAGACTGCGCTTGTTGTGTACGGTAGAGAGGAGAAGTTGGGGTGCAGTTTGGCTTGAAGTTGTTCCACCCGAGTATGCTATTCTTCACCAATGCGACATGTTGTGACAAAAGGGTGGGGGAGAAATATTTATGGTGTCACCCCCTTTCATTCTACGGATTATTTCAGTCTTTAGAAATACAAATTGCACTATTCGCAAAGTGCGTTATCTTTATCGATATGCCTTTTTCCATATTTGTGAGCCCTCTTTTATTTACCTCCCCACAATAGCTGAATTGGGCACATGATCGGTTTTTAATGTGGAAATAATCCAGCTTCCCGAAAAGGGTTTCTTTGGATTAGGATAAAAAAAAAAGGATTTTTATTTTCACTGATAAAAGGAAATATGAAATATAGCAGCAGAACTAGTGATTGGACGATTCACAATATTTTTTAACGATTCCGATACAATTACCGATTCCGATTCCTTTTTAAATCTGTCAATATTTAATAATAGATTTTTTAAAAATAACTTTCAGGTTACGGTAATTTTTTTTTTTTTTTTTAATTTTTGGATTACTGTAAAACCCAGCTAGTATATCTGCACATGTTTTCGCACAGCTTTGCCTGCTTTTTTGTTTTTTGTTTTTTTTACATAGGCATCACCACATTATCAAGGCCAAGAGGCCACTCAAGGATAAGGGTTAAAGAGTGTACAGTAGAAATTGGACAATATAGTAATCATTAGTAATGAAAATTTGGTAAATTTGATAACTTATATGGAACGGCTCATCAAGAACATATTTCCAGCTGACTACAATTTGATTGTCTTCAAGTCCAATGTAAACAAGTTCTTGATGAACCGTCCCCCTAAGTAATCCAATTTACAAAATTTCCACTACTTATGATCACTATGTTATAACCAGATTGACTAATGTATGCCCATTAACCCTTATCCTCAAGTGGCCTCCGGGCCTTGAAAAGTGGTGACTCCTCTGTAAAAAAAAGCTAAAAATGCACCTGCCTAGTGTATCCAATTTTTCTGATCCAAATTTGTCTGACTCTAAAGATCTTACATTTACTGATAATTTGAAATCAACAAATATCATTTTATTTTAAATAGAAAGTTAAGACGCGTATATATCCGACACAGTTAGACACAGTTAATCACGAACCACGTCACTCTATCTAAAAAAACATATAAGATATATACTCGAGAGTCAAAATAATGAAAAGAATATTCTCTTGTCATAGTCCTAGTAATTACCTTTTCGTATGTCTTGCATATGTTCCAAATAAACTTGATCGCGGAATCATGGAGTCACAACACGAAAAACGAAACCATATATTTATTAAAAAAACAAACTTTATTTTTAACACTTTCTGTGTTATTACGGACCCCCACCCCCAAAAAAAAGAAAGAAAGCTCTTATGTATTATCAAAGAAAGCAAATATTTTATTCAAAATTTAGTTTAGTTTAAACAATTCGACACAATCACGTTGACACACCGGTTCTCGCCAGATCACCGGAATTAAGCAACGTTGAGCCTGGCCAGTACCAGGTGGGTGACCATTTGGGACAACGATGCACTGTATGTACCGCGAGGTAAAATACCAGTTTGAGAAACTGGCGCGGTTATCTTTCTCTCGAGGGAAGATGAGACCCTCTTAAGCCATGGTAGGTACCCTGTATTCTGATGGCGTTACGATAAAAAAATACCCTTGATACCCCTGGCGAAGAATTTCTACCGACAAGATTCGAATCACACTACAAACTCGTGTAGTGAGTTTAATCTCCGCTACGGTCGCGCTGGCTGGAAACAATTCTTGTATTATTAATACAGCTATGACAAGATGATAGTGGTATCATTGTTTTAACTCTCGAGTATATATCCGACACAGTTAGAAACAGTTAATCAACCCTAGAATCACATCACTCTATCTAAAAACATATAAGATATTTACTGATATATACTCGAGAGTCCAAATAATGAAAAGAATACTCTTTTGTCATAGCCCTTCTGATTGCCTTTTCGAATGTTCTGCATATGTTCCTATTTACAATGCCTCCCATCTGCAGAACAGATACTACACTTTGAGGTATTTATTTGCTCCCCACTGAGCAAATTATGAACAAGGCCGATTTTTAAAGTGAGGAGTGAAGGGGAAATGGGGACCAACTCCCCGGGGAGTAGGGGAGCTGGATAGTGACAATTGGTATGAAGGGGTGCCCCTACATTGACCAAGGTCTTATATGTGGGGTCGCCCCTACATATGGTCTTTGCTTGCAGTATCTGCCGGAACAGATACTACACTTTGATCTTGACCCAACGGCATGTTCCAAATAGCGTTTTTTTTGTTTTTTTTTTAATATGTAGCACTAAAGATTAAAATACTTTTTCTTTTAGTTCACCATGCTCAAGTTTAAGATAGCATATGTCTAAATGTGTCACACTTAAGTTTAAAATAGAATTCTAAAGAGTTTAAAGTAGAAATTCTGTAATACTTTTGGCTTTGGTTTACTCTTTGATTTACATTTTTTTTCTGAAAAATAAAATACAATTTCAATTGATTGTTTAACGCTTAAGCTTAAGGTAGAAATTTATCTATCTTGCTATGCTTATGTTTAAACAAACCTGTTGTTGGTCTGTAACGATGACGTGCAAAATTATACTTTTTAAGTCTGCCAGACTTTAGTTTAAAAAAGAATCTTATTTATACTGTCAAACTTTATTTTCAATAGCATTTCATTTCTTTTCTGTTTTTTTTACATAAAAGTCACCACTTATCAAGGCCCGGAAGCAACTCGAGGACAAGGGGTTAATGAGTGTACAGTAGGGTATTATCGTAATAAGCATTAGTAGTGGAAATTTGGTAAATTGGATTATTTAAGAATTTGTTTACGTTGGACTTGACGACTAAATTGTAGTCAGCTGGAAAGCAGTACAAACGGAGAGAGTTCCACAGGTGTGCATTTCTAAGAAAGAAGCTTTGTTTATGTCCATATTCATGTTCTTCGGTCACAATTCAGTTGAAAAAGAAATTTCATTTCCTCTGTCACATTCGTTTATTATTATTATTATTATTATTATTATTATTATTATTATTATTATTATTATTATTATTATTATCGTTATTTCTTCCGTCAAAGGAATTGGTATCTTATGAATAACATAAGACGCATGAAACAGAAATAATCCAAAATTCACCAAGAACGTCCATTGCAAAAAAAAAAAATAAATAAAATAAAATAAATAAATAATAACCTGGAAAAATGGGTCTACCAACAGCGTGTCAAGTATTTCATCGTGAATTCACTCAGGACTATATACAGGGTGTCCCAATAAAATGTAAACACTCTTTAAATGACCATAAAACCAACATTTATTATGAGAAATAAAAGTTTCATACATCAAAATACTGTGAACAAATATAAAAACCAGGTAATTATCGAAAATGTTCAAATTGTTGGCCATTGTGGTCCATGAACAGCTGACAACGCTCACTGATTGAATCGAAAACGTTCCTAATCAGTTCAATTAGTATGTTGACACATCTTCTTTCAATGGTTGCTTTCAACTCATTCATTGTAGCTTGTTTTGTGGTATAAACCCTGTGATAACATGCCTCCCATCCCCATCTCTCATAAAAGAGAAACATCCATGGGGGAGGAGTCAAATCTTGTGAGCGTGGACAGTACTCGATACTTCGTCTTCGTCCTACCTGTTTCGCAGGTGACTAATAAGATATGCTCTTACGTCAGGATGATAGTGGGGAAGTGCTCCATTCTGCTGAAAGTGCCACTCTGTATTCCTAAACATCTATTGGGAACGTGGGAGAGCGTATTCATGTAGCAAGTTGAGATAATTTTAAGAGTGTATACATTTTATTGGGACACCCTATTGATAAAGAAAGCTCTGTATCTAATATTGCGCAGATGCGCGTATGTAAATGCACGGGAAGTGCCGTCACCGGTGTGGTTGGTGGGAAAAAGAAAAGCAAAAATCTCGACAGAGACGAGATAACGTTCGAAATCTCGGGAAGAGACGTAGACAACGTTCTACATCACGTGGGTGATATCTCGTCTGTAACGACGAACAAGTAAATGTCGTTGTGCAAACCAAAAAGCGAGTCGGAGTTATTTCTTGCCCTTTTGTCCACTTTTCGACTGAGACCACGACGTCTATACAAGTGTAGAACGTAACATGTAGATTGGCTAAAAATATGATCGCTCCACTGTGACCAGGAGAAGATAATAATGGCTGCCCAAGATCAAGGTTGATGACCAATGCTTTTGAAAACATCCTCTATGTATTGAGTTAAGTTCAATACTTGGCCCATGCATGATCTACCGGACAGAAAACCAGAAAGAAGACTTCGGAGAGTAGGTTTTGGACTCCCCTGGAAAGAGTGGGTAACATTCGACTGGGACCGAGCGAAGATGGCCAAAGCACGGATCAACCTGCACAAGTGGGGATATATACCGGACGCTTGGTTTCCCTGCGGTGCCAACGTGTAGCCTTTTGCACACATCCTCACAGACTAACCCTCCTGCTCCGATGTGGACTTGAGGGATGCCAAAGACTTTGCCTGACGATGGGCCTTCAGATAGAGATTAACGCTATGATGATGATGATGATGATGATACTATACATCATTATCACCATACAGTCCGACAGTCTTGACGATGACTAGTTGGGGCCTCAGTGGCTTATCCCTCGGTGTTAGCGTAGTCTCACTCCATCACCACAGGACTTTCCACCTTGGCTCCAAATTTGCTTGCGCAGTATAGGTGCAGTATCTGTTGCGCATCAGATAGACACCCACTGAACCTCCAATGCTCATGTCCAGTGGGGCGGACCCGCGACGACTGCTAGCAGAGGAGGCCGCAGCTTCTGGATGAAAGTAATCTCAGCGAGGTAAACAGTCGCCCTATCGTGTCCGCTACTACGCCTTTTCTTTTTGGGTGAGGTTTCATAGCCTTTTAAGGTAAACTGCAAGGCAGCAGTAGGATTTGAAGTCAGAATTCCCATCTCTTAGCCTTTTGCTGTGATAAGGCCTAACAGACAGTGGTGATTGATTTTAGGGTTGGTTCCCCTAGTCTTCGCCCAACCAATGGCACACACAAGACAGTGGAGTAGGAGTTGGTAGTGTGCTAGGGCATGTCCACACATCGGTGGGCCATAACGCACTACTTCTGGAGTCCCCTACTATTCTGAGATCTCCTACAAGTTTAGCCTGGAGCCGCAAGGCACCCAGTTACCGTGTGTGGCCAACGTGGAGGCACTGTAGGAGTCTTGATGATATGTACTGGCAGGGAAGACTTATGCATAGCTGCTCCCTTTTCACCGCGAGGTTAGCCAGCGGTGTTAGCTGGAAGCGAGAAGGCATGCAAGCATGAACATAACACTAACTCATACCTAACACACTAGACGCATAACATCATCCTGTCGGATTAAGAATCCAAACACACACACTGATACGATACACCGTCTCTATAAACATAGTAATCACTTCAGATTCGCCACAAATGTAATAGTGCAAATATACACAAACACACACCTGCTATATCTAGCGTATTGAACACTTTCTAATTTTATATATATTTTTGATTATGTGTAATACTATATTACTACATTCATCTTCCCTTTCTAGAGCATTAAGTATTATTTAATTAAACATACACCACTTACTAAGTATAATAGTACCTGATGATATTCATATGCACTATTTATATCATTGACCACATACGAATTTATCATCTAGCATATTTAAAATGCCCTACTATATAATTACTAGGGCTTTGGCAACAGCATATTCTTTTCCTTGCTTTGATTCTCAGGTATATATCCATTGATATCTTATATGTTTTTATGTAGAGTGATGTGGCTCTCGGTTGATTAATTGTGTCTAACTGTGTCGGATATATGTTCGAGAGTCAAAACAATGAAAAGAATATGCTGTTGTCATAGCCATAATAATTACATGCACGTACTATATCAAGGCTATTGAGTACTATTGGATTTAGCATATGCCATTTGAAAATATCCTATTGTTTTATTACATACTGAATGGGGGCTTCTCCTAAAATTATCTATACTATTCATTAACAAAATTCAAAATGATTATTTATTTATGTGTGTGTATATATATCTATATATCTATAAAAGTGAAAGTGTGTGTGTGTTTGTGTCTGTGTACATTTCCCTGGGAAATAACACTGTCAATTTTTATTCTACAGACTCTAAATTTGATATACAATATACTGAGATTTGGAAATATCGATGTGATCGGTTTTGGTCCATAAATTTGGCGATTAAGGGGTCGAAGTTCAACGATTTTACCTTTGAGAACTCTACCAAACTCCTCCGAAAATTTTGGGTCTACACACTTTAAATTTTAGATATCGGTTCCTTGGACATGGATCTAACTTAATAATTTAATTTGATCCCAAGACAATAAATTTTAAGGGGTCATAATAGTGGTCAAAGTTAAAAAAATTGACTGCTTTTTTTTTTTTTTTTGCTCAGCATACACCTCCAAATACCCGGGCAACGCCGGGCACCCATGCTAGTATAGGAATAAAACTTTCAAACGGATACACCGAATTGAAAAATTCTTCTTTTTCCTAGGTGTGAATCCCTAGATTGTCCATATGTATATATGGTTCGTAACGGACAAGGCCGAGGCACACAAAAACCTCGAAATAAGGATTTTTGGGCCGTTTCATTTTGTCGAAAACGTTATCTGCCCATGTCAGCGGAATTTAGCACTATCTGTATACAGTCGCGGTAACATCTTTCGGCATACGGACAGGACTTGTGGCGCAATGGATAAGACGTCTAACCACGGATCAGAAGACTGCAGGTTCGAATCGTGGCAAGTTCGTAATAATTTTAACTATCATGTTATCCAACGTTTACTCATTATCCTTACCCTTAGTTAGGGTATTTTCGTTTTTTGAGTGATTTTGTTTTGTGCATATGGGAATTTCCCATACTCCGAGTGCACAAGGTAAGCGTTGATGGTAAGACGATGTTGAGTGTACTTGATGTTGAGTGTACTCGATTCTGTGTTTGACTTGGCTTTGTGTGTGCGGCCGCTAATACTAAAATATAATACTTAGATAAAATTAATGTTATACGTAGGGCTGTGATAAGAATATTCATTAATAAAAACATATTCTTTGCATATATTGGATTACAGAATATTCTTTTAATAAAAAGCATATTATTTTTAAAAAGAATATACTTTTAACAATCTTTGTGGACCCCGTCTGTGACCAAGGATATAGCGATATTAAAGAGCAATGATATCCAGAAACAAACTTCATCTCTTTCTCACTATCTACTCGAAGATTGCGTTCGTAACAATTAACAATTCTTGAATTACAAAACTGTTTAAACGTTGTCTTAAGGAGAATTGCTTCCCATCACCCTGGAAAATCTCATCAGTATTCCCTGTATTTAAGAATTCAGGTGATCGTTCTACCCCTCTCAGTACAGGCCAATAAGTCTCATGTGCGTCATGAGTAAGTTGCTAGAATCTGTGTTTAATACAGAAGTAATCAACCATCTCAGCAAAAATAACCTTCTTAGTGACACACAATATGGTTTCCGTTCTGCTAGATCTACAGCAGATTTGCTTACAATTATATTTCATAGGATTAGCGAATCTCTCGACAGAGGCAACCTTTCTAGGGCAATTGCTCTTGACATATCAAAGGCCTTTGATAGGGTATGGCATAAAGGTTTACTTCACAAGATTTCCAGCTATGGTATAGCTGGAAATGTCTTCTCAATTATTAAATCATTTCTCTCTGATAGGTTAATAAGAGTAGTAGTTGATGGGCAGAAATCAGAAGCTCACAGTATTAATGCTGGAGTCCCTCAGGGATCCATCCTGGGCCCAACTCTTTTCCTGATCTACATTAATGATCTTCCAAATCACATCCTTACATAATTTGTAGACATTTTTGCTGATGACACTACCATTTATGATAGCACATTTAAGACAGTAAACGATCAAGTTCTCTCCGATGCTCTCTCCTATGATCTTTATCATGTTGTACAATGGGGAAAGGAGTGGCTGGTTACTTTTAATGCATCTAAAATCAAGCTTCTATCTTTACATCATCAACGTTCTGATTCCCATCTGGCATCAATTAAAATGAATGGCTCTCGTCTTGGGGAGGCCTCCAGTTTTAACAAGCTTCTGGGCTTGACTTTTACTCCTGATCTTAAATGGAATACGTACATCAAATCTGTTGCCAATGCCGCTGGAAAAATGGTGGGATCCTTCTATCGATCCAATAGATATCTCACTGCTGATGCAATTATCTCTCAATATAAGAGCCAGGTACGTCCAAGGATGGAATACTGTTGCCACATCTGGGCAGGAGCTGCTAGAAAGGACTTTCTCTTCGCTGCAACCTCTATCTCACAGAGGAGATGTTGCAAGGTTGTCTCTTCTTTACTGTTATTTTCATGGAAAGTGCTCGACTGAGCTTCAATCTATGGTCGCCCCTCGCCAAACTTTCACAAGAAAAACTCGTCTAGCAGAAAACACTATCAATAATCCCCAACTCTTTATCTGTGCCTGAACCTAAACGTAGATTCCATGAACAAAGCTTCTTTCTTAGAACTGCACGCCTGTGGAATTGTCTTCCGTTTTCCTGCTTTCAAGCTGACTGCAATATGGTTGTCTTCAAGTCCAAAGTAAACAAGTTTCTGATAAGCCGTCCCACTTAAGTTAACAAATTTACCGAATTTCCATTACTATCGATTACTATATTGTCCTTTTGACTACTGTACACTCTTTAACCGTTATCCTTGAGTGGCCTCTTGCTCTTGATAAGTTGTGACGCCTATGTAAAAAAGAAAATCTTCTCCAATGTTATTTTACTATTTCGGTTTATATTTAGTTCTTAATCTACTGAAAGTATATTTCTTACAACGCAAACGCCATGAAATAATAAAAAGATATTCCAGCCATTTGCCGTCGATAACATTTTTACTTATCAACCTGATGATGACAGTTCTTTTTTTATGCACAGATATTAAAAAAAAATTGCGTCAATCGTCAGCATCAGCTAGATAAGAAACTTAAGTATATAAAAAAAACACTTTTGGATTACGTGAGATGCGCCATCATCAGATTGATAAGTCAGTTCGTGGAAGTGGTTGGAAAAATATAAAATTAATATGAAAATGAAAAACGTGCAAACATAGAGCAAGAAAGAGATAGATAGATAGATGGATGTATAAATAAATAAAGAAATATATAAATAAATAGATAAAGAGAGTGAGCGAGAGAGAAGGGGGAGATGTCATACCTTAGTTACAGCAAGATACAAGAAAGTATTGTACATATGACACTTGTATGTTTGTAAGATTAAACTTATATATTTACATTGCTTCCAAAAGAATACGAATATATATATATATATATATATATATATATATATATATATATATATATATATATATATATATATATATATATATGCGTAGATTTGTTTTTGATTTTTTTTAATACAGTTAACTTAGCTTCTTCGCCTTGAACCTCTTGATTCTTAGGAAATCGCCCATATTTATATTTGGACGCAAACAAGTAATATTTTTTATTTATTTATTTAATCTGAAGAGAGATAAGGCCTCGAAACATGCATGTCCATTGATCACTGCTTTAAAATAATAATAAATAGATAAATCTTGAGTTAAGCATATTGAGAAGTGATACACGAATTACCATTAGCGTATTAAGCAATGCTCTCTGAGTAAACAAATCGAGCTTAGGTATTTCGGGCGATGTCAAAACATCGTTAATTAACTACTCGCACAGCGACCGCCGATTAGCGTAATGGTTAGAAGTCTTGACTGTCATACGGGTGGTTGGGTTTCAATCCTTGCTTAAGGTAGTTGACTGTATGTTGATGACTATATATATATATATATATATATATATATATATATATATATATATAAAGTTGCTATCTATATATATATATATGAATATATATACATGCTTATATATATATATATATATATATATATATATATATATATATATATGTGTGTGTGTGTGTGTGTGTGTGTAGTGCATTAGATGACCTGAGTAAACTATGTTTGAATGAGGAATTAGGTATATTATTGTTATATTATTGAATTATTTTGGAGATGAGTAATTTGTATAATTTATTTTTTATTTGATTATTTGGACTATTATCCTAATTTCTAGCTATTGCTTTCACGACGTTTCGGCTAATTATTCCTCTGGCCTTCGTCAGGTTAACCTACATCCACAGCAACTACTGCCTTCAATAGCTGTCATCTCGCTACGGTTTGGCTAACTAATCCTCTGACTGGCTTTGGGGAGGATTGAAACTGTTACCTACTCACTTGAAATCGTAGATATTCCGCATCTCTATCCACTGAGCATCTTTATCCACTGCCCAGAAGGGCAATTAGTGTTGGATTTTTATATTTCTTTAACCGGTCGAAGGCCGGGGGAATAATTGGCCGAAATGTCGTGAGAACAACAACTCGCAGACGAGGATAATTGTCCAAATAATCAACAAAAAAAAAGAAAAGAAATTAGCTATCCTAAATTTTTAAGAACCGCCAAATATTTTAAACTGCAGAAATAAAATAGCAAATGTATTTTCAACCTCCTTTTTTTTTAGCACTTTAATTTTTTTTGTGATCCGAATTTTGAAAAGTATTTGGATCCTATTTTCTTTTACTTTCCTCGATTTCTCATCGGTCTTTCCTATCTCCAGTGACCACGATGAAAAAGAAGACATTCAGATGGTATGGGCACGTAACACACTCTAAAAGGATTGCAAAGATCACTTTGCAAAGAACAATTCAGGAGGAAAAAGAGACAGAGCAGACAGAAAGAATTGGGTTCAGAACACCCTTGACTGCACAGGGGAAAGCTCGGATGTTAGCATAACCGCACTAAGTGGGCCAGCTGGTTCACAATTCATCCATCTTGAAGCGCCTTTACGACCGTGGCGAGTTAGGGACCAGTAAGAGTACCTATTTACTATGCCTCCCCACGGGACAGAGTTAGACACCAAGGTCGTTTTTTAACGTGGAGAAAAGGTACAAAAATAAAAATTGTCTCAGTCGTGAAGGATCTCTCCCCCACCGAAAGAGAACAAGAAATAGAAGTGCAGCATCTGAAGAACAGATGCTACACTTTGATCTTGTCTCGAAGGCCAATAGAGTAAGAGTAACTGACAGTTTTAGTTGAGTTTGGTGGGAAAATTATTCCCAAGTTGCATTTAAGTAAAAATGCACTTTTGTAAATAACTGAATTCATTCAAAACGTATCGCAAGAACAAAATCAAATAACATATACGCATACATAAACATATATATAGAAAGAGGGTTGTGTGTACTATAAGCTTTGTACGTAAATATTACGCAAGTATAAATCACGTAGAATATCTGCATATATATAATTACACGTAATAGTTAACTAAAGATGATCTCATAAGAAAACCGAAAAAACTAATAGGAAATTAATTAAAATGAATATTTAAAAGAATATGCCAATTAACAAGATCTTTTGCTGATGAATACAAATCCATGACCCAAATATAACAAGTATTTTCTTTTTAAATAAATAGAAACACCCTTCCTATTTGTTTTCTTGGCCTTCGGGCCGAGATGAACGTGTAGTGTCTGTTCTGGTGCTTCACTGAAGTTAACTCTGTTTCGTCTGCCTGCTTCCCTCCGGACTACAACTTGGATGTCTTCAAGTCCAATGTTAACAAATTCCTAATGAACCGCCCCCTTAAGTAAACACTTCAGCAAATCTCCTCACTAACGTAATGTACTTGCAATAACCCTTATCCCTGAATGGCTTCCGGGCCTTGATAAGTGGTGATCACTGTGTAAAAAAAACAACAACTTAATTGGTCCTTGGTCAATGTAGGAAAAACTTTCCATAATAAGACAATTACTATTTTTGGATATTGCCAGCGTGAGCGAGAGAAGAAGGAAGATTTTGCCCGAGTGAGTGAGAGAAGAAGGAAAAGAGAAAAGAGATTAAGTTAAGAAAACATTTGAGAGGTTATTCAATACACGAAGCCTCATAAACTTGTCAAACAAATAAATGAGCAAAGAAAGAATAAAGGAAAAAAAAAAAATTTTTTAAAGAAAACGATGAGAAAGAAAGAAAGAAAGAAAGAAAGAAAGAAAAAAAACGACACATAGAGCGAAGGTGGGAGAAAAAAGAGGTAAAGTTTAAGACTTCTAATTTAGGTTTAGAATAGGAAGCGTCAAAAAAATGTTCAAAGAAAAATAAATAAATGAATAAGCTAAAAAGCAAACAGAATAGAAAGGTGGACATTGTATCTGAAAATACTTTGACCTTGTCGCTTAACCCCTAATCAATTATCCTGAACCAGAGGACATGTTACTTCTTGACCTCAGTTGAGTGTTTGACCTCCATACAAACTAAACCTTGGGGGGAATGAAAAAAATATACCCGCGCTTTGGACAGTAGATTGATAATGGATGCGTTTTCATAAGAGAAGGAAGTAAAACCTGTTGACGATTGATGACAGGAGACATTCCTACGCGTTTTAAACCAGTGCTGCCAAATTTAGCAGTTTTCCCGATAGATCTGGACATTTAGTTTGGAATTTGTTGGGAGTTTGGAATACACTTCCAAGAGTGGTAATAAATGTAGCAGTTCAAGATGAGTTGTTTTTACTAGGGGATTACCGCTAATCAAGACCCACTGGCCACTCGAGGATAATGATTATTGAGTCTCGGTTAGACTGGCACAACAAAATAATGATCAGTAATGGCGATTAAATATTTATGAGTACAGCTTATTTACACGAGATTTAAAAAAGATTGTGTTATAGTAAGCTGGGAAGCAACTCGACGGGACAGAGCGTCCACAAAGTCTGGCTGCATAATCTACACGGTGCCCACAAAGTCTGGCTACATAATCTACACGGTGCCCACAAAGTCTGGCTACATAATCTACACGGTGTCCACAAAGTCTGACTACATAATCTACACGGTGTCCACAAAGTCTGGCTGCATAATCTACACAGTGCCCACAAAGTCTGGCTACATAATCTACACGGTGTCCACAAAGTCTGGCTACATAATGTAGCCAGACTTTGTGGCCATCCTGTATTTTTCAGATAGGTATTGGACTAGATCGTATTCAGTGTAAATTTTTTCACTCTTTCTCTACATGGAAACTGAAGTATAATCGTTTTATTTTTTCCCAAAATAGATTGAATTGAATTGAATTTAATTGAATTGACTTGAATTAAATTGAATTGAATCTAGCTTATAAAATTAGGATCTAGCAATTAGTGACTGTTTTAATACTAGAGCAGTGATGCGCCTGGTGTTGTACGGTTGTAAATACGCTTAAATTCATCCAAATTTCGTATATCTATCTATATATCTATAAAAGTGAACGTGTCAGTCTGTCTGTCTGTGTGTCTGTGTGTCTGTGTGTCTGTCTGTCTGTGTACATTTCCCTACGCAATAACTCTGTCAATTTTTAGTCTATAGACTCGAAATTTGAAATACCGGGTACTGAGATTTGGGTAAATCGATGTGACGGGTGTCAGCCAGAAATTTGGCTGTTAACGATTTGACCTTTAAGAACTCTACCAAACTCCTCCGACAATTTTGGGTCTAGACACTTGAAATCTTAGATATAGGTTCCTTGAACCTGGATCTAACTTAATAAAGTGATTTGAGCCCGAAACTATAAATTTTAAGGGGTCATAATAGGGGTCAAAGTTTAAAAAAACTAACCATTTTTTTTGTTTTTTTGCTTTTTTTGCACAGCATACACCTCCAAACACCCGAGCAACGCCGGGCACCCCTGCTAGTATTATTATAAAGTCAGTTATTTAACGTCAATAATGGTGACTATGTAGAAAATAAAGTTGTGAAGAACACACACACACATACAGTATATATTGCCCTACTATATATATATATATATATATATATATATATATATATATATAAATTCAAATACTACCGTGTTTGAATGATATATACATATATAATATGGAGAGAGAGAGAGAGAGAAAGAGAGAGAAAGAGAGAGACGGACAGACAGACAGATAGAGAGACAGACAGAGACGGAGATAGAACAGTCGGTGATAAAAAGGCGAGAGAAAATGTACACATATCAAAAATGAAAATATTTGTTGGTGTCAAATCATTTCTACCTGACAACCAATAAACTGTCATGTTTTCTCGCTTTCTTTCTTCCTCTACTCTCTTTCTCGTTCCGTACTCCGTTTCTCTCTTTTTCCGAAGCGAAATATTCTTTCATTTTAATCGACTTTGTCTTGATACAAAGCGTCGTACATGTAATCGCGACTCAACGCATGAAAACAAAAGACAAAAACAAAAAGAAAGTAAAATCTACGAAATTCCTTCCGAGGCGACGTGACACGATTCGACACAGGTAGCTATTTTGCCTGTTGTTTTTTTTTTTTTAATTTTATTTTTTACATGAGTGTTCAAGTTTAACGAAGAGCCAGAGAAGAACAACCCACCACAGGTATACTGCATCCCACTTGCTGCTGGATTTTTTTTTACCTACCACTTGCAGTAATGGGTAACAGACATGCCGATCACAAAATCCCGTAGGCCTCACTACTCTATTCTATAAAAAGCAATGTATATATATGCATATATATATATATATATATATATATATATATATATATATATATATATATATATATATATATAAACTGAAATGGCTTTGTAACGGGGGTGTAAACCAACATCCGGTTTATGACTTCTGGTTGCGCATGCGTACATAAGAAATAATCAACGCGACAATAAAACGTATTGTTTTACTGTGTACCTTTTCAGCGTCCCCATTGTTTTTTTTTTCGCGTTTAAATTATCCAAATAAACAATTGTTAGTACTTTCTGTATTTTTTTACATTGTTCATTTTCGTATTACGTTTAAGTTATTTTAACGCAATTTTCTTACAAATAAATCTACTTTAACCCGTTGACAACAATAAGAGCATTTTACAACGGCGATTTACCCACCGCCTTATTTTTTCTTTAATTCATTCTCCATTTTTTAATACACCTTTCTTAAAAAAATCATTCATACATTTTCCTCTACACTACAAATATCAATAAATAACCCCGAAAATATGCTTTTTTAATTTGCGTTACAAATAAATAATCAACGCGACAATAAAACGTATTGTTTTACTGTGTACGTTTTCCCAATTGTTTTTTTTTCGCGTTTAGATTAAAAGGTATATCAAAATTTAAATTTAACTTTAAATATTATTGTATTTGTTAAGTTCACATTTACGTTCATAAGTATGGCAAACCATAATCCAATGGCTGTAAGTTTTTTTTTCCAAAATAAACAAGTATAAACAGAACGACTCATAGCAATCTATCTATATTCTTTTTTCATTTTAGTATACTTTTATAGAAATGTTTCTGTTATGTCACTAAAAACTATTTTCTTTACGTCACAAGTGTTACGCTCATACATCAATTCCATAGCTAATATAAGATACTGACTCAACAGGTCATGGGTAGTCTAGTATATATATATATATATATATATATATATATATATATATATATATATATATATATATATATATTTAAAATTCCATTTTCACCACAAACAAGGTACAGTACCACTTTGAAGTAGGGGGCTATTATCGGGGAATATTATGAAGGGAGATGAGCAGCCACATGTCTGTTCACATTATACTTGAACTTCTGCATATCAGTACAGTTGGGAAAGCAAAATCCCCGAAGGGAGTGCCTAAGTCTTGCAGTTCTGGGAAAGAAACTATTGGAGTAGAAGGCTTTTTTACATTTAGGGATCTCTACTGTGTAGGGGTGGGATTTAGCTGCTTGTCGGGTTTGTCGGGAGGTATTTACCTCTAGTGGGTACAAATGCTTGTAGTTCGTCAGAACATTCATCATATAAAAATCTCTTTAGACTATTTTCATTCTCAACATAATTCCTCTTCATTTTACTGTAAAAGCGGATGAAGAATATCGTTATCTCTAGTTCTACTGTGTTGTGAAAAACAATAAATATGTGATTGCAGTATTACATTTAAAATGGGTAGCTTAGGAATATGAAGTAGCTTATTTTTAACACATTAAAAGAAGAGAGAAAAACAAACAGCGGATGAGAAAGAAATGGTCGAAGGTGATTGGATGAGCGGAAAGTGGAAGCTAGGGAGAGGCGGGCAGAGGTAGACGCTTTAATATAAAAAATATTACACATACTCCATCCATGCTTCCGTTCAGTCTTGAAAGACAAAGGATATCTCTTGGGGGCAATAGCGCGTGTAATTGTGAGGCAAGGGTTGCGCAATCTGCAACTAAACCTCTCTTGTTTGAGTTCAGTGGCAAGAAGAAGACCAGGATGAGTGGAAACAACGCCGAGATAAGCGGAGAGGACAAACAACACCTGAAAGTTCAAAATAGTCAACCATTTAATATTGACCAGACTCAACATTGCTTAACTTCGTTGATCCAGTGGGAACCGGTTTGTTAACGTGATTATGCCGTACACATACTATTTAATTATTTAACTACTATTTAACGTTTTTATAAAGTAGGTATATATATATATATATATATATATATATATATATATATATATATATATAAAGTAATCCACATACAGTACTGTTTCGCTGTTTCACAGCGCATCAGTGCGGCTAGACAGACAGCTGCCTCAAGCCAGAATCGAAACCCGACCGCCCAAATGACAGTCAAGGCTTCTCACCATTATGCTATGAGGCTACTGCTGTGAGGGTAATGAATTTAACGATGTTTTGACATCGTTCAAATGCCTCCGCTCGATTTGTTTACACAAAGAGCGTCGCTTAATACGCTAATGGTAATTTGTATATCACTTTCCAATTTGCTCAACCCAAGATAGGGAGCATTATATATATATATATATATATATATATATATATATATATATATATATATATATATATATATATATATAATTATGATTAGTTTTTTTTGGAAAAAGAATTCCAGCAGAGTGCTCAATTAAAAGGAAAATCCAAATTTTAAGAGCGTACTTATATTTTGTGTACAGAAAGTTGTTAGTTGAGACAGGTCATTGGTACCGTCGGTTTCAAGCCCGATAATAAGGCCCGTTTAAGGTATCCTTAAGAGAGCTTGATAAGGATACCTTAAACGGGCCTTATTATCGGGCTTGAAACCGACGGTACCAATGACCTGTCTCAACTAACAACTTTCTGTACACAATATATATATATATATATATATATATATATATATATATATATATATATATATATTAAACCCAACTCTTGGGGTTGAGCACTTCGTGAATATCTTTTCACCCAACGCGCATTTAAGCGATCAAGCGGAGCCCACTATTTCTTTGGGCACTGTGCGACGAGCAAGTGTTAATTCAATAAAAGAAATGGAGAAGAAATAATTCGTAGCCCGACGTCTAGACTGTAGGTTCGATCCACGACTGGGGAAAGGTGTATGTCTAGCCGCAATGGTGAGTTGTGATACAAAGAAACAGTACTGTATTTGGACGACTCTGTCTCTGTCTATATATATATATATATATATATATATATATATATATATATATATATATATATATATATATATATATATATATATATAAGACAAGAACGGAAAGCCTCTAAAAATAGCCCTCCTGGGAATGAACAGTACCATAATTCTGTTGGACAGAAACAAAGCTACTGTTGCAGTGTTGCACTAATTGTCAAACATTATGAACAATAACCCCGGAACCCTGGGGGACGGGCACTGCTTTTAGTTTGGGCAAACCGTTTTTGAAATGAACTCACATTTAAAATTCAGTTTTTGAAAATCATCGTTTTTTTATGAACGACATAACTAATAACCTTCTCAGACTCAGTACTTTCGTTATTTTCTCCATTGTAAACGCACACACGTTTATAAAAATGACCTTGTGTCTCATATTTTCATCTGAGTACGCTAATATCCTTACTTTATCCAATATGTTCCTTTAGTTAAGCACGCACAATCCTTTCATCTTTTAATCCTGTTTTCTTAATATAGTTTAGTTTCTCTCCCCTTTGCCCACTCCCCTTCCACCTCTTGTTTATCCGTCCGGGCTATTTCCACTCCTCCCCACATTATATCTGTTTTCCTTCTCCCATTCACTGATTACCACACCCATCTCCATGCCCATATAGCAATTTGTAATTCATCACCATGTAGCTCGTATCTACGTCCAAAGTCACGTGCATGCCTCTACCTCTACCCTTTTACCCCACCGGCCGGGATGGATGCCTCCACCCCACACTTGGTACACCCAATCCCCGGCAATTGCCCTGCCCTAGCGTCCTTCATCTACGTACGAAACACAACCGATATAAAAGCGCGTAGATTTCGGCTTTAAGCCAGGTTAGAAGAGGAAAAGGTGGTTGGATTTCGGTTTCAGTATATGTCTGAGAAAGCGTATACTATTTTTGTTCCTACGGAAAATATCTGTGTGAATAAGCATATATATATATATATATATATATATATATATATATATATATATATATATATATATATATATATATATATATGCTCTTATGCATAGATCATCGTATAACGATTAGATCACTGTAACTGACGGAAAGAACATTTAAAATTAAAATGTTTAAATTAAACAGTATTTCTCGCGGTTAATGGTAGCCGAATGGATACGGTATTTGCTAATCGAGCCAGAGATGGGTTGTGTTCCCGGGTTCGAATCTGTCGACTGGTATTAATCCTGACACGCTCTACGCTGAAGGTCCCCGAAAGGATGAAACACTAGTGTATGTAGGTATTTAATTATGATAGTTAAAAAGTAATTATATATATATAATTATATATAGAACCCCCCCATCAGCCTTTTCTTTTATATCGTAAGCTTCTTAAAACGTTACTAGCTTAAGTTCAGAATAAAATCACGATTTTCTTTTAACGGCTAATTTCAAAAAAAAAAGTTTTGAACGCTACTAACTGAATTTCTTTCAATGCAGTTTGCAATTTGGAGACGGAATTGTTTTTGTTGAGATAAGTGATTTCAATCATGTTTCTTATTTTAGATTTAAAATATTAACAACTCCATTTTATTTCAGTATTTAATTTGTGTATTTCTGTTTTATTAAATGCTAGCTTTTTTTTTTTTTTTTTTCCTCGTACATATGTTTATTTATCTACCGAGTTGATAGCAAAAATTACGAATTATACTCATTTTTAGTTCGTGTGAGGGGAATCTATCACCATACTTTCCCTTAAACACGTCTGTTGGACTTTTATTAAGTACAATACTTAATAGTTTTTTTTTTTTTTTTTTTTTTAATGGAGAGTAGAAAACGCATTGTGGATGCGTTATCGGCAGCTCCTGTTACTCTCGCTTCTTCTTATTTGTCCCTCAGTCCTCATTTTTTAAATGAGTGATTTTTCGGACAAAGGGAGAAGAAAAAGCTGTTTTCTAGGTTGGCAGTATTTTTGCGAACAGTTGGCTGAGATGGCGGAAATTTTCTGTTTCTATGTCTATCCTTGTAGCCATGTCACTAGTAAGGGTGCTGGAGGTAAACGTTTTGTCTGGGCTGACGTTATCCGCCTGATAGTCAGGGACCCGAACCTTGGATTAACCACTAAGGAGGCTGTCCTATCAGCAGGTGCAAAGTACTGGCGCTGCTGTATTGCCATTTGGTGAATGGATTCTGGACCATGCAGTAGCTTCTGGTGGGGCCTCTCGATGCCATACTAGTGGGTAATTGTTACGGCTTTACCTTATCATTAGCTACAAATAAAAATAAAAAAAATTCTTCGTTTCTTTTTCTCTCTTAATTTCCCCTCTCTGTCCTGCTCTAAGTAAATCTGTCGACCTAGTCCACAAATTCCAAAATGTCATCATGACAAGTTTCAAGAAAAAATACACGATTAAACCCGGTTCTCCAACTTCAAACGTAGACCCCTACTACCATGTCTCCTTCTCCAACATCAGGGGTCTTCGTTCTAACCTTCCAGAGGTTGAAACCCAATTACAGGAGACTAAACCAGACCTTTTATTTTTAAGTGAAACTGGCATTGGACAGGCTATTTCCCTAGATGAGTTTGCAATTTCAGGATACTCTAACTTAACTTCTAAATCTGACCCCCAAGATCGCCATGGGCATGGAATATGTGCCTATATTAAAGATAGCTTTCCATGTGGGAGGGACATCTCCAGGGAAGATCCTAACTTACCCTATATGTGCTTCCGGGTTGCTTTAGCTCACACTACTGCATTTATATTTACTCTCTATCGCCCCCACAACAGCGAAGTTACTATCTTTCAAAGCATATCTGAGAAAATTGACCAAGTCCTTTCTACTTATCCTTCAGCTAACATTCACGTATGTGGAGACTTCAATGTTCACAACGTCGAATGGTTGACCCACTCAAACAAGACCGATGATGAGGGGAGGTTCTGTCATGATTTCTCCATTGCCTATGACCTCACTCAGATTGTTCAGGAACCTACCCCTGTGCCCGATAATGACGGCCAGTATGCGAGCCTACTAGACCTTTTTCTCACAACTTGCCCTGAACTATGTTCAGTTTCTGTTCTGTCGCCTCTTGGATCTTCCGACCACTCTGTTGTATCAATTAAGATAAAAATGAAATGTAATAAGTCCCCAGACGTACCTCTTCATCGTACAGTATATCGATACACTAAGGCTGACTGGGATAGCTTCCGTACATTTATATCTGATCTACCTCTGCATTCCATGTTTAAAAAGGATGTGTCCTCTATAGTATAAAACCTAACTGAATGGTTAATTGTAGGTATTGACCATTTCATACCCTCTAAAAAGTTTCAGCAAAAACCTAACAGCCAGCCATGGTTCTCTCCAGAATGTGCTGCTGCCATTGCGCACAGAAATCACTTTTTCCACTGCTTCAAACGTAATAGATGTATGGAAACTAAAGCCGTTTTCAGGACTGCCAGCAACCATTGTAAGAAAGTAATAAGGAACGCAAGAGTGTTGTATGCTCAATCTGTTAAGTCCAAAGTAGCTGAGCAGCGGCTTGGTTCCCACCAGTTTTGGCAAATAGCAAACAGAATCCTGAACAGAAGCGTGTGCTCCATCCCAACTATTATCAATGGACCTGAGGTAATCTCGTCAGCATCAGACAAAGCCAAACTCTTTGTCAAGAACTTTGCAGCTAATTCTACCCTTTGCGACCAAGACCGCCAACCCCCAATATTTCCTCCTGTATCAGAAAACACGCTATGTGATATACGTATATCTGTACGTGATGTTGCGAAGCTAATCAAAAACCTTGATTCGAGTAAAGCAACTGGCCCTGATGGTATTCCAATTATAGTACTAAAAAAACTTCAACCTGAATTAGCGCCCATACTTACAAAACTGTTTAAACGTTGTCTTAAGGAGAATATTTTCCCATCTCCCTGGAAAATCTCATCAGTATGCCCTGTATTTAAGAATTCAGGTGATCGCTCATCCCCCTCTCAGTACAGGCCAATAAGTCTCCTGTGCGTCATGAGTAAGTTGCTAGAATCTGTGTTAAATACAGAAGTAATCAAACATCTCAACAAAAATAACCTTCTTAGTGACACTCAATATGGTTTCCGTTCTGCTAGATCTACAGCAGATGTCCGTACAGTTATATCGCATAGGATTAGCAAATCTCTCGACGGTGGCAATCTTTCTAGGGCAATTGCTCTTGACATATCTAAAGCCTTTGATAGGGTATGGCATAAAGGTTTACTTCATAAGATCGCTAGCTATGGTATAGCTGGAAATGTCTTCTCAATTATTAAATCATTTCTTTCTGATAGGTTCATAAGAGTAGTAGTTGAGGGGCAAAAATCAGAAGCTCACAGTATTAATGCCGGTGTCCCTCAGGGATCCATCCTGGGCCCAACTCTTTTCCTGATCTACATTAATGATCTTCCAAATCATATCCTTACATCATTTGTAGACATTTATGCTGACGACACTACCATTTATGGTACCACATCTAAGACAGTAAACGACCAAGTTCTCTCCAATTCTCTCTCCTCTGATCTTGAGCACGTAGTACAATGGGGAAAGAAGTGGCTGGTTACTTTTAATGCATCTAAAACCAAGCTTCTCTCTTTACATCATCAACATTCTAATCCACATTTGTCATCAATTGAAATGAATGGCTCTCGTCTTCAGGAGGCCTCAAGTTTTGACAAGCTTCTGGGCTTGACCATTACTCCTGATCTTAAATGAAACACGTATATCAAATCTGTTGCCAAGGCCGCTGGAAAAATGGTGGGATCTTTCTATCGATCCAGTAGATATCTCACTGCTGATGCTATTCTCTACCTATATAAGAGCCAGGTACGTCCAAGGATGGAATACTGTTGCCACATCTGGGCAGGAGCTGCTAGAAAGGACTTGTCCTGCCTTGATAGAGTTCAAAATAGACTTCGTAGCCTCGTAGGAGATGTCCTTTTCTCCTCCTTGCAACCTCTATCTCACAGAAGAGATGTTGCGAGTTTGTCTCTGTTGTATCGTTATTTTCATGGAAAGTGTTCAACTGAGCTTCAATCTATGGTCCCCCCTCGCCAAACTTTCACAAGAAACACTCGTCTAGCTGTAAACACTATCAATAATTTCCCCCACTCTTTATCTGTGCCTAAACCTAAACGTAGATTCCATGAACAAAGCTTCTTTCTTAGAACTGCACGCCTGTGGAATTGTCTTCCGTTTTCCTGCTTTCCGGCTGACTACAATATGGTTGTGTTCAAGTCTAAAGTAAATAAGTTCTTGATGAGCCGTTCCATATAAGTTATTAAATTTACCAAATTTTCATTACTAATGATTACTATATTGACCAATTTCTACTGTACACTCTTTAACCCTTATCCTTGAGTGGCCTCTTGACCTTGATAATGTGGTGATGCCTTTGTAAAAAAAAAAAAAAAAAAAATATATATCTTTCAATCGGTCGAAAGGATCGGTCGAAATTATGTGCTTTTGAAAGAAATATTTTCGTTTATTTTTTGAAAGACTTCAACACGTCAACACATAGGAAATAAACACAGAAAAGATATAAACATTTATATATTTTTCGTATTGATATTTTATTCATATACTAGCGGGGGTACCCGACGTTGCCCGAGTGTTTGTTTCCGGGACGGGGGGGGGGGTTAAAAAATGTTATGGTAGGTAAGTAGGAAGGATCAAACCCGGAGTCATGAGTAAAAATAGGAAAATAAAGTGTGAAAAAAAACAAAAAAAAAAAACAAACATCTGCAACGTTAACAGTTCGGCCACCAAGAAAAGTCCATTCCAGTTGTTTAGGAAAAAAAAAAAAAAAAACGACTACGGTAGGTCGGCGCGAATGTGAAAATATAATGTGAATTGTCCAGCACGCTAACCATTACGCCACAGAGCACTGCAGATTAGTTTAGTGATTTTAAATAACTTCACATGAAAGAACTACGAAGCCAAACCGGTGTTCACTTCTCAACTGTTCCTTGTGAACGATCCCCAAACGGTGTAAAGTGGTGGCAGGGAGAGGAGGAATTTATTAGAGAGAAAATATTTTACCACTTCCATTGATCTTAACCGATTTTGGCCGTGACTTCTCAGCAGAAAAAGTATAGAAATCTAAGATTATCGAGGAATTTGAGAAATAATAAGCCTATAACACACCTCATATATTGTTCTGCCGTTTGTGCATATTATATTTGCACGAAATATCTTGATTTTTAATCCTATTAAGGTCAAAATCCGACTGGAAAAATGAGTTAATTTTATTTATATAGAGAATATACTAGCGGGGGTACCCGGCGTTGCCCGAGTGTTTGTTTCCGGGACGGGGGGGGGGTTAAAAAAGGTTATGGTAGGTAAGTAGGAATAATCAAACGCGGAGTCATGAGTAAAAGTAGGAAAATAAAGTGTGAAAAAAAAAAACAAAAAAAAACATCTGCAACGTTAACAGTTCGGCCACCAAGAAAAGTCCATTCCAGTTGTTTAGGAAAAAAAAAAACGACTACGGTAGGTCGGCGCGAACGTGAAAATATAATGTGAATTGTCCAGCACGCTAACCATTACGCCACAGAGCACTGCAGATTAGTTTAGTGATTTTAAATAACTTCACATGAAAGAACTACGAAGCCAAACCGGTGTTCTCTTCTCAACTGTTCCTTGTGAACGATCCCCAAACGGTGTAAAGTGGTGGCAGGGGGAGGAGGAATTTATTAGAGAGAAAATATTTTACCACTTCCGTTGATCTTAACCGATTTTGGCCGTGACTTCTGAGCAGAAAAAGTATAGAAATCTAAGATTATCGAGGAATTTGAGAAATAATAAGCCTATAACACACCTCATATATTGTTCTGCCGTTTGTGCATATTATATTTGCACGAAATATCTTGATTTTTAATCCTATTAAGGTCAAAATCCGACTGGAAAAATGAGTTCATTTTATTTATATAGAGAATATACTAGCGGGGGTACCCGGCGTTGCCCGAGTGTTTGTTTCCGGGACGGGGGGGGGTTAAAAAAGGTTATGGTAGGTAAGTAGGAATAATCAAACGCGGAGTCATGAGTAGAAGTAGGAAAATAAAGTGTGAAAAAAAAAACAAAAAAAAAACATCTGCAACGTTAACAGTTCGGCCACCAAGAAAAGTCCATTCCAGTTGTTTAGGAAAAAAAAAAAAACGACTACGGTAGGTCGGCGCGAACGTGAAAATATAATGTGAATTGTCCAGCACGCTAACCATTACGCCACAGAGCACTGCAGATTAGTTTAGTGATTTTAAATAACTTCACATGAAAGAACTACGAAGCCAAACCGGTGTTCTCTTCTCAACTGTTCCTTGTGAACGATCCCCAAACGGTGTTAAGTGGTGGCAGGGGGAAGAGGGATTTATTAGAGAGAAAATATTTTACCACTTCCATTGACCTTAACCGATTTTGGCCGTGACTTCTCAGCAGAAAAAGTATAGAAATCTAAGATTATCGAGGAATTTGAGAAATAATAAGCCTATAACACACCTCATATATTGTTCTGCCGTTTGTGCATATTATATTTGCACGAAATATCTTGATTTTTAATCCTATTAAGGTCAAAATCCGACTGGAAAAATGAGTTCATTTTATTTATATAGAGAATATACTAGCGGGGGTACCCGGCGTTGCCCGAGTGTTTGTTTCCGGGACGGGGGGGGGGGTTAAAAAAGGTTATAGTAGGTAAGTAGGAATAATCAAAAGCGGAGTCATGAGTAGAAGTAGGAAAATAAAGTGTGAAAAAAAAACAAAAAAAAAAAAACATCTGCAACGTTAACAGTTCGGCCACCAAGAAAAGTCCATTCCAGTTGTTTAGGAAAAAAAAAAAACGACTACGGTAGGTCGGCGCGAACGTGAAAATATAATGTGAATTGTCCAGCACGCTAACCATTACGCCACAGAGCACTGCAGCTTAGTTTAGTGATTTTAAATAACTTCACATGAAAGAACTACGAAGCCAAACCGGTGTTCTCTTCTCAACTGTTCCTTGTGAACGATCCCCAAACGGTGTAAAGTGGTGGCAGGGGGAGGAGGAATTTATTAGAGAGAAAATATTTTACCACTTCCATTGATCTTAACCGATTTTGGCCGTGACTTCTCAGCAGAAAAAGTATAGAAATCTAAGATTATCGAGGAATTTGAGAAATAATAAGCCTATAACACACCTCATATATTGTTCTGCCGTTTGTGCATATTATATTTGCACGAAATATCTTGATTTTTAATCCTATTAAGGTCAAAATCCGACGGGAAAAAATGAGTTCATTTTATTTATATAGATAGATAGATAGAATAGAAGAAGATATAGAAGAAGATACTAGCGGGGGTACCCGGCGTTGCCCGAGTGTTTGTTTCCGGGACGGGGGGGGGGTTTAAAAGTGTTATGGTAGGTAAGTAGGAAGGATCAAACCCGGAGTCATGAGTAAAAGTAGGAAAAGAAAGTGTGAAAAAAAAAACAAAAAAAAAAAAACATCTGCAACCTTAACAGTTCGGCCACCAAGAAAAGTCCATTCCAGTTGTTTAGGAAAAAAAAAAAAAAAAAAAAACGACTACGGTAGGTCGGCGCGAACGTGAAAATATAATGTGAATTGTCCAGCACGCTAACCATTACGCCACAGAGCACTGCAGCTTAGTTTAGTGATTTTAAATAACTTCACATGAAAGAACTACGAAGCCAAACCGGTGTTCTCTTCTCAACTGTTCCTTGTGAACGATCCCCAAACGGTGTAAAGTGGTGGCAGGGGGAGGAGGAATTTATTAGAGAGAAAATATTTTACCACTTCCATTGATCTTAACCGATTTTGGCCGTGACTTCTCAGCAGAAAAAGTATAGAAATCTAAGATTATCGAGGAATTTGAGAAATAATAAGCCTATAACACACCTCATATATTGTTCTGCCGTTTGTGCATATTATATTTGCACGAAATATCTTGATTTTTAATCCTATTAAGGTCAAAATCCGACGGGAAAAAATGAGTTCATTTTATTTATATAGAAGATAGATAGATAGAATAGAAGAAGATATAGAAGAAGATACTAGCGGGGGTACCCGGCGTTGCCCGAGTGTTTGTTTCCGGGACGGGGGGGGGGGTTTAAAAGTGTTATGGTAGGTAAGTAGGAAGGATCAAACCCGGAGTCATGAGTAAAAGTAGGAAAAGAAAGTGTGAAAAAAAAAACAAAAAAAAAAAAACATCTGCAACCTTAACAGTTCGGCCACCAAGAAAAGTCCATTCCAGTTGTTTAGGAAAAAAAAAAAAAAAAAAAAACGACTACGGTAGGTCGGCGCGAACGTGAAAATATAATGTGAATTGTCCAGCACGCTAACCATTACGCCACAGAGCACTGCAGCTTAGTTTAGTGATTTTAAATAACTTCACATGAAAGAACTACGAAGCCAAACCGGTGTTCTCTTCTCAACTGTTCCTTGTGAACGATCCCCAAACGGTGTAAAGTGGTGGCAGGGGGAGGAGGAATTTATTAGAGAGAAAATATTTTACCACTTCCATTGATCTTAACCGATTTTGGCCGTGACTTCTCAGCAGAAAAAGTATAGAAATCTAAGATTATCGAGGAATTTGAGAAATAATAAGCCTATAACACACCTCATATATTGTTCTGCCGTTTGTGCATATTATATTTGCACGAAATATCTTGATTTTTAATCCTATTAAGGTCAAAATCCGACGGGAAAAAATGAGTTCATTTTATTTATATAGATAGAATAGATAGAAGAAGAAGATGATAGAATAGAAGAAGAAGCTAGAAGAAGAATAGAAGATAGAATAGATAGAAAAGAATAGAAGAATAGAGAGAATAGAATAGAAATAGAATAGAAGAAGATAGAATAGAAAGAAAGAAGAGAAGAAGAAGAAGAGAAGATATATATATATATATATATATATATATATATATATATATATATATATATATATATATATATATATATAATCAGAATCCTGGGATGAAGAGGAACACATAAATTAATCGTGTGATATCGAGTCTTACGGAATATTTTTTGGAAGTAATATTATATAAGACAATCCCAGCGAAAAAGAGAATAGCTAAATATACGTGATAGAGCAAATGAAATTCATAGTTTTTTTTTGTTTAAATTTAATTCAGAAAAACATCAATTTTCAGAGTAGAAATTTATTGTTTCAATAAAGAATACAGATCAGATTTTTTCCTTTAACCCATGTATTTTCGATGTAGGCTCATCTCCGCAGAGGAAAAGTCATTAGCAATTCGAAATAGCATTTTTAGTCATCACATACAAAGGAAATATGTTTAAAAATTAATTACATCTTTTGGGGGCATAAACAAAGAAAATCGGTGAAATAAGAGTATGTACAATTAAAGGATATGAATGAATGGTATCCGGATGTTGTGGTAATCCTTGTACAGAGTGGTATATTGTGGCCGGAGTTCAATTTTTTGAATAAATCCACATTGTAGGTAAATTCAAATTTATTATGAAGTATTTTTGATCCTTTGAAATGACTCTTTGAGTCTATAAATTGCGGGGTATATCCCTCCTCATTTTTTAGCATATCCATGTATAAAGTGTCCGTTACAAGCTATTTTTTAAGTGTCCGCTGGAAGCTGTATTCCTTATGTCGATGAGAATTATAGATTAAAAACCTGCGTAAAATTTTTCATAAAATTTGATTCCACTGAGGGGGTGGGCCTACATCGAAAATCCAGGGGTTAAGGAAAAAAATCTGGACTGTATTCCTTATTCAAACAATAAGTTTCTACTTTGAAAATTGATGTTTCTTTCTGAATGAAATTTAAACACAAAAGTTATAATCTATCTATCTATCTATCTATCTATCTATCTATCTATCTATCTATCTATCTATCCACACAAACACACACACACACACACACACACACACACACACACACCCGTATATATTGTTTTTAAAATATAATTATCCACTTTAAAACAATACATATGCCGCTCCCCGTTTGAGGGTACCAAATTGGTCAAAGAAGAAAATTATTCCGAACTTGCATTTAGGCAATAATGCACTTTCGTATAAATAATTGAATTCGTTCAAAAAGTATCGCAAAACAAAAACCAAATAAATAATATCTATCTATCTATCTATCTATCTATCTATCTATCTATCTCTCTCTCTCTCTCTCTCTCTCTCTCTCTCTATATATATATATATATATATATATGTGTGTGTGTGTGTGTGTGTGTTTAGGTGTGGATGTGTGTGTTTAGGTGTGGATGTGTGTGTGTGTGTGTGTGTGTGTGGCTATGGATGAGTATATGAAAGAACGTGTTATTTGGTTTTGTTCTTCGTATATCCAGTATTTTTCAAGCTAATCGCAAGACAAATCAGTGTGAACTTATTGCTTGATATAACCGGGTGGTGAAGGTCTTAATCTTTTGAGAATTCATCTCTTTTTCAAACAGAAAAGTGACCAGACAATGTCCTTAAAAAAACATTGAAATATCGGAAAGCGGAACTGTCCATTTTTGTTCATACATCACACCAATACAACAACCGGTTCCCTGCATTGTTACAACCTTCTTATATGTATTTACCAGCAATGTTGCAAGCAAACTATCTTTCTCTGTTATATATATATATATATATATACATATATATATATATATATATATATATATATATATATATATATATATATATGCTATCGTAGGGTGAATAGTCAATTTAGCCGGTCAATGCTGACGTGGTAACATAAAATTGTTAAATATACGAACGAAATTCGTTCTAATGGTTTGGGACACACAAAAAAAAAAAAACACCAACTTCTTTTTTACTGAGAATTTTTTTACCGAAAACTGTTGCATTTAGCAGGAATTTGTAATAAAACAAAAACAAAAAACAAAAAAATAAAAAAAGGAAAAACATTGCAAACGAAATAGAAGCTGTGATTCTATGATTTTATTAAACGGGTTTCATCACGAGATTAATTCATTTGTATAATTTAAATTTAAATTTTGGAAAAAATATTATTTAAATTATTTTTAATTTTTACTTTTTCTAAGAATAACGTTTATTTTTTTTTAAAACAGTAGCTTTCTTTTCTTTATTGACAGATTTTGTTTTATTTAAATGACATTAACAAAACACTTTTAGAAGATTTCCGTAAAAAATAGTTCGAAAAAAAAGTTTGGTGCGCTTTTGGTTTTTTTTTTTTTTTTGCGTTAAAACCATAAAAACACATTTCAATTTTTATATCCGCATTTCACCATTTTAAATTACCACGTGTCTTCAGCATCGTCTGACCATGTTGGCTAATCAACTTTCGAAAACACACACACGTGTGTGTGTGTGTGTGTGTGTGTGTGTGTGTGTGTGTGTGTGTGTGTGTGTGTGTGTGTGTGTAATATTAAATTAATGATGGGACTAAAAATTATAGATAACTTTATTATATCATCAAAACAATAAGGAAAAGTAAAGAAGGAAAATTTAGAAAAAGCTTCATAGATCATGGCATTTCGAAGCTAAATGCTTCTCCTCAGAAGAGGAGAAGGATCATAATTATACAAAATGCAAAATAAAAGAACTGACTTAAAACATTTAATGGTAAAAAAATAATGAAAAGTATGTACAACATATAAGGGTAAATCAGAAGGATAGTATATATGTAGGTAATATTTAAAAAATATGGGCCACTATGAAATTATGGAAATTATAAAAGAATAAACAATAATAAAAAAAGAAATAAAAAGAAAGGTAAGATAGAAGAATATTTGGAGAAATAAGAAAAGGAGATAGAAACGATAAATAAGTTATACAGAATTACACAAACTTAAAAGTAGCCCGATTTATCCAATCTTTCTCTTAGCTACAAACTGACACCACAAGACAAAATGCAAGTCTTTTCTCAACAAGATACCCCTAGAAGATGCCACACGTCGAGTTGATGACATGTTTACGGAAGAGGGAACAATAAGCAAACGATTATAACTATCACGTTCCCCGGACTTGTCATCAGGTGATTTTTGTCTTTGGGGGACTTTAAAACAAAACGGTTATGAAAATAATCCTGACAATCTAGTGGCCCTATCTGTGGGGCATAAGAATACAACGACTGCCCCCCTGCAGAGGGTAAAAGTCCCTCAATGGGGGTCCTGGATATGACCTTAAATTATATCCAGTGGTGAGGCCCCATCTTGTGGGCTTTGGGAGTGTGGAGCCACCCTTTAATTACCATTGCTCCCAGGTCCACTCTGACCCAGAGTGGTAGTACCTGTTAGAGTTCCAACTATGGGTTAAATAGAAACGGACTTGAAAACAACAAATATATTCTATTAAACATTTTCTTCAAAATCTTTGGATTCGGCATTAAATAACCCGAAAAGGGTTGATATGCCGTAAAACAAAAACAACCAACCAACCAACTTGACAATCTAGATCAACTAAAGGAGAACATTACCAACGCTGGCAAATTCTCTTGGTAGAAGATCTAAAGGCAGTATCTGCAAACGTTGTTAAACGTGTCCAGAAATGCATAGATGTCAACGAAGAGCTCCTCCAACATCTTTTACAACACTATAGGTAATTTAAACAATAAAAGAATGTTCTCCCTCTCTACTACATTTTCTGGGCCTATATAAATAGGTAAAAATGAAAGTAAAGCAAGCTTTCCGTGAAGAAAATGAGATTAGAAAAGTGTTTAAAAAGTGTTAAAAAAAAGTGTTCAAATTTAGTTAAAAATAAAATAAAATAAAACTATGCAAGTTCTAGTGAAGTCTTTAGAAAGCGAAGAATATGGCAATTGTTTACAAATCAAACAAAATTAAAATGTGTGGAGCAAGTCTTAGTACAATCTTCGTAAAAAAGTTTTCCCCGTTCTCTTTTCCTTATGATATAATAAAGTTATATATAACTTTTAGTCCTCATCTTTTATTTAATATTATTGTTTGCTCCTCTTAATAGTGTTGAGTTTTTCTTAACTTGATGAGTTTTGCTTTGTTAAAGATTACTCTTTGGGAATATATATATATATATATATATATATATATATATATATATATATATATATATATATACGAGCAAACAGTTAATAAAACATGTTAAAAAACACTTTGAAATGAGTTAAAAACATATTTAATCTGAAAAGGAAACACTAGATAAGTGGATAGTCCTTAATCCGCGGAGTTTCGAAGAAATACTCCCCTTCTCATCCGAGGGTAGGAATTAGCAAAATGCAGGATCGGATTTTGCATGCAAAAGTATTTGATGAAACAACAAGTAAGTCAAAGATCTTACTTGATAACAAAAAAGTGAAGCAGAGGGAATATGGTGAAGAAAAGGGTGATTACACGTGAATGGATAGTCTGGTGGAAGATAAATAATCCAGTGACGGTAAAATCCAAATATATAACTTCAAGAAAGTTAATTGAATTTCCATTTGCACAAGTAAAATCCAAGGAAATCCCGTAATTGGAAGATGGTCCATAATAATCCAAAGGCAGAAATCCATGGAATAATTCACAAAAATGTGTACAATGGAAAAAAATGAAAAAAATTCCAATAATATTAATAAAAGAAAAAAAAAGATATGCTTTTCACTCTACTGCCGAGGCATAAATATAAATAAGAAAGATCAGGGAAGAAAAAGATGAGGAAAAAAAATTAAATGGTGATAGAATTAAATATAAAATAGAGAAACATATATATATATATATATATATATATATATATATATATATTGTGGAAATAGATTTTATTTCCTTATAATATATACCAATCCTTATTTAAGAACCTCGATGTAATTACAAAACAATATAATGAATATATGACAAAAGACTATATTTCAAAGTTCATGCTACAATTTATTCCTTTAATTCAGTTGACATTTACAATTCTTGACAGTATCTGTTTCGTAGCGCAAAATCAATCACTTAATTATGAGTTAAGGGCAAAATAGATTCACTGTTTGATATAATAATTAAGTAATTGATTTTGCCCTATGAAACAGATGTCAACTGATTAAAGGAATAAATTATAAGATCGTCAACATCATTTACTTTGGAATATAGTCTCTTGTCATTTATCCACTATCTATATAATTATAAAATTCAAATGACCTTCTAATGATGTATGTAATCCACTTTCCGGTTTACGACATCCGGTTGCGCATGCGCGCATGACCTGCGTACTGAAATATTTACGTTATTATTTCGAAATTATTATTTTACATAGGAAGAGTGGGGTTTAAAATAAACAAAAATCAAAAGAACAATTGGGACGCTGAAATATTAACGTTATTATTTCGAAATTATTATTTAACATTGGAAGAGTGGAATTTAAAATAAACAAAAAACAAAAGAACAATTGGGACGCTGAAATATTAACGTTATTATTTCGAAATTATTATTTAACATGGGAAGAGTGAGGTTTAAAATAACTTAAACGTAATACAGAAATGAACGATGTAAAAAAAAAGCAGATATATCAAAATTTGAATTTAACTATAATAAGTATTATAGTATCTGTTCAATGCACATTTACTTATAAGTATGGCCAACCACTTATAATTCAGTAACTGTGATTTTTTTTTCAAAAATAATCAATTATAATAAACAGAACGACTCATAGAAATCTATCTATATTCTTTTTTCATTTTAATATACTTTCATAGAAATGTTTCTGTTATGTAAAAAAAACAACTCTTTTCTTTACGTCACAAGTGTCACGCTCATACATGAATTCCATAGCTAATATAGCATAATATAGCATACTGACCCAACGGGTCACGGGTAGTCTAGTATATATATATATATATATATATATATATATATATATATATATATATATATATAGTCTTCCACATACAGTACTGTTTCGTTGTATCAAAACTCATAAGTGTGGGTAGATAAGCACCTTTCCTTAGCCGTGGATCGAACCTCCAACCATCGTATTGACAGTCGGCAGCTCTATCCACAAGGCTCCGGAACAGTGTCCGCATCTCTCTCATCAAGTGCCTATTAATAAATATATATATCGTGATCGGGAAATGGCGATGGTAAAACTGGTAGAAGTAAATGTATAGGGATAAATGGCAATTTGATGTAGGAAAACTAGGACCATTCGAGAAGTGCAGGCTAAGATAGACATTTACAGTAGTAACGGTGGTCGTTAAGCTTAAAAAAGGGGGATAACTATGGCCAACGTAAAAGTAGTTGTTTTTAATTTGATTAAAAGTATTTTGAGTCACGGTACCTGTATCCATTAACGGTTCCAAATTATTATCATATCAATTTTCAACACTTATTTCCGTTGTGTAAAATTTGGAAAAATATTAAATTCAAAAGTAAATAACAAAATAATCGAAAAACTTATCTTAAAATGTTTTTTTTTATTGCGAATGAGGGTATGGCCCCAATGATTTTGACGATCTTACTTATAACTAGGGCTGTGACAACGGCATATTGTTTTGACTCTCGAGTATATATCTGACACAGTTAGATACAATTAATCAACCGAGAACCACATCACTCTACATAAAAACATATAAGATATCGATGAATATATACCTGAGAATCAAAACAAGGAAAAGAATATGCTGTTGTCACAGTCCTTCTTATAACTTAAGGTTAGGATAATCAACCAATCAAAAGCTATAAAATTTATTATTAAAAATATCGAATTCTGGGTTCAATTTAGTTTGCTGTCAAACCTGTCTTGAAACGACTGAATAATGACTGCATTTCTTCTTCGCCGCCATCTTTGTTACTAAAAATTACTCTACACTCGAGATCGTGACTGCGCTGATTCTTCGCCGATTTAATATACTACCACCATCTTTGTTCAACATAACGTCTTAACACTTAACAAGTTACTTTTAGAGAACTTGAATCGAAGTTTTCTTTTTTACCTCAACTATAAACAGACTGTAAATTAACCCTAATATAAGTTTGGATTTAGTTTTGAAAAACTCAGTTTGGTTGGATTCAAATTCTGTCTGTCTGGCTAGCAAGACAGTCACTCCTCCTTTATGTAAAAATAAAACTACTTGATTTTTTGAATATGATATTTTTGTTTTGTCATGGGTACGTACATCATACAAACTTTTCTTTATTTTTCTGTTTCTGAATTTTTGAGATGAGGATTGGTTATTCATATCATTTGGATTCATCGGACTACGGTTCTCATCTGGAGTGTGATTTTACACAACGTTTAGGTCGATAAAACCTTCTACCTTCTTCAGGTGTATCTTGTCGAAGTCGGAAAGTTTCTTCTGAACTCAGGAATTTAGACGGAATTTCGAGCGGAACCCTTTATTACTTCTCGGGGAGAGCATGTTCTTGTTCCGTTAGACATCATGACTGGATAGAGGTCCTAAGTAATTCGCCCCCCCCCCAAAAAAAAGACAAAAAACAAAAAAAATTCAATCAAAACTTCAATCTAGATTATCTAGATATTTATAAAAGTGAGATTGTCTGGATGTTTGTCTGTGTGTTTGTCTGTGCGTGTAAATTTCCCTCCAAAACTACTGTGTCAATTTTCAGTCTACAGACTCGAGATTTGATGTATGAGGTGTTGAGATTTGGGAAAATCTTTTTAATCTGTTTTCGTCCAAATATTTGGCTGTCAAGGGGGCAAAGTTCAACGATTGACCTTTGAAAACTCTAGCAAACTCCTCCGCCAATTTTGAGTCTAAACACTTGAAATTTTAGATGTATGTTACTTGGACATGGGTCAAACATTTTAATTTGATTTGAACCCAAAACAATAAATGTTAAAGGGGTTAAAGTTTTACAGATTTGACCTTTGCGATCTCTAGCAAACTATTCATCAGATTTTGGGTCTAAATATTTGAAATTTTACATAAAGGGTATTCAGACATGCAGGACATTTTTTCATTTGTTTTTTTTTGTTTTTAGAAATTTGCCTGCCAAGAGGTCACAATTGAAAGAGTAAACCTTTGCAAACTTTAACAAACTCCTTCGCCAATTTTGGGTCCAAACACTTACAAAAATTTTAGATTTAGGTTACCTGGAGTTGGTTGGTTGGTTGTTTTTGTTTTACGGCATATCAACTCTTTTCGGGTTATTTAATGCCGAATCCAAAGATTTTGAAGAAATTTTTTTTAATAGAATATATTTGTTGTTTTCAAGTCAACCCATAGTTGGGACTCTAACAGGTACTACCACTCCGGGTCAGAATGAACTTGGAAGCAATAGTAATTAAAGGTTAGCTCCCCCCACCCCCAATCCCGCAAGCTGGGGCCTCACCACTGGATATAGTTTAAGGTCATATCACGGACCGAAGATGGCCAGATGGTAAGTTAGTTAAAATCTAGTGAAACAAAAACATTAAAATGACGATAACAGTCCCCAAAAAATGATAACGTCTTCTTTCATCTCTTTTATTCTAAATATATTCGCTGATAGTTAATTTTTCCGTATAAGTTACAAATTTTTCTTGTTTTGTAGGTATTTGTAACGTGTATGGAAAATGTTATCCCCTTCGCGAAAAATTTCAGACAAATTATCTAACGATTCATCCAAAGAAAACTCCTCTTTGTTTACTACGATACAATTTGAGAATTTGTTTCTTGTTTTTTTCTTTTGCCCAATTTTTTTCAAATAATTATAATTTTCTTTTCATCTAACCATAAATCACACACTTTGTTTCGTGAAAATTGATTTATACCTTTTATTATATACCGGAACAGTTTCTCCATCCATCTACATATATAAAAGACAAAATGTGTGTATGTATGCGTGTTCGCTTTTTGTGCATGTCTGCAAAAGGCTTTTTTTCCGGCGGGTTCTCGAGGCCGTCGCTCATTGTTAAAACTTTTTATATCACGTCTAAATGATAATATCTACGACTTAACAACGGGGGTCGCGTGTGTTTTTAATTTTTACCAGCTCCCCGTGTCTTCGAAAAGCGAATATCGGGGGAAATAGTAACTGGCTTGCAGCGCAAAACTAAGTCAAATATCATGCCACTTCCTCGCATCTGTGTATTTTACTTTATAATCCTTAAATTAAAACGCTTTACAATTCATCTACGCTCGTGGCCGAGATGGTTAGGTGGCTGGCTTTTTTTTCTCCTTTCGTTTCCACCTAAACTAAAACTTTTTTTTCTCTTACACTTCCAAACGCCCGGCCAACGTTTTTTTTAACATACACACACCGCCAAACACCCGGGAAACGGCGGGTACCACCCGCAAGTCGGTCTATAAATGGGATTCAGCGAATGAATTTGAGATACCCTAATTACTCGTGATGAGGATGAGTCTCCTAGCAGCTTCGGCTGCGGGGAGACTGGGTAGAGTACACGTCAAGGATGCAAGTGCTCTATTCTATCTAATTTTGGGTTCTAGCTTTATCGTGAAAGGTGTATGTGAACGGGTATTTATATATCTATCTATAATCTCTCTTAATTTCTAATATATATATATATATATATATATATATATATATATATATATATATACTTATGAGTTCGTTCCCTATGAACTCCAATACGGCTCGTCAATTTCTTGAAATTTCACACAAATGTACGTTATGTACCTGGGAGTCCTGGATAGGTTTTATACCGGGACACCTTCGATAATTATCAACAATCGATTAAAAAATAACATTAAAGATTGAACAATCCAATTTGGACTAAAGTTACCACTTCTACACAGTCTTAAAACACAAGTTGGAGTAGTTTCATCACCGCACAAACAAGTGTGCTCAGCATATAAAATCAACAGTAGGTTTTTTTTATATGACAGGGGCGCGTTCGAAATAAAAGTTTTTGGTTAGAGCACAGGTGAACCATGATGCTTACTTTTTGCATTCTAATCATTAATTCAAGCCATTATCACCGCACATGCGGTAAGGCCAGGCATAGAAAATCAACAGTAGGTTCTTTTGTAAATGGCAGGGGCGCGCTCGAATATTTCTGTATAGAGTGCGCCCCTGCCATTTCAAAAGTGGGGCATGATTCTTGATTTTTGCATTTTAAACTTTAATTCAAATCATTATATAAAAAATATATTTTTTTAATCAACAGTAGGTTCTCTACAGTGCAATGTAGGCGGCAATATATATAATAGTGCAGGGAGGTATGTGAAGCTTCCTCCAAGTGCACCGCGATTGGTCCACAAACAGAGATAGCAATCGATCGATTTGATTGAAAATTAACCAACTTCACCGATGTCGATAGCAATACAACGTGGGAATGTGAAACATTCGTTGATCCTTATTAAATCCCGGGCAACGTCAGGTCTCCCTGCTAGCATACATAATATTGCTTATTACCCCGTTCATATTAGGACCATCCGGTTGAGGGAACACATAATTAGACCATCGAATTTAATGCGTAAGACGCTGCATCTTCTTCCTAGGAATTTTCGCTACTAAAATTACATTTGTGGGAGATGATCTCGCGATTTTTTAGTTTTACTGATATTTTAAAATCAATAAATATTATTATTTCATCATTTCTATAAAGAGTAGCAGGTTTTGCTAAAAAAAAAAAACTATTAAAAGAATTTCGGCATCGGAAAATAGGCACACATTTTTCCGATTCTGATACCGATTCCAATACCCGCAAAGGTTCCGATTCCCGATTCCAATTCAGATTAATCGTCCCAACACTAATATATTTATGCAAATGAAGTGTGATAGATGTGCAGAAAGATAGATCTGGCGAGACTTATCGATGAATAATATATATATGCATGCGTGACTTTTATTTGCTCTCCGCGAGATCAATAACACCGTAAGGGATGCAAGACTCATAATCGATCTCTGCCTTCGCCGATCAAATGTTCAATCTGGTTGTTAAGTCATAAATCATTCTTTGCATTTATCATTATCTCCTCTCTCTCTCTCTCTGTCATCCCATTTCTCCCCCCCTCTCCTTCGTTGTATACTATTTTCTCTCTCCTTTTCCCACGTTAAACTTCTTTTTCTTTTTATGCCTTTGTCACTCCGTCTTGTTCGTTTTCCCTTTCTCTCTTTCCCTTTAGTTCTCTCTCTCTCTTTCTCTCTCTCTCTCTCTCTCTTCCTCCTTCACCAACCTTTTTCTACTGTTCATTCTCCCTATGTCTCTACCTTTATTTTTTTTCTCTCACCTTCTACTAATTCTCTCTCAATCTCTGCGTCTCTCACTCTGTTTTCCCTAGTCTTCTTTTTCTCTCTTCCCCCTCTCGCTTTCTCCATCAAATGATAGCTCTATCCATAACATTTTCCCTCTTACCCTCTCTTTCTTTCTTTGTAGATACGCAACCTATGAAGCACAAACACTGATATATCGCTATAAATTGACCTACGACACACACACAAACACACACACATGCACATATACACATGCACACATACACACACATACACACACACATATATATATAAAAGTGAAAGTGTCTGTCTGTCTGTCTGTGTACATTTCCCTACACAATAACTCTGTCAATTATAAGTCTACAGACTCGAAATTTGCTATACAAGGTATTGAGATTTGGGAATATATTTGTAATCCATTTTCGGCCAGAAATTGAGTTGATAAGGAGTTAATGTCCAACGATTTGAATTTTGAGAACTCTACCAAACTCCTCCGCCAATATGGGTTAAACAATTGAAATTTTAGATATAAGTTCCTTGGATATAGATCTAACTTAATAACTTGATTTTAGCTCAAAACAATAAATGTTAAGGGGTAATAATAGGGGTCAAAGTTTAAAAATATTTGACCTTTGCGGTCTGTACCAAATTATTCAGATAATTTCTGGTATAAACATTTGAAATTTTACATAAAGGGTATTCAGAGATAGGGCAAGCTTTTAAATCGGTTTGGGTCGAAAATTTGAGCTACCAATATATAAATGTATGTATGTATGTATGTTTGCATGTCTGCCTAAAACTTTCGCAGAGGCGACAGATATCCACAAAATCAGCGTATTAGATTTTTTGTCTTAGAATTCCGGATTCGCATGCAATCCACATTTTCCAAATAAAGATGTAACAGTAAAGGTTGTTCAAAAAGTCACTGAAAGGGTTGAAAATCTTTGTCATTTTACCATTAATAATTATTTTATTTTCTATTTCAGATATTTTACACATAATATTTTAGAAATCAAGTATAGTATTGAATAACGTATGCAAGTTGTGAAATTGTTTTATCAAAATCAGGGGTCAATTGTTTTGACTCAAAGCGCTTATCGACGGCATTCTCATGTCACAACAGAATTCGAAACATTGTGCGTGGAATTGAAGACAAAGGATATGTACTTGATCTTCCTTGAGCAACGTCATCACAAATGAAAATAGCGAAAGAGTGCGAGAGAGCATGGAGCAGCATCCTGAAACATTGATTCTTTTTTTTTTTTTTACAAGGGTGTCACCACTTATCAAGGCCCAGAGGCCACTCGAGGATAAGGGTTAATAGGTATACATTTGTCATTGTGATTTTAGCATAGTAAACAGTGGGAATTTTGTAACTTGGATTACTTAGGGGGACAATTCAATTAGAACATGTTCACATTGTACTTTTTCTTTTCTTTTTTTTTCATAGGTATCAACTCATTATCAAGGCCAAGAGGCCACTCAAGGATAAGGGTTAAAGAGTGTACAGTAGAAATTGGACAATATAATAATCATTAGTAATGAAAATTTGTTAAATTTGATAAGTTATATGGAACGGCTCATCAAGAACTTATTTACGTTCGACTTGAAGACAACCATATTGTAGTCAGCCGGAAAGCAGGAAAACGGAAGACAATTCCACAGGCGTGCAGTTCTAATAAAAAAGCTTTGTTCATGGAATCTACGTTTAGGTTTAGGCACAGATAAAGAGTGGGGGGAATTATTGATAGTGTTTACAGCTAGACGAGTGTTTCTTGTGAAAGTTTGGCAAGGGGGGACCATAGATTGAAGCTCAGTCGAACACTTTCCATGAAAATAACGATACATCAGAGACAAATTCGCAACATCTCTTCTGTGAGATAGAGGTTGCAAGGAAGAGAAAAGGACATCTTCTACGAGGCTACGAAGTCTGTTCTACACAATTTGGGATATGTTTCGACATATCACCCACTATACAATATTCTGCACAGTTTAAAACTCTTTCCTTATAAAGTGTAACTAGTTCATACTTGAAGCCTTGAAGGGTTAAATATGCAGTTGAAATGGAAGAACTTGTCCGAAATTAACCTAATTTTTTGCAAAAGTTGATTGTGTCAAATGAAGTCAAATGAAGTTATTCGAATGAATTCCTTAACAAACAATATTACAGATTTTGGGGCCCTAAAGATCCAAGGGCAAAATTAAAAAAAAAATATTTGAATAACGGAAGCAGATTTTTTTTAATAATGAGTTGGTGCATATGTTACAAATAAAAAAAATTAATTAACTTAAAAAAAAAAACTTAAAATCAAACAAAAACAAAAACAAAAAAAAACATCCTACCATTCCAAAGAACAAGCAAACCTTTCCCCTGTTTTTTTTTCAAAATTATTTTTTTATACTTTTTTATATGATTCTAAATAAGAAAATGTAATGCGTAAAGAATACAAATATAAATTACATAGAAATATAAATTACATAGAAATATAAATTACATAGAAATATAAATTACATAGAAATATAAATCACATAGAAATGTAAATTACATAGAAATATAAATTACATAGACATATAAATTACATAGAAATATAAATTGCATAGACATATAAATTACATCTAAATATAAATTACAAAGAAATATGAATTAACTCTAAATATAAATTACATAGAAATATAAATTACATAGAAATATAAATCACATAGAAATGTAAATTACATAGAAATATAAATTACATAGAAATGTAAATTACATAGAAATATAAATTACATAGACATATAAATTACATCTAAATATAAATTACAAAGAAATATGAATTACATCTAAATATAAATTATATCGAAATATAAATTACATAGAAATATAAATTACATCGAAATATAAATTACATAGAAATATAAATTACATAGAAATATAAATTGCATCGAAGTGTAAATTACATCGATTTATAAATTACAAAGAAATATAAATTACATCGAAATATAAATTACATAGAAATATAAATTACATAGAAATATAAATTACATAGAAATATAAATTACATAGACATATAAATTACATCAAAATATAAATTACATCGAAATATGAATTTCATAGATATAAAATTATATAGAGATATAAATTACATAGAAATATAAATTTCATAGAAATATAAATTATATCGAAATATAAATTGCATCAAAATATAAATTGCATCAAAGTATAAATTACATAGAAATATAAATTACATAGAAATATAAATTACATAGAAGTATAAATTTCATAGAAATATAAATTACATAGAAATATAAATTACATAGAAATATAAATTACATAGAAATATAAATTACATCGAAATATAAATTACATAGCAATATAGATTACATAGGAATATAAATTACATAGAAATATAAATTACATAGAAATATAAATTACATAGAAATATAAATTACATAGCAATATCAATTACATAGAAATATAAATTACATAAAAATATAAATTACATAGACATATAAATTACATAGAAATATAAATTACATCGAAATATAAATTACATCGAAATATAAATTACATCGAAATATAAATTGCATCAATACATAAATTATATAGAAATATAAATTACATAGAAATATAAATAAAAAGCGAAGCATTTTTGGAGGGAGAGTGAGAGCAATGTAGACTACAATGTATTGTGAAATAAGCCATACTGAGTAGAATGTTCGCTTTCTTACGGTGCACCGCGATGGGTTCCCAAGTAGAGCAGGCAATCAATCGATTGAAAAATGGGTGATTTAACTGATTTCGATGATGATAAAAATATGAGGGGTTGAAACATTTGTTGATCATCATTTAATCCTGGCCAACGTCGAGTCACCATGCTAGTATATATACTTTTACCTTCTATATATTTCGCTTTCTTCTATGAAAGCAACTTGGATCTTGGCCTTATTCATTTACGTGCCGGCTAAACAGAGGCAGTTACGTTTGAAGTCTACGCCCGTCTGGGAAAGAGGCACAACAAAATTTATTTATGTGTCTTGCTCTGGGCCCCTCCGTTTCTATATATTTCCTTTTTTTTTTTTTTTTTGCTTGGGTCGTTGAGGTGGCTTCGTACACCAGTGTGGGTGTTTTTTTTTTTTCTGGTGGCAGGGTGTGGCGGAGAATAGAGAGTAACAAAAGCTGCGTAGTAATTGTAAATACTAGAAAGAACACGGGAGGAGAGGGAGCCGGAAGGAATAAGGAGGTGGAAGAGAAGCCGGCGTATATATGGAGCCTTCTGCGTCCACTCAGGTCCTGTGGCGAATTCATATTTACGTACATTCTTTTGCTCGTACGATAAAAGGTCAGTCGTAATTACATTGTAAAATTATTTAAAAATGATTTTTCGGGTTTGTATTACTGTACACATAGATTCGAAAAAGTTGTCAAAAAACAAATATATAACAAATAAATGTTATCAAAGGCAAGATAAGTTACTTATCTACCAAACTGGATATATTTTTCGTGTTTTTATATTTATATGTTTATTCAGCTCGAAAACCATACAGTTTTTACCGATGTATTGGAACATTCAAGATGGCGTCTGATTCTCTCTTTCACACGGTAAGTTTGGGAAAAGATGTTATAAATCAAAAACCGGATAAAATACTGTTAAAAACTCGCTCAATATATGTTACCGCGACATAGGTTGACATATATTCGGCGGGTTTTTAATAGTATTTTGTATAGTTTTTTTTTTTTATTTATAACACCTTTTTCCAAACTTACGGTGTTAAAGAGGGTGTGAGACGCCATCTTGAATTTTCGAATACATCGGTAAACACTGTATGTTTTTCGAGCTGAATAAATATGTTACATTGAATAAAAACACAAAAAAATATACCCAGTTTGGCAGAAAAGTAACTTATCTTGCCTTTGACAACATTTATTTGTTATATATTTGTTTTTTGACAACTTTTTCGAATCTATGTGTACAGTAATACAAACCCGATTTTTCTAAAATCTATTTACTTTGCCTGCCTTTGACGCATGAGCTCGTACACACTTTCCGAATCTGTTTCAGTTTTATTTCAATCTGCAAAATCTTCCAAGCTGATATGACTAGGAAGAAGCGGTAGTGTTGCGTCGTATACATCCCATTGCCACATTCGCAAATTGTTGCTCGGGTCTGTACAAGACCGTCTTAAAAGACAAGATGGCCGGTGGGCAAAAATAATTTAATCTGCTGACGTCATCACGGGTAGTCCATTAGTTGCTTCTTGACACCGGTAAACACTGGTAGTGACTCGTGGATATCTCCATTCAGCAAAGTAAGTTTTAACGTGCTCCCCCCTGTATTTAACACGATGTAACTATAATTTAATTCAATATTATCATCCTAAGTTTTTTACCATTCAAAAGAAGCTTCAAATAAATTGCTAATATTAAAAAAAATTTTTTTACAGCATACAAAACTAATGAAAATGCGAGACAACATCGACTCTTTTGAAGAGACGATTTTTTTAAGCTGTTGACACATGTTTTAAAAATTTAGCAAAAATTAATTTTCCTGAAATTTTCAATATTTAAAAATAAATTATGTCGGCTGATAACATTTTTAAACTTTTTTTTTAAGCTAGAAAGATAAAATTTAAAAATACTTATATATATATATATATATATATATATATATATATATATGAAACTTAAAAGTAAAAAAAAAAAAACGCGCGTTCATTTCGGGTTTGTATTACTGTACACATAGATTCGAAAAAGTTGTCAAAAAACAAATATATAACAAATAAATGTTACCAAAGGCAAGATAAGTTACTTTTCTACCAAACTAGATATATTTTTCGTGTTTTTATTCAATGGAACATGTTTATTCAGCTCGAAAAACAAGGTGTTATAAATAAAAAAACTAGAAAAAATATATGTCAAGCTATGTCACGGTAACATATATTGAGCGAGTTTTTAACAGTATTTTAACCAGTTTTTTATTAATAACACCTTTTCCCAAACTTACCGTGTTAAAGAGGGAGTCAGACGCCATCTTGAATTTTCCGAGTTTGTATTACTGTACACATAGATTCGAAAAAGTTGTCAAAAAACAAATATATAACAAATAAATGTTACCAAAGGTAAGATAAGTTACTTTTCTACCAAACTAGATATATTTTTCGTGTTTTTATTCAATGGAACATGTTTATTCAGCTCGAAAAACAAGGTGTTATAAATAAAAAAAACTAGAAAAAATATATGTCAAGCTATGTCACGGTAACATATATTGAGCGAGTTTTAACAGTATTTTAACCAGTTTTTTATTTATAACACCTTTTCCCAAACTTACCGTGTTAAAGAGGGAGTCAGACGCCATCTTGAATTTTCCGGGTTTGTATTACTGTACACATAGATTCGAAAAAGTTGTCAAAAAACAAATATATAACAAATAAATGTTATCAAAGGCAAGATAAGTTACTTTTCTACCTAACTGGATATATTTTTTGTGTTTTTATTCAATGTAACATATTTATTCAGCTCGAAAAACATACAGTGTTTACCGATGTATTAACACGGTAAGTTCGGAAAAAGGTGTAATAAATAATAAACTAGACAAAATACTCTTAGAAATTTGCTCAATATAAGTTACCGTGACATAACTTGATATATATTCGGTGTTTTTTTTAATAGTATTTTGTCTAGTTTATTATTTATAACACCTTTTCCCGAACTTACCGTGTTAAAGAGAGAGTCGGCCGCCATTTTAAATTTTCCAATACATCGGTAAACACTGTATGCTTTTTGAGCTGAATAAACATGGTAAATTGAATAAAAACATGAAAAGTATATCCAGTTTGGTAGAAAAGTAATTTATCTTGCCTTTGATAACATTTATTTGTTATATATTTGTTTTTTGACAACTTTTTCGAATCTATGTGTACAGTAATACAAACCCAATTTTCCAATACATCGGTAAACACTTTATGGTTTTCGAACTGAATAAACATGTTACATTGAATAAAAACACGAAAAATATATCCAGTTTGGTAGAAAAGTAACTTATCTTGCCTTTGATAACATTTATTTGTTTTTTGACAACTTTTTCGAATCTATGTGTACAGTAATACAAACCCACGTATTTTAACAAACTGAAAATATGGATATAAAAAAATGATTTTGCATGTTATTTTTGTTATGTGGTGAAATAATCTTAAATAAGAAACATGATTTTTTCTTTAGGTTAATTATTTTTTTACTGTGCAATATTTCATGAATTTATTAAAAATATTGTTTTTGATTTTGAAAAAATATTGTGGTTCATTTTGATTAAAAAATATTCATTTTGATTTAAAAAAATATTGTTCACTTTGATTAAAAAATATTCCTTTCGATTAAAAAAAAATTCATTTTGATTTAAAAAATATTGTTCATTTGATTAAAAAAATAGTTTAATTTTAATATTTCAAATGTTTTGCTTGTGTTCTGCTTCAAATATTCATAATCTTACATGCATAATTTTCATTTAATTATATTAAATAAACTTCAAGTTTATTACAAATCAAATCGTGTTCCTTCACTTTTTTAAAATGTAATTTATAAGTAATTAAAGAACGCATTCTAATCTTTAAAATCTATAATACAACGAAATATTCAATTGCTTATAATAACAACTTGTGTTTTATTATTTTTTTATTATTTTTTTTATTATGTATATTAGATGAGTTTCAGTATAAATCATCGTGTTCTTTCTTTATTTCAATCCAATTTTGAAGTTTTGTAACGCTGTCTGTAAAAATTACTGTTCATTATTGACAGTCTAAGAGTTCCACATATTTTGCTTGTTAGGACCTCAGCGATGACGTCATTTTTTCAGCTGGCCGGCCATCTTTATAACGAAGGCCACGGTTTGTAGCACCACCATTTCTCTTTAGAGGTCCCTAGAAACCTTCTACTCTAAATGTTGCTTTCTTCGAACTTTCTTTTACAAAGGAGTGACCACTTATCAGGACCAAAGCCACTCGAGAATAAGGGTTAATGAAGGTAAAGTGATAGTGTAGTAATCGTTAATGGTGTAGATTGAGTAGAATTTGGATTTAGAACTTGTTTACATTAGACTTGAAAGCTACCATACTGTAGTCAGGCGTGCAGTTCTAGGAAAGAAGCTTTGTTCGTTGAATCTGCGTTTAGATTAAGGCACAGATAAAGTGTCGGGGGTAATTTTTTATAATGGTTGTAGCTAGTCGGGTGTTTTTGTGAAAGTTTGTCAAGGGGAGCATAGATTGGTGCTCAGTCGAAAATGAAAATAAACAACTTGTTTTTGGAATTCTGGTCATTTTGCCCGCTTCCCTGACTGTAAACATGCAGAAATTTAAATGTAATGTAAACAGACATCTCGCTGCTCAACTCCCTTCAGAGTATCCCTTTTGATATTGTCGCAGATAATAGCCCCTTACGTCCAAGTGTCAGTATGCTTGGTTGGATTAAATTTTAAAAATGAAGTAATTTTTGGTACCTATTCCCGTCACATACTCTTCGATATTTAATACTAGATTTAGGTTGCTTCTGAGCCAAGAGGAACGGTCCTCAGCATCCTTTATTTCCATGCCAATAGAAGAAAGATATTCTTTAAACCTCTGATTCATACTGTCTCATCCTTGGATGTTCTAAGAGGTTCAAAATTGCTAATATAACGTCATTAAGATAAGTTTCCTACCAAAACCAATATCCCTTAATTTTTATTCCGCTCGAATAAAGCAGAGGAGATTACAAATGGCATTGTTATGATTACTGAACTTATGCGTTCACGGCCTCAAAATTTCTTATCTCTGATCTGTTGCAGATATTGACAGCGTGAAACTCTAAGAAAGCAACGCTTGTCATGACCGTGCGTGCATCATAAAATTTCTAGAAAAGGGACATTGAGAATGGTGGTGACTATGTACGACAATAAATTCTGAAGCAAAGAAGGTCGCTCGTTTTAATGGTACAATTTACAACTTTTTCAGTTGAAAAAATAGGAGGTTTTACTTTTGGAACGAGCCTCGTATTAAAATGTGCGTTTCAGTCCCCCATGCACAGCCATCGTTCATAGCTGGCAAAAAGTACAGCGTGAATGCTAGTATTACCACTCTCCTCATAATAGCTTTTTAACTTTTTGAGTTAAGAAAAAATAGGAGGCTTTACTCTCTTAGAATTCTATGCCCTACTTGGCTTTCAAGATCAGAATAAAATTGTTTCGCCGATTCGAGGGTAACGCTAGAATACAAATATGGACGCTGCCTTGCTCATACAAAAATAACACTTGAACAAATATTAAAAATAAATATTAGAAGCGCTTCTTCTCATTTGAGTTAGAACCGAACAAATACTACACTCTGATAACATTTTTTTACACGGTAGAGTTTTATTTCGAGTGGCTGCTTTTTGGGATATTAGGAGGTGCGTTAATACTTTACTGTTTGTCGTTGTAGGCTTGTATATATATATATATATATATATATATATATATATATATATATATATATATATATATATACACACACACACACACACACACACACACACACACACACACACACATATATATAATGGAGACAGAGATGTTACGAGATTTAAATAATAAATGTTAAAATTTCAACGATGTCTCGCAGTTGATATTGGCCGTGGTGGTTGTTCCTTGCTAATGGAGTCAGAGTTGGCTTTGTGGCCGGGTTCGCAAGTAACCACAAAGAAGAACAGAACAACATGTATTACATGAAAACCGAAAGTTTACAAACGAACAGTGTAGGTATTCCACCGAGCATGCGATAATCGCTCTGGGATTAGATTAGTCTATTTTGAGGGTGGATCCCCCACAACAATATGTGTGTGTGTGTGTGTGTGTGTGTGTGTTCTCTCTATTGCAGAGATAAGGTATAAGAATTAGTTAGAACTTTATTACATTATAATATCAATAAGATAAGAACGACTACAATACGTTAAAGTGAAATAATTTTATAAGCCGTGGCATTTCAAAGCTAAATGCTTTTCTCGAGAGGAGAAAAAAAACATTATGAACAAAATGATGATACCGATTTTAATGCAATAGAAATGGAACCGTTAGGGGAAATACAATAAAAGAGGAGGGCGGTAAGAGCATTAGAAAAATTCAAAGGCAAAGAAAGAGACGTGCTAAGTAGGACGTAAGTAGGAGATAGCGAGAGCCGTGTTTGAACGGAAAATTTTCACTACCCCTCTCCCCTAATGATCAGACATCACCCTAGGAGAAGTCAATCAAAGTACGTGATTTCCGGTCTATGATTTTCAGTATCTTTTATCTCAAAGAGAAAAGACTGTCGCTTCTACACTATTGGGGCGAGATTTTGTTATCGATAAATGGAGTTTTCAGAAAAAAAAAAACAATGTTTTCAACTGATTCTTTCTTGTCAATTCTAAAAAGTTACAATGGTAGCTTCCAAATTATGCAGTCGAAATTACCTCATTATTACTTATTATTGAATTGAAATTACCTCATTATTACTTATTATTGAATTGAAATTACCTCATTATTACTTATTATTGAATTGAAATTACCTCATTATTACTTATTATTGAATTGAAATTACCTCATTATTACTTATTATTGAATTATTAAACAAAACAACTTTAATCGTGTTAGCAGGTGAAAAATTGCCGCCATCTTGTTTAAATCAAAACGGAAAATTACCTCCCCTTTGTACTCTCCTGTGTCTTAGAATCGTTTTCATCGAATTCTATTTTTTTATTTTGCTTTAATAAAGAATTTTCTGCCTTATCGATTTTCGTAATTTTTGGATATAACCATCTTAAAAATACGAGGAATACGTAGATACCGCTGTTTTCATGTGGAATTCAGTATTACAGTTTCCGAAATTTCGTGCCAATAGTGTAGAAGCGCCAGAAGACATGTTTATGTGCTGTTTCCAATGTAGTGAGATGGGTTATGTATCGAACTACCTGTCTGGTTTGTCACCTCTTACTCTTTCTTTCTTACACGTGTATACAATTGTCTCTGTGGCGTCTTTGATGTTGTTTTTGTGTGAATCTTTTATATGAAGTGTAAACCTTTCTGTCCGAGTAAATGTACCAGTCGATGGAAAGAACGTAGCTTAACGACGAACACGCGAGAGTGTTGTTTCAGAGGCGATAGAAATTTAAATTAAAATAAATCACAGAAAAATGATTTTATACAAATATCTGTTTTATTCCAAAGATTAATTATTTCCAATTATAATTGAAACACAATTTCAGGCATGTAATTTTGAGGTACAATTCCCACTAATTCTACGAACTAAATCAAGCTTTATTTCGGCAATAACGCGTCGACTACTGTCTTCTAAGTGGTCTATCGTGTCTGATCTATCAGCGTAGACATGGGACTAAAGCGGTTAAGTCGCATGAACGGGGTAGCTAGTTGACAGGCCTATTTCGTGAAATTATTCGTTCATCATATGTTTCAAAATGAGTTTCAAAATAAAATTACATACTTTGCAAACGCTGCTTAGGTGTTATTGGATGGATTACCAAACCAAACTGAATTCGAAATAACTGATAGTTACCAAATCGGCAATTAAGGAATATATATATATATATATATATATATATATGTATATATATAATATAATATAAAGCTGAATGTGTGTGTGTGTGTCTGGTCACGAATAGGCACCTGTATGGTTGTCTATTTAAAAAAAAAAACTGATTGCATATAATGATAGAAGATGTATCGCGGATCAGGAATGGGTATGTTTGATCTGGCAGAACGGTGGTTCATTAAAATTGTGGGGCCTGCGTTCGCGCCTGGTCCACAAAGTATGGAAATAAAAAATAAAAAAAAATAAAAACGTTTACAAGTGTTTTTGATATAGATGTACATAAGAATACTTTGATAAGTATGTTTTAACTTAAATAGGGATGATATAATAAAATTGTGGGGTCTGCGTTCGCGCCTGGCCCCCATAGAATGGAAATAGGCACAAACTTTAATAAAGACTTTTCATATCTATCTGCATATGTATACTTTGATAATTATGTTTCAATTTGAAATATGGTATGATAAAATTATGGGGTGTTCGTTCGCGCCTGACCTCCATAGAATGGAAATATGTCACAAATGTTAACAAGGGTTTTTAATATAGATCTACAGAATATTGTGATAAGTGCTTCAGTGTGAACAGGTATGGTATAATAAATTATGGGGCTTATCTATTTTATTTTTACTTTCATCATATTTTGCTTTGGTTTTGATAACCCCAAATTCGAAACTATCTCTTTACAACCCTTCGTTTTCATAACCTATGATACTTTCATAAATCAGAGTCCATTTTCTGTAGGCTGTTTTTGAACCCTGTCAACGACGGGTACTTTTGCTAGTATATATATATATATATATATATATATATATATATAGGTGTGATTAAAATTCAATATGGCGTAATGGAAAAATATATAGGTATTTGCAGCTTCTCTTCCAATTTTCAAATTTTCACCATGGTAAATCACATTTTAATTCCTTTCGACGGATTGATTGTTGCTATTTCTTCTGATGAGTTAAGGGCATGATAGATTCACTGATTGATATAATAATTAAGTGATTGATTTTGTGCTACGAAACAGATAGTGTCAAGAATTGTATAAATCAACTGATTTAAAGGAATAAACTATAAGATTGTACACAACATCATAAATTTTGGAATATAAAACTTTGTCATATATTCTCCCCCCTCTCTCTCTTTCTATCTATCTATCTATCTATTTATCTATCTATCTATCTATCTATCTATCTATCTATATATATATATATATATATATACGTTTCATTTTTTATCACCGTATCTTTCTGTTAAGTTACATTATTGTTTCAGCTACCCGGCCGTTTTTTTGGCCGTCTGTAGCTTCCTCAGACTTTTACAGAAATGATTTCTGTAAAAATCTAAGGAAGCTACAGACGGCCAAAAAAACGGCCGGGTAGCTGAAACAATAATGTAACGTAAAGAAAGATACGGTAATAAAAATAAAACGCATATTTGCTCTACAACAGTATTGAGCACTTTCTTCACTTTTTATTAATTACCATTTCTACTAAATATATATATATATATATATATATATATATATATATATATATATATATATATAACTGTTTATAAAAAAAATATGTCAGATTCAGGCTGCTTCTTAGTACAGAGCCACGATCTCAGAAGGATGAATT
>NC_136512.1:28555340-28697840 GCF_053919585.1 Euprymna scolopes | reverse complement strand
TACTACTACTACTACTACTACTACTACGAGGATGACGACGAGGATGACGTCATGTTTGACATAGACAACGTTGACATTAGTTTAAACCACTTGCTGGTTTGTTTTAACCTTTAATTTCGACTATTTTCACCTCTCTGTCTCTTTGGCATCTTGGTAACGTGTCAGACTCTTTTTTTCCGCCTTAGCCTCGAGGCTTCGGGTTCGAGCCTTCCTCTCTACCAAAACTTTGTTTCTTTTACACCTTCAAACATCCGTAACGTTTTTTTTTAATTTAAACAGGGTTATTACTTCGCTTATTCTTTAGTTTACCCCCCCCCCCTACATATACACACCTTCAAACACGCGATTATTATCTTAAGATTGCAGGTTCCATCCGAGGTAAATAGGGTTATTCATGCCATTTTCTGCTGTTTTTCGCTGTTTTATTTATTTTTTTTGCCTTTTTTTGTTTTTGTTTTTCTGATTTTTTTAAAACAAATTTAACATCTTTTTTTTTTCAGAATATTTACAGTTATTACTTACCCCAACTAAGCACACCTACAAACACCCGGGAAACGCCGGGCAACACAGCCAGTCTAATATACACTGGGCAAAATGTGTGTATGTGTATGTGTATGTGTATGTATGTGTGTTTGTTTGTATGTCTGCCAAAAACTTCCGATACACGCGACGGCTACTGACGAGATCTGTATCGTTTTCTATCACGATTCTTCGGACGACAAATATCGAAAAATTGGCCCAACACATTAATTCCTTCACCTGCCAGTTTTTCAAACCAAGCTTCTATCTTTACATCATTAACATTCTGATCCCCATCTGGCATCAATTAAAATGAATGGCTCTCGTCTTGGGGAGGCCTCAAGTTTTGACAGGCTTCTGGTCTTGACCTTTACTCCTGATCTTAAATGGAATACGTACATCAAATCTGTTGCCAAGGCCGCTGGAAAAATGGTCGGATCCTTCTATCGATCCAGTAGATATCTCACTGCTGATGGAATTCTCTATCTATATAAGAGCCAGATACGTCCAAGGATGGAATACTGTTGCCACATATGGGCAGGAGCTGCTAGAAAAGACTTGTCCTGCCTTGATAGGGTTCAAAATAGACTTCGTGGCCTGGTGGGAGATGTCCTTTTCTCTTCGCTGCAACCTCTATCTCACAGAAGAGATGTTGCGAGTTTGTCTCTGCTTATCGTTATTTTCATGAAAGGTGTTCAACTGAGCTTCAATCTATGGTCCCCTCTCGCCAAACTTTCACAAGAAACACTAGACTAGCTGAAAACATTATCAATAATTTTCCCCACCTAAACCTAAACATAGATTCCATGATCAAAGCTTCTTTCTTAGAACTGCACGCCTGTGGAAGTGTCTTCCGTTTTCCTGCTTTCCAGCTTTCTATAATATGGTTGTCTTCAAGTCCAACGTGAACAAGTTTCTGATGAGCCGTTCCACTTAAGTTAACAAATTTACCGAACTTCCATTACTATCGATTACTATATTGTCCTTCTGACTACTCTACACTCTTTAACCCTTATCCTTAAGTGCCCTATCGGCCTGGATAAGTGGTGACGCCTATGTAAAAAAAAAAAAAAAAAAAAAGGAGGCAATCGCGTTTTTCATCGACATTTTCGCAAATCATCGTCCCCGTTGCTTATTTCAACGCTCTCAACTGCCGGTTGCGCCATGAACGCATCGGCTAAGACGTTACGTTATTTGTTCCTCCTTCGCGTTACGGGTTTGAGCCAGCCTGCCTGCCTACTATCACTCTGTTTACCCCCCCCCTCATCCCAGCTACTACACTTTTCTTTTCGGGGTTCCTTACTATGTCATCTCCACACACCCGGGCAACGCCGGGTTCCCCCGTTTGTCAGTCGAAATTATCGCGCTAGACAGTGCCTTTTCTGGATATAATAGTGTTTCGACCATATTCAGTAATTCTGTTTATTGACATTTAAACAAGAAAGGAAATTATGGATCAATGGCCAATTCATTAAATGTGCGACGTGAACGATAATCATTTGGTCTCATCTCCTGCACAGATCGAATCTTGTAAGCACGCAAATCAATATTTTAATGCAAAATTTTCCATGATGTTGAAGAACACAAGTTTAATTGTTAAGCAAGTTGACAAATAAACACATTTGCAGCAGCATGAACAATCGCTTGTTGGGTACGCACCGAACAACGTCTTACAGAATAAATATAATTGTCTTCGCAGTTTCTCTAATTAATCGTTCGGATAGTCGATTGCACTGGCCAAAAAAAAAAAAAAAAAAAAAGGTTCATGGTAACTAACACGTTACAACTGTTTTTACCTAATTTGAGGGCGCCCATTCCAGAAATGGTGTCACTTTATTTTCTCTAAAGTATAGTTTTTCTACTATGGTCTCACTCCCTACTTAGGAAGCCGATAGCTACAAGAAAAACAGGAAAAGCGGAGAAACACCATCGCGAAATTTCTTAAACCACTGTTGTGCCACACGTTCCTGGGCCAAACGCATCATTGATATCACGAGCTGTTTCGGCAGTTTTTCAGTCTGGTTTAAACTGGAAAACGGAAATCGTGCGGATTTTAATTTTGCCCATGCTGTCGAAAAGTCTGAAAAATAAATTGAATAAAAATATTGAGAACGTAACGAATAACACGATTGTATAGATCGAAAAAAGCGCTTCAAAATGATATATAACATGGCTATCTATATATCAATGAATTAAATCAGAAATCATATATAAAAGTAACATATGTGAGAAACAATTTGTTTTTGCACAAACCTAATATATATCTATTACTGATGGGACGATTCCAAATTGTTTTTCCGATTCCGATACAATTTCCGATTCTGCTCTAATTTTGCGGTTCAGGTAAAAGTACCGATTCCGGTTTCGATTATTTTAAAATTTCTTTACATTTAATAAAAGTTCGATGCTTTTTAAAAATGCAAAGCGTACAAATACACTTGGGATGGAGGCGTATATTACAAACGTAGATCTTCCTAATTGTTTTTTTTATGTTTTCTTTGTAATTGATTGAAGATTTTGAGACCAAATTTGTTTTCCTTCCAAAATAAATCACATTTTTTTTTCTTTTTAAATCATGACCATATAGTGGATATAATATGATATGGAATAATTTACTCTATAATAATAGATACGAAATCGATTTTTTTACAACCAAGCAACGCCGGGCGCCCCTGCTAGTATATATATATATATATATATATATATATATATATATATATATATATATATATATATATATATATATATATTAGCAGAAGTACCCGTCGTTGACTGAGTTCAAAAGCAGCCTACAGAAAATGGACGAAATATCGAAAAACAAAGAAACAAAAACAGTTTTCAAAAATAATGAAGCTTTACTTACTTTAGTAAAATATCCGAAACAACAAAATGGGATATTAAAAAAGTAAACACATACTTACTTTAGTTTTTTAAAGAAAAGAATCGATATAAATATGAATAAGAAGAAAATGGCGCCCGTTTCAAGCAGAACAGCTTCGTTGCAGTTTTACAGCATTGAACGGCGTAGTATTGCGCCGTCGGCTTCAGGGTTGTACTATTGTAATGTAAAGAACACGCAAAAAGGGTTGTAATCAACTGAATTTCTTCTAGTACACTGACAAAAAAAAAGCTTAAACAGATATATAAATAAAAATAAAAAGGTTATGTAAATGTTTTAAAATAACACGTAATCACGTGAGCAGGATTTTTTCCTTCTTTTGACACGATAACAAGTAACGTTCTTATTTTTTATTATTTATCTATTTATCTATTTTCGAAAGAGTGCCACGTGCAAGCGGAGAAGGAAAGAAAGAGTTATGCAAAATTTGAGTCGAGAATTGTCTAAAGTTCCGACTTTTTTTATTGGCTTTCACTTTAATAAGAACGTGAATTTATGAGGCGAATTTATTCGACACAATATGATTCAACTCAAAAAAATAAATAAAAGCTAACGTGAATTAAGATTAAAGTTAAAGTGTTATTGTGGATCCTCACCCCTTTTAAAAAACCTTGTTAAACTTTGTGATATATTTACATTCTATGGAGGTCAGGCGCGAACGAACGGCCAATAATTTTATTATACCATATTTCTTCAAACTGAAACATAATTATCAAAGTATACTTACGCAAATAGATATGAAACACCTTTGTTAAAGTTTGTGCCATGTTTCCATGGAGTACAGGCGCGAATGCAGACCGCACAATTTTATTATACCATCCTAATTTAGGTTGAAACATACTTATCAAAGTATTCTTATGTAAATCTATATCAAAAACCCTTGTGAACGTTTTTTTGTTTCATTTTTTATTTTCATACTTTGGGGGGGGGGCTGGCGCGAACGCAGACCCCATGATTTTTCTGAACCACCGTTCTGCCAGATTAAACATACCCATTCCTGATCCTCGATACATTTTCTATCATTATATGCAATCAGTTTTTTAAAATAGTCAACTATATAGGAGCCTATTCGTGACCACACACACACACACACACACACACACACACACACACACACACACACACACGTTCAGCTTTATATTATAAGAAATAATAAAATAATATATATATATATATATATATATATATATATATATTATTTATTTTATAGGGGGAATTAGACTTGGAGTCTAAAGAGCAAATTTATTTTCATGTATTAATACTTTAAAAGAACAGTGTTCATAATACTGTAGATATCAGGTACGTGCAAAATGAATGCCGATACTCAAAATGTATAAATATTTTGACCCTTTCATTTCCTTAAAAATTCAGGAAAAATCAGGAAATTAACCGATTTTAATGAAATTTTCAATATTTATCAAATCATGAACACGGAATATAATAAACCCATTATATTTATTTGAGTCTTAGTAAAAATGTATTATTTTGTTAAACAAAAAATACCTTTAATAAAGTTATGATTTTCAGTAATAAATAAAAAACGCATTAATATATTTTTGCTTTTTTATGTAAATAAAGCATCGTAATTTGTAACAATAAAATAAACATTAATTTCTCGAACTACCAATATTATCATTGAATTAAGCATTGTTTATTTTATATTTTCACACTAAAAAATTATAATTGCAGAAATTATTTCTACTTTTTTCTTACGGTTACATTTTTAACGTAATCTTTATATGTAAGATTCTAATATTTCCATTGGACGCATGAACGTAAGATAATGTTTATATAATCTTGGAAAATAAAGTAAAAACAAAAACAAAAAATTGAAAAACAGGAACATATAAAAATGATTTGATTAAAAAACGGTCAAAATCATGCGAATGTTTCATGCCGGTAAATACGGATGCACAAATCTGAAAAGAAAACCGGTCTGCTTTGCCCACCAACCTCTTGTTAAACTACCCGCCTGTTTATGTTTGTCAACTTTTAATTTCACTGAGACATTCTGATAAATTTTAACGTAAGTTTGTATTTTCATAGTGTATAATAATAATAATAATAATAATAATAATAATAATAATAATGATAATAATAATAATAATAATAATAATTATAAATTGTTTTCTTAACTAAGTGTATGTCTGTATTAATATTAATAAATGATGGTGAGAACTTTTTTTCAATGAATAATGTATAATTAATAAATTAAATTGACTTTTATGCATTTTTAAATGAAGGAAGGAGGTCTGCGACTCAAAAGAAAAAAAAAGGAAGAAGAACAAAGTCACTCGGTATGCTGAAATAATGTTAAATGAAGTAAAAAAAATTATGTCTAATTTGTCCTTCCATACATATTTGAATTTTGCCGCCATAGTTTTTTTGACACGATAAACGAGTCTCGTTCCTACCACATCTAAATATTTGGATAATTATTACTTTTTTAGCAAAAGTTAGGCACATTTACTTTATTAATTTTATATCTTAAAACTTAAACTTAATATATTAATTTATTTTTATTTCGGACTATTATTCTCATCTTTATTAGTTGTTGTTTTCATCTTTATTGGTTGTTGTTTTTCACGACGTTTCGGCCAACTATTCCTCTGGCCTTCGTCAGGTGGTAACCGCGACAGATAGGAACTTCGAATCTCCTACCTGCATTCTCAGCAATCACTGCCATCCGTAGTTGTTGTTGTTTCACCACATTTTGGCCAAGTAAACCTCTGACACGCTTTGTGTAGGATTGAAACCGCTATCTTCAGACAATGTCCACCTGGAACCGTAAAGATTCAACGTCTCTATCACCTGCGCCACAGGCTCCGAAGGGCGATCGAGGTTGGATTCTTTGATCTTGTAAATCCACGTTTATTTATTATCTGATAAAAAAAATGAATTCCAATTAAAGAATAATATATATTTAACTTAATAATTGGAAATAATTCCAGAAAACTTACATTTTTCTTGCCAGAAAAATGTAAACACGATCGTTGTCATCATGAATTTTTACATGAAATGTAGGGTTTTTCAGATTTTAGATAAAATTAGTCCCTGTATTATTTTTATTTCACACACTTTTTTTTGTTGGAGAAATTTACTTTAAACTATAATCTTTCAAACACAATAAAAAAGTAATCGAAAATTTAAAAAGTTATTACGATTAGCCGGCGTTCAAAACCATGCCCCCTACCGAATCAGGCACTAAATTGCCCGTACCTAGTAGATACATAATAAGGTCAATAGGTATATTTTTCTAGAGCTATATTAATATTCAGTATACAGATTAATAATTGTAAATTATATATCAGTTCCAAAAGGATGAACAATCAAAATGAACGTACACTCAATTTGATTTTGTTTGTTCATAATTTACAATTATCATTATGCTCATTATATATATATATATATATATATATATATATATATATATATATATATATATATTTATATATATATATTTATATATATATATATATATATATATATTTATATATATATATATATTTATATATATATATTTATATATATATATTTATATATATATATTTATATATATATATTCATATATGTGTGTATATATATGATAGATAGATAGATAGATATTGTTTTGTTTTGGTTTTAGCGATATGTTTTTTTTTTTTAATGAATTCTATTATTTACGAATGTGCATTTTTACCTAATTGCGAGTTGAGAATAATTTTCCCTTTTAACCCATTTGGTATCCCCACATGGGGAGCAGTATATATATTATTTTTAAAATGTAATTATCCACTGACACATGTTTCGTCGTCTACGACTCATCAGAGTGGCTGTATCTGATTTCGAATCTCGCTAGATACACATTGATTACATTTTAAAAATAATATATATATATATATATTTAAACATATATATATATATATATATATATATATAACTACTTCATTTTCTCAAATAAAATTAATATACGAAAGTATAAATTTATGCGTAAACTTTAAGTATTTACTTCAAAAATGCTCAATACGCAGGTAGAGCTAGTTAGTAAGTTATAAAATATATATGGCGATTAAGCTACACTGAATATTCCGCGTTTCATCCACTCTAGGATTCTTCAGGCTTATGCGCATAAGCCTGAAGGATCCTAGAGTGGATGAAACGCGGAATATCCAGTGTAGCTTTATCGCCATATATATTTTATAACTAACTAACTAACTAACTAACTAACTAACTATATATATATATATATATATATATATATATATATATATATATATATATATATATATATATGAAGGATTATGTGAAATGAACTTAGAAAGAAATGCAATATAATGAACAGGATGATAGATGTTCCTGGGGTGTATGGTAAAATATACGTTATGTAACAAAGACGTGAGAATATTAAAATAATAAAAATACATAAAATTGAAAAAAAGATCTGATGTGAAAACCATGAGTTACTTTCATATCGCACAATTACTGCTTTGTGCGTTTGTAGAATAACTATTCATCGACAGATTGCAAAAATATATACATTTATTATGAGGCGTGCTGGTTTAATCGCGAAATGAGTATGATTTCGTATTTTCGTACGCGTTATTGTGTCGTAAAATCCGAGCCAACGAGGATACATTTCCTGTTGTTTCTGGTGCTTCTTAGGTGATTATAATGCACAAGTACTATAGACAGAGTGTCGATATATCTCGATTATTCATGCTTATGATTGTTAAAAAAAAGACAAAACCTAAATCCCCCCCCCAAAAAAATTAATTTTAATATTTTTTTTATATTTTTATTTTTTATTTTTGTTTTTAATTTTAATTTTTAATTTTAATTTTTTGTTATATTTTATAAATTTTTTATTTTAAATTATTTTATTGAATAGCAAAATAAAAAAAAAAAATAGAGGAATATAATTATAAGGTTTTACCATTTCCGAAGGTTAGGTGAGCATCTCCCAAAAAACCAAGACTACATATAAATTTTTAAGTATAATTTTAAATATAAATTTTTAAATATAATTTTAAATGTAAATTTTTAAATATATTTTAAATGTAATTTTTAAAATTGAATTTATACACAAATGTTTAAATTTAATTTTATATACAAATTTTTAAACATAAATTTTTAAATTTGAGATTGGAATTGATTTAAAATTTTAATTTAAATTCACTTTTAATTTTAAATTTAAATTTAGACTTAATATAAAATTTAATTCCATTTTGATTTTGAATTTAGTAAATTTGTCCAATCAGATAAAATAGTTTTTAGAATAAAATTTCGAAGAATATAATAAAATTCTATATATGATAGGATTCTTCAGGATATTTAAATATAATTTACATTTTATCTATATTAAATAAAGCGGAGTGAGGTAAATATAAGCATGTATTATGAAGTACATATAGAAGAATAAATAATAAATAATAAATAATAAATAATAAATAATAATAATAATTATTATTATTATTGTTGTTGTTGTTGTTGTCGTCGTCTATTCGAATTAACCGTCAGGTCTTTACAAAGTTATCTCCCTTAAACGAGTAAGAAATTGATTTAGGATGAAAACAATTCTGTTTAAGAACGGGGAAAAATTAAAAATAAATGGATTTAAAATTAATACTTTATAAAAACATATTAAGTATATGTATTTTCCTCTTTTTTCTTCTTCCTTTTCTTTTTTGTTTTTGATTTCTTTAGCGTTCAAAATATTAAACGGACAATTAAAAAAACATTTATTTGAATTTAAAGTTGTTTAAAAACGAGATTTGCACGAGATGTATTTTTCTTTTTAATTTTCTTCCTTTGAAAATTGGGTATGGGGCAGCCAAACCAGCTGCCAACATTGCCCTGCTTTTTATTGAAACCAACCGAGAGTTCTTTTTAGTATCCTCGTTGTTCCCTTAAGTGCAACGAAGATACTAAATGTAATGTATGTGTATTGTTGTGTCCGGAGAAATTGGTTGTCGGACTAATGGAATATTTGAATGGAAAGTAAATAGGCTCATTTTTTTTTATTTTACACAGTGATCACCACTAGCAGTATCAGAATTTTGGGGGAATTTTCAGCCGAGTCGCCATTTTGAATAGACACCTATCTGTCTATCAGATTATAACAATATGAAAACGTAATTTAAACCCGTAAATTTTATTTCAATAAAACGAGCAAAGACAAAATTTTAATATCATAAAAGCTTTAATAGAGAAATAAACAATTTTATTTATTTTTCCTTCGATTTCTTCACTTAACATTTCACGGAATGTCGAACAATAACATTACTTGAATCTTACGATAAATATTTAACGGCAAAATATATAACTTACCTGGTTAATGAGTAAGATATGCTTTCTTTTAATCTTCCTGTATGAGAATTTATTCATATTTATGTATTATAATCCATGTATTTTTTAAATGGAAGGATTTTTCCAACACATATCGCGACAACGCGTGTCTTTCAAGAAAGTTGTAGAGACACCGGATGTTAAGATTATCACTTTGTTATCTACGGAAGCCTATATGTGTAAAAAACACTAATTCAGAAACCTTAGTAATCTCGATATTGGATTATATTCCTTCAAATTTTCCACTTTTAAAGGTTTTCGGGGGCGCTGAAAACGGAAATAACCATTTATGTATACGGCAAACGAAACTAGTAGTTTCCAAGATAAAAAATTTTACAAATGGTCATAAAGTGGGGGGTCACTTTTCTTTAATGATGTGACGTCAAATGGGCACCCACTTTATGGCCACATTACAATGAACAGATTTGGCCGTAATTTTAAAGGAATTTTCGAGGGTGTCTGACTTCCAAAGGGAGATAACTTATCGTCCTTTTTTTAATGTTGGCGCCTTTACGCTATCGTACATGAAAACTGGGATTTTTTTATTTTTGGATTTACATGGATTACGAAATGACGAAGATATGCAATGTAAATTTTTTTTTTAATATCTTAAAGAAATACTGAATTTTTTATTTATTATACTATAAATCTGCATTATATGGTTTCGTCTTTTTTTATATCGAAAAAAAGGAAACCAGGAATTAAATATAAAAATATACACTGACCGAAAAATAATGACTGGAAAATTCTAAACAAAAATTAAGCTTCCACGTAAAAAAAAAAAAAAAAAAAACACGTGGTTATCGAAAAAAGAAGGATTTACATTTTGGACTTTACCGGTAAATTTACAGATAAGTGATATTTTTTTGTTGTTTTAAATTTGAGTATTTTATTTATTGATGTTTTATCTTCAATTTGTGATATATAAAACGTGTCAACCAAAATTAATTATTAAAATTCTCATAGACATTTCAAAATGGGGGGTGAATTTATAAAACAACTTTTGTCTAAAGTATTATATTCAGTTTATCGGAAAGAGCATAAAATTTTACATTCACCCTGAAAAAAACGTAACAATTGAACGAATAGGAAAATTTTGATAGATTTTTAAAGTTTAAAAATTGAAAAATATTCATCTCATAAAAATCAATTGATTTCATTACGTAACAAAATGGCTCCCTGAGCGCACGCACGCACTTTGTAAACACTGTTTTTTAAAAAATGAAAAATAATATTTCTATTATTTATTAAACAACTTAAATAGTTTATTTTGGAAGCATATTCTATAAAGAAAAAAAATAACCCACTTTAGAAAGAGAAATTACGAGTTTTCTATATTTTATTCGCAGTTTTCTGTCAGGGGTGTCAAAAATTCCCCCCAAATTCTGATACTGCTAGATCACCACTCAGGGATAAAGGTTATTGCAAGTACAGTACGTTAGTGTGGAGATTTGATGAAGTGTTTACTTAAGGGGGCGGTTCATTAGGAATTTGTTAACATTGGACTTGAAGACATCCAAGTTGTAGTCCGGTGGGAAGCAGGCAGACGGAACAGAGTTCCACAGGCGTGCAGTTCTAAGAAAGAAGCTTTGTTCATGGAATCTATGTTTTGATTCAGGCACAGATAAAGAGTGGGGGAAATTTTTCACAGTGGATTCGGCTAGACGGGTGTTTTTCGTGAAAGATTGGCGAGGGGGGACCAGAGATTGGAGTTCAGACGAGCACCTGCTATGGAAATAACGATAAAACAAGGATAGGCTCGCAACGTCTCTTCTGTGGGAGAGAGGTTGCAGGGTAGAGAAAAGGGCATCCCCCACTAAGCCACGAAGTCTATTTTGTACTCTGTCAAGGCAGGATAGGTTGTTTTTTGCAGCTCCTGCCCAGATATGGCAACAGTATTCCATCCTTGTAAATATTTTTAGGTAAAATACTATTTATTCCAGTCGAAACACAAATTATGTTTACAGCACGATGGGCACGTGTTAGCGCAGCCGCCATCTTGTCCGTTCTCGCTGGAACTCTCTAGTCCTTTTCTTTTCATCTCTATAAGGGCATTAACTCTTTCTTCCCTTATTAGAGTTATTTCCCCTTTAGTTTTGATCGCTATAACATGAATGTTCTCAATTCCGGTTATAAAACAGATTAAAAGAGCTTATTATGGGTTTCAAAAATGATCCCCTATTACCAGGTTAGACTCGTCTCATTGAAACTGTCTGAAAATAAAAATAAAAATAATAATACGCTCTTATTTTCGAAAAAAATATATTAAGCTTAATCGCCATATATATTTTATAAATTACTATATATATGTATGTATGTATGTATGTATGTATATATATATATATACATATATATATACATCCATATATATAATATATATATATACATCCATGTATAATATATATATATATATATATTATATATATGTTTTATTTTTTATTACCGTATCTTTCTGTTAAGTTACATTATTGTTTCAGCTACTCGGCCGTTTTTTTTGGGCCGTCTGTAGCTTCCTCAGACTTTTACAGAACCCCCCCCCCCAGGTTTTTCTGTAAAAGTCTGAGGAAGCTACAGACGTTAAAAAAAATAACGGCCGAGTAGATGAAACAATAATGCAACTTAACAGAAAGATACGGTAATAAAAAATAAAACGCATATTTGCTCCACAACAGTATTGAGCACTTTCTTCAGTTTTTATTAATTACCACCTCCACTAACAAGATTTATTTTTCGACAAAATACCTCCAATGAAGAAAAGCAATAAAATATCTTTATTGCGCGGTGTTTCAATGAATGTAAGATTCTATTCTTCAGAAGAAAGAATCTAGTTATCATTTCCCTCCCTCTTTCTTTATTCCCCTGGACAGACCCTATGCAAACAATATCTCTTAAAAACAATTTACAAACATTATTCTATACAAACATTACTCTTTACTAGAGATGGAATGATTCCATTATTTTTTTTACCGATTTCGATACAATTACCGATTCCGTATTAAGTTCTCGATTCCGATACAATTACCGATTCCGATTCCGATTCTTTCTAAATCTCTACATATTTATCTATAAAGTTGTTATTTTTTCACGATTACCGTCAAAACAAATGTTAAATGTGCAGCTATTTTCTTAATCGTAATCATATACTTGTGAGGGATGATTTTAGTTTTACTGATAGGTTTAAATCAACAGATATTCACTATTTTTGTATTACTATCAGAGGTAAGATATTTTTATTTAAAGAAAATCAGATGAAACAGCCAATTAAAAGAATCGTTGCTGGCATCGGAAAAGAGGCACAATTTTTTTCTGGTTCCGATACCGATTCCGATACTCCCAAAATTTCCGATTTTTTTGATTCTCGATTCCCGATTCCGATTAATCGACCCAGCACTACTTTTTCCAGAAAATATTTTTACACTCTATGACCATCATAAAAGGTTAGTTTCACAAAATGCTAAAACCAACTAATCATTTCTCTCCGCTATTTATATTATTTGCTTGCAAGCTTCTTTCCTCTGAAGAAACGGATCTTACATTCTTTGAAACTCCACGCATATTCGACGGAGAATAAATCTTTATATGTAAATTTCCAGTTGTCACTTATATTCATGCTTATGCTATTAAACTCTACTTCGTACTATTGCATCGTATTGTATTGTATGTATCGTATTGTATTGTATGTATTGTATTGTATTTGGTTGGAATAAATATAAACATTAATACTTATGTTAGACTGAAGCTTACATCTACATTTATCTTGTAGCTTCTCCTATTAATTACTTGATCATATATATATATATATATATATATATATATATATATATATATATATATATATAGTAAGTTATAAAATGTATATGGCGATTAAGCTACACTGAACATTCCGTGTTTCATCCACTCTAGGATTCTTCAGGCTTATGCGCGTCTCCTGTGGTTGTTTGTCGTTTTTATATGCGCATCTTCTATTGAGATTTTAGGGATACTAGAAAGCTGATTGGCAAACTAAAATCTCAGTAGACGTTAATCACAGGAATGTATGGATGCACGGCTGAGAAAAAGAAAGAAAAAAAAAACAATCCTCCCTACCTCCCTTTAACTACCTGACATCATTTTCAGATTTCTTTTTGACTTTCTAACATTTGGGACTTCCGTAGAATCCACACTTGAACGTTTTTCATTTCTTGTGATTCAGAGAAGCCAGAATCTTTCGCTTTTGGGAGCTAATTAAGCTATTTTTTGTACAAACAAGGTGTTTTCGTTTATTTAAAACTAGAACTTACATTTATTAATAATCTAAGAAGTAGACACACAGAAGTAATATTTATCTTTCAACGGATTGTTACAATGAATTTATTTAATTTCAAAATTTAGCTGAATTTGTAAGCTTCCGAATGTCACCGTAAAAACATTTGCCATTATAACTTTTTTTTCCACGTGTGCAAATATTTTTTCCTGTGGAAATTAACTTTAGGCTTTAATCTTTCAAATATAATCAAAAAGTATTCGAAAACCTGCAAAAAATTATGATAAACCGGCTTGCAAAACGCTGTCTCCTTATTTTTCCGACAATTTGCACTTACCTATATAGATAGGATAAAATATAGATAAAATGAAATGCGATGTGGAAATGAGACCTCTGAAAACAGCAATTTGAAAAATAAATGAACCAAATAAAGAAATCATACACACACACACACACACACACACACACACACACACACACACACACACACATATATATATATGTATATATGTGTGTGTGTGTGTGTGTGTGTGTGTGTGTGTGTGTGTGTACAGTCATCAACATACAGTATTGTTTTGCAGTTTATCGGTTCAGCTAGACAGGTAACTACCTCAAGCCAGGATCGAAACCTGCCTATAAAACAGTCAAGGCTCCTAACCACTATGCTATCGGCGGCTGCTGATCGAGTCGTGAGTCTAACGATGTTTTGACATTGTCCGAACTACCTAAGCTCGATTTGTTTACACAAAGAGCATCACTTTATACGCTAATGGTAATTCTTGTATCACTTCTCAATATGCTCAACTCAAGATGAGGAGCAGTATAGTCATCCACATACACTACTGTTTCGCTGTTTCACAGCTCATCAGTGCGGCTAGACAGACAACTACCTCAAGCCAGGATCGAAACCCGACTGCCTGTACGACAGTCAAGAGATATAGATAGATAGATAGATAGATATAGATATGTGCGAGCGTATGCATGCCTGAATACATATGTGTGTGAGTCTGTCAATGTGTTCATGTATATGTAAGTGTGTCTATATGCACATTCTTGTATTTACTTTTCTTTTCAATTTTTCGTACACGCACACACACACACGAACACACGCGCATATATTTATATAAATAAATGTGTGTGTCTACATGCAAATATACATACGTGCGTGTATCTTTATATATATATATATATATATATATATATATATATATATATATATATATATATATATATATGTATGTACCTGCACATAAATATCCATTAATATATAAAAAATACCCACGGCCAAATTATTTAAGTTTTTAACGCTTCTCCTCCCACGTTCAGAATGCGCTCCGTTCATTTGCAAAACGCTGTAGGCATTTTCCCATATTCTAAACACAGCTGAGGGCGCGGACAGACACATTGCTCTCTTCAGGTGAACGCGAGGCTTTTCTGCTCATAAATCTGGGGTTTATTTACATTCGGTGAAAAATATATGAGAAATAAAGCCGACAAGAAAGATTGAGTTTGGAAGAATGAATTAAAATCGGCGAGGATGAAAAGAAATGTTAAGCGTCAAGGGTGAGAAAATATTACGCGGGAAGCAACAAGGATTGTAAAAGGTATTTACTATGAAGGTAATTACAATGCAGGGATTGGATTCGAAAATAAAAAAATGAAGAGAAATACGGAGAGGTAGAAAAACATATAAAGAGCAAAAGATAGTTGAGATGGGGAAATAATACGAAAAGGAAGGATGAGAAGAGGAGGAAAAAGAAGACGAAATAGTAGTAGGGATAGAGAAGAAGAAGACGAAGAAGAAGAAAGAGGAAGAAGAAAAAGAGGAAGGAAAAGCTAAAAGAAGAAAAAGAAAAAAGGTAGAAAAAGAAGAAAAAGAAAAAGAAGAAGAAAAAGAAGAAGAAGAAAAAGAAGAGGAAGAAGAAAAAAGAGAAGTGGAAAAACATATAAAGAGCGAGAGATAGTTGAGATAGGGAAATAATAAGGAAAGGAAGACGAAGTAGTAGTCGGAATGATAGAGAAGAAGAAGAAGAAGAAGAAGAAGAAAATTAGGAAGAAGAAAAATTGGAGGAAAAAGAAGAAAAAGAAGAAAAAGAAAAAAGAAGAAGAAAAAGAAAAAAAGGAGAAAAAAGAAGAAACATGAGAAGTAGAAGAAAAAAGAAAGAAGAACGAGGAAGAAGAAAAAGAAGAAGAAAACAACAACAACAGCAAGAAGAAGAAGAAGAAGAAGAAGAATTTTGGACAAAGTAGGAGGTGGAGAAGAATTTTGTAGAAAAGAAGTAGGGGAGAATTTAAGAAGCAGAAAATTAGAAGTAAAAAAAAACAGGAGACAAAGAAAAAAAATCACTAACAAAAATAAAAGTATCGAATAACAATAAAAACAATAATAAACAAAAACTACGCAGATTCAAAAGAAAAACACAAAATCTGCTACATTGTGTATGTAACAATTGTTCCCTGGGTGTGTGCGTGATACCGTCGCGGAAAAGAATCACGTTCACATCTTAGTTAATATCACAATACAAACTAAGACCCAACAAGTGAAGCATGTATGGTCGCCTGTGAGTGCACAGTGAACGAGGCATAATAAATGACTAAGTTCAGTATTTGTACCCACCATTTCGCCCCCCCCCAAGTCCTCAGGGGGCGTCAAATCCTGGTGAAAATGAACAAACAGTGCAGTTTTAGGTCTTAACATATGTAAATTAGAGTTCTGCACTATGCAAAAACAAAAAAGAAAAAAAAAGAAAAGAAATGGCTAAGTCCATCATTTGCACCCCCCTTTTATCCACAAAAGTCGCTAAGGCCTTAACATATTTAAATTTGAGTTCGGCACCGTGCAAAACTGCTAAATTGACATACACAGAAAATGTTGGACAAATATGGTAAAATAGTCCCAGAAATGGAGTGTTTCTATTAGCTCTAAAAGAACCCCTGGTGCACACCCAAGAATTATCGCAAAGTATAGACAAACAAAATTATGTAGAAATCAGTTAGTTACAAATTTTCAGAAAGTTTTATAAAAAATCCAGGAGATCAATTTTTTTTGTAATAAACACAAAAGTGTCAATTATAGCCATTTTGACCTGAAAGGAACTCATAGGGCGCGGGTAACCGGGGTTTTCCGGGAAAATCTGTTCTGTTACTTTTTTACTCATATCGTGTTTAATGTTTGTGGGAAATTTCAAAGCATTCCAAGGCGTAGTTATTGAGAAAAGTGTTGACAGACGAACGAATGAACAGACGAACGGACTAACGGACAAGTCATGCCATCATCTACTTAAGCTCCTTATCCCTTAAAATCAACAGAGATTAGACCATCCCCGTAATAATCCGGTCCCTCTTGATTTTTTTATATTGCATTTTCATCCCAAACAAGGCACAGTGCAACTGTGATGTAAGGGGCTACTATCTGGAACATAATTTGTAGGAGTACTATGTAGGGAGTTGAGCAGCAAGATGTCTGTTTACATTACACTTGAACTTCTGCATGTCAGTACAGTCTATTGAAACTAGAAACCGGAAGGGGATTCGAAAATTTAGCAGTCCTAGGAGAGAAAAAAACTATTAGTGTAAAAGGCTTTCTTACATCTAGGGATTTCTACTGTGTAGGGGTGGGATTTTGCTGTTTCTCGGGTTTGTCCGAGGTATTTACGCCGGGGGGGGTACAAAGGCTTGTAGTTCGTTGGAACATCTACCATTAAAATATTTGTAAAACAGGCAGGGGGATGCAATATTTCATTGATGGGACACCGGCCCAAATGTGACAACAATACTCCATACTTGGGCGAATGGTAGCCCTGTCGAGATACAGAATACTCTTGGGCGTAAGTAACTTTCTAGCACGATAGGGAGAAATCACCTTCTTTGCAGCAGCCTTGGCAATTCAGTCAATGTATCTGTTCCAACTTATGTTCCCCGTGAGCGTTAAACCAAAAAGTTTGAACGAGGTACTTTCAGGTAATGTATTAGCTATGACTATTAATAGTTTAGACGGTTTCTTGTAGATCTATAGACCGGTGTGAATTTAGTTCTGTGCAATTGTAGGAGGTCCATCCTCTCAGGCCTTGCCTTCTCTCTGGGAGGAGTTTGTTTATTGCTAATCGCCTGAGGCATGCTGACATGACTTTTTGCAGGTCAGAGTACCCCTCCTCAGGGACGCTGACTTTTCAATCCCGGATCCCGAAAGAGAAGTAAACATTTTCAAGCTCTGGCTTTTACCTCGAGTTTATCACGATGTGATTTTGCCTGCCTGTTACGCAAACTACTGAAAACAACAACAAAACAAAAAAAAAAATAACGCGTAAACTAATCGAACTTCTCAATCAATTAACCTAGACCGGAAATCCTAAAACGTTTCTTCCAAAGTGACTGATAAATTACCCTCGCAGTCGCTCCCAGCTGAATTTATCCGTTACTGTAAGGCGTCCTCCTGTCTCAAGATTTTAAAAGATTTCGGAGTAATTTTTAGTCATCTCACTTCCGATAACATTTGCTTTTCAGTGAATAGTTTCCAAACCTTCCCCGAGGTCTGCGCTCTGAGAGAGTGTATGTCCATAGCCTCAGACACCTCGCATACCAACCTGGCATTCATTACATTAATTACAAGCAAAAAATTATGCAATCATATGACATGAATTATACACAATTTGTGCATTCACATGCCATCAGTATACACAAATCATACATTTTTTTTTTACTCTTTTTAACCTCAAAAATAAGATATATTGTCAGTTGGACGTAAGATGCATCTTCTTTGTACTATCTTCTATAATATAAATCTCACCTGTCTGTTTAAATGTATGTATGTATGTATGTATGTATGTATGTATGCATGTTTTATGTATGCTTGTCTGTCTGTATGTATGTTTTATGTACGTATATATATATGTATGTATGCATGTTTTATGCATGCTTGCCTGTATGTATGTATGTATGTATGCATGTATGTATGTATGTATGCATGCTTGTCTGCCTAAAACTTTCGACAGAGGAAACAGATTTTCACGAGATCGGTATCGTTTTTAAGATCGACCCTTCGGACGACAAATATCGAAAAATTTGGCTAAAACCATTAATCCTGCACCCTCAACTGGAAAATTTTTTACAGGGAGGGGTCAGTTTTTCACCTATATTTTCGAAAATCATTCCATCTTTTCGATTAACTAGCCTTAATTTAAACGTTCGCCACATTCAGTTTGGCGATAGACTCATCGGCAAAGACGTTACGTTTTTTTTTATCGTTCTTTCCCTCCTTCGCGGTACGGGTTCGAGCTTGCCTGCCTACTACCACATTTTTTTTTGCTTAACACACACCTCCACATACCCGGAAAACGCCGGCCACCCCAGGCTATTATCTAATACAAGACTGTGGGTAGTTGAAAATAGCTGATTACATTTCATATAAAAACCTCAAAGTTAGTACAAGCAGGGAAGCAGGAAACTGGAAGGAACTCCAAAGTCTAGAAGTCCTATAAGAGCAGCACCTAGGGATCTCAACGGTGAAAGAATTTTTTTCCTGGATGTTATAACGTAGCCCCCCTCTCCTACTATAACTGAGGTTTAAATTTTAAGAAAGGGAAAGAAAATCGATTTAAAAAGAAAATTAAAATAATAATAATAATAATAATAATAATAATAATAATAATAATAATAATAAAGTTACTAGCAACATATGTTTTCCTATAAATGGTGAATGGTATGAGAAGTTGTTGGACGAGAGGAATAGAAAAGGAGAGTAATAGCAGCAGTAGTCTAAAAGGATAGTTACATTAATGAATGACGTAAATAAAGAAGAAAAAAGAAGAAAAGGAGCGCAACAAAGGAGTTAAATGAGAAATAAAGAGGAAAAAACTCAGGCGCTTCTACATTATTGGGACGAAATTTCGGAAACCGTAAAACTGAATTTCACATGAACACAATCGTATCTACGTATTCCTCGTATTTTTAAGGTGATTATTTAAAAAAATACGAAAATCAATAAGGTAAAACGGGTTTGTATTACTGTACACATAGATTCGAAAAAGTTGTCAAAAAACAAATATATAACAAATAAATGTTATCAAAGGCAAGATAAGTTACTTTTCTACCAAACTGGATATATTTTTCGTGTTTTTATTCAATGTAACATGTTTATTCAGCTCGAAAACCATACAGTGTTTACAGATGTATTGGAACATTCAAGATGGCGTCTTATTATCTCTTTAACATGGTAAGTGTGGGAAAAGGTGTAATAAATAAAAAAAAACTATACAAAATACTATTAAAACTCCGCCGAATATGTCAACCTATGTCACGGTAACATGTATTGAGCGAGTTTTTAACAGTATTTTATCTGGGTTTTTATTTATAACACCTTTTCCCACACTTACCATGTTAAAGAGAGAATCAGATGCCATCTTGAATGTTCCAATACATCGGTAAACACTGTATGGTTTTCGAGCTGAATAAACATGTTACATTGAATAAAAACATGAAAACTATATCCAGTTTGGTAGAAAAGTAACTTATCTTGCCTTTGATAACATTTATTTGTTATATATTTGTTTTTTGACAACTTTTTCGAATCTGTGTACAGTAATACAAACCCGGTAAAACATTATTTATTAAAGAAAATAAAAAAATAGAATTTGATGAAAACGATCGTAAGACATAGGGCAGTTCAAAAGGGAGGTAATTTTTCGTTTTGATTCAAACAAGGCATCAATTTTTTTACCTGCTAACACGATTAACGTGTTTTTTTAATAATTCAGTAGTATTCAGGTAATTTCGATTGCATAATTTGTAATTCTAACTTATTAGAATTGACAAAAAAAATCAGTTGTAACTATTTTTTTATCTGTAATCTTCATTTATCGACTACAAAATCTCGTCCCAATTCTGTAGAAGCGCAAAACCTTCTTATATGCCAACCACGATCCGTCGTATCATGGGATGTAAAGACACTTTAGAAAAGTAAACCAAGAATTCATTTATATAAAATAAATTAGATAATTCTAGTATTTACATGGGATTCCCCGATATTTTTTCTAGTCAGAATCCTTTCTAGAAATACATTGGGTAATTCCGGGAGAACCGTGTGAAGTTTGCCAAAACGCTAAGTGAAAATGATTTTGTGAAAATGATTTCGTGAAACGAAATGAATTCAATTTTTAGACACGCAAGGAATCAGTAGGGCTGTGACAACAGCATATTCTTTTCATTATTTTGTACTCTGGAGTATGGTGCCCGGAAAACTCGTCCCGGGAAAACTCGTCTCCGGAAAACTCGTCCCCAGAAAACTCGTACCCGGAAATCTCGACCCCGGAAAACTCGTCCCCTTTCGCTAGGTAGGGAAACTGGTCCCGTATTGAATAAATATCGATTGAAAACACATTTTATGATCGTTCTTGAAGGAGATATTGTTTTTTTAAAATAGACTATAGCCCCCCCCCATAATATTTTTTAAAAATATTTTTACTTGTTTAATGTTTTTTTTTTCTTTAAATAAAATCGATTTTCTAAGTGTCCGTTTTCTACCTAACTGGCTAAGTTCTTAGTGGTTTCACTTATTTTAAAGCGTTTATTATGTTCATAAACGAGACCGCATATTTTTTTTTTATATTAATATAAAAAGAATTTACTTATTTACTGTTTTTTATAAAAGGGTAAAATCGATTTTTCTACCTCGCCGACTATGTTGTTTATTGTTTAATTTATTTGGAATCGTTTATTCGGTAAAGAAAAAACACAGAAAACAAACAAAAAACATGCCGAGTGTTACGTGAGAACGAGAAATAATGTCTGATATGAGGGTATATCACATCTTAGGGGTCTTGATAATCGCTAAAAAATAGAAAATTTACGAGTTTTCCGGGTACGAATTTTCCGGAGACGAGTTTTCCGGAGGCGAGTTTTCCCGGGACGAGTTTTCCTAAATTCCTTGAGTATATATCCGTTAATATCTTATACGTGTTTATGTAGATGGATTTGGTTTTCGGTTGATTAAGTGTGCCTTACTGTGACGGATATATACCCGAGAGTTCAAACAACGGAAAGAATATTCTGTTGTCACAGCCCTAGTAAGCAATCTGTGCCGTTAATCACCTGACAACCGTCAACTCGCTCCTCCAAAAAACATTTATACATTTTCAGAATGAATATAAGTGAATGCGAAGAAAACTGTTAAACCCCTCCTACACAATGTAATTGTGCATTAAATAAAAATAAATTTTAAAAAAATGCCAATGAACTTAAGAAAAGAAAATAAAGATTTGTTTCTAATAAAGGAGAAATCGTAACATTTTCTTTATCGTGAATGACGATTTACTTAGCGGCGCCCTCTGGTGGATCTTGGTAGAAACAGAATATATGTGTCGCTAATCTGTTTGCCTGCTCCATCAACTCTGCGTCATTTACGAAAACAAACGAATGTTAACGATTTAAAAGGTGATACCTAGAGGTCCGTTTGAGTTCCAGCTGTTTTTAACCGTGGAAGCTGTCATGGCTACCTGCTTTCTCGGTCGCCATAATTGAGAAGGTATTTTAGTTTTTTCTTTGTTTTTTTTTTTGGTTTGTTTTTTGTTTTTGTTGTTAAACAATTTAACGACGTATATAACGAAACGACTCCCTGGGCGGTGAACAATTAGACTTAGGTTAGGATATGTTAAATAGTTGAATAGAAGAAGAAGAAGAAGAAGAAGAGGGAGAAGAAGTAGGAGGAGGAGAAGAGGAGAAGAAGGAGGATGAGGACAAAAAAGAAGAGTAGATTGAGGGCCGAAACGAGTGAGAAGAAAGGAAGATTACTAAGATAAAGAAAACGAAGAAGGAGGAAAAAGAAGAGGAAGTAAAAAGGAGAAGAAGAAGGAGGAGGAGGAGAAGGAGAGAAAGGAGGAGAGAAAGGAGGAGGAGGAGGACAAAAAAGGAGAGTAGAATAAGGGCCGAAACGATTGAGAAGAAACGAAGAAGACTAAGATAAAGAAAACGAAGGAGGAAAAAGAAGAGGAGGAAGAGGAGGAGGAGGAGTAAAAGAAGAAGAAGAAGAAGAAGAAGAAATAAAAACTTATATATTAGTACATAGTGAATAATAAATATTTGTATATTTTTTGGCAGTAAGTCATTATGCAAGCACGTCAGATTGAACACGACAGAGTTATTCCTTTTTCTGACTTTTCTTGATATCTTTTCTATTCACGGAGCGGTCTTTTTTTTTATTTCATCTGGCACGTTGTATAAAATGGCGCCCAAAAGATGTGGTCCGACATTAGAAATATCTTAACTAACAATACTAAAATTCGATGCGTTAACAACTGCACACGACGACTAAAATTACTAGAAGCCATATTTATACAAAAATTACAGCCGCTTTTTAACCGGATCTCATTTAACACCCGGACAAATATACTAACAGTATTTAATAACTAATAAGAAACTAAAAAAAAAACAAAAAAAAAACTATAAAACAGGAAAATCGAAATTAAAAATAAAAATAATTCGCCCCTTAACCTTCCTGCGCCCACCTTTATAACCAATAAATAAATTTAATTTCCATGTCGTCGTTTAGCACAATAATAGAACAACGGGCCGTGAAAATTCTACAGTTGATAAGTTGATAGCGCGTATTTAAAAAAACATTTTTTTTGCTTTACGTGGTCTTTAGGTTCAAACTCCGCGCGTAAATTCCTTAATCTTTTTTCATTAACTGCAAAGATTTATAAGACTTGAAAATTTACGTTTTTTTTTATTTTGCATTATGTGGACTGTGGGTTCGAACCCCGCACGCAAATTGCTTAATGTTTTTTTTTTCATTAACTGGAAAGAAGTTTATAAAAGAAACAGTAGGTTCTCTACAGTGCAATATAGAATAACATATATTCTGGATTAATTCACTACATGGAGCCATGTGAAGCTTCCCCCCCCCCGGGTGATTTAACGGATTTCGATGACGATAAAAATATAGGAGCGTAAAATATTCGTTGATCATCATTAAACCCCGGGTAACGTCGGTTCTCCCTGCTAGTATTATATAAACCCTGGATTGCTCGCCCAACGAGTTTATTTGATATTCTCTTGTTTTGCTAAGAGTTGCTGGTTTATTTCCAGTTGCCGTTGTGCCTATTGTTGAAAGTCGTCGGACTAGCCAAATAAAAATCGTTTTGGTACAAAAAATACATAAATAAAAACAGTGGCCGCCAGCGATTAAATCTTTGAATTAAGTTTCCATTTTCAAGACGTAAAAAATAAATTGAATTTAGGTAAATATGGCAACGGTAAAATTTTATTGAGACTTTTTGCAGTTTATTATGCACACATATTTATAATAAAATAATCATTAAATGAAACGTTATCATTATTTTTTTTAAATATTAAAATTTATTTTCTTTTGGAAGGTAGGGGCTCTTTTAAAAACTAAATCTCCCTAAGTGTTTTCTTTTCTTTTCTATTTATGAGCGATTATCAAGACCTCCAAGATGTGATCCCCTCATCTCGGACATTATTTCTAGTTCTCACGTAAAACACGACGTTACTTTTGTATTTGTTTTACTGATTAAATGCTTTAAAATAAATTAATCCACTAACCACTTTGCCGGTAGAAATATTAAAAAAAAATATCATGCGGTCTGCAGTCTCGTTTTTTACCTTAATAAATGCTTTGAAGAAGTGATACCATTAACAACTTAGCCAGTTAGGAAGAAAACGAACACTTAGAAAATCGATTTTTTTTTTTTTAAAAAACAGCAGTAAACAAATATTTTGGTTAAATATTACGGGGGTATAGTCTCTCTTAAAAACAACATCTCCTTTAACAACAGTCATAAAATGTGTTTTTAATCGATATATTTATAATAATGGAAATATTTTCCTACCTAGCAAAAATGGGCGAGTTTTCCGGGTACGAGTTTTCCGGGTACGAGTTTTCCGGGTACGAGTTTTCCGGGAACAACCAAAAAACACACTTTAAAACAAGTTTTAACACAAATAAATTTATTCAGGTATGTAGAAGAGTCTTACATTTGGTAGCATTTATTTGTTGCATATTTCTTTATGGTTTCTTTTCTTTTCCTGTTAATTACAGTAATAAATGCCCCAATCCAATTCTTAATTTTGAGGTACGTGTATAAGTTTGAATATAGATATCATTTCTTTTTTAATTAAGAAAATATTCAGAATGTTTTTCTGGGTTTGTATTACTGTACACATAGATTCGAAAAAGTTGTCAAAAAACAAATATACAACAAATAAATGTTATCAAATTAAGTTATAATTTTTCCGATTCCGATACCGATTCCGATACCACAAAAAGTTCCGATTAATTGTCTCAACTCTAATATATATATATATATATATATATATATATATATATATATATATATATATATATATGAACAAATGATTAATAAAATATGTTAAAAGACATCTTGAAAAAGAGTTAAAACATATTTAATTTTTAAAAAAAGGAAGCACAAGATAAGTGGATAGTCCTTAATCCGCGGAGTTTCGAAGAAATACTCTCCTTCTCATCAGAGGGCAGGAATTAGCAAAATGCAGGATCGGATTTTGCATATAAAAGTATTTAATGAAACTACAAGTAAGTCAAAGATCTTACTTGGTAAAAAAAAAGGGTGAGGTAAGGGGAAACAGGAGGCAAAAGAAAAATAATAAAAAGATTTCACATGAATGGATAGTCCGGTGAAGGCTAAAAATCCAAAAATGGTAAAATCCAAAACGGTCGAATTTAAAATTTCAATCCACTGAGTAAATTCTAAATGGTCTAAAATCATCCAAAAGGCAGAGTTCTAAGAGATTTAAGAGCCGGATGCACTTTGTCCATTGTTAGTCGAGCTTTAGAGTTGCGAAAGAATTGCCCCTTTCGCGACGTGACAGTCAGTTAACAAAATAACTAAATCAATGTAATCATCAGCATCATCAGCAAAAGTAAACACCACTGAAATTGTAACCATCAGCAGCAAATTTGTAAATACAACTGAAATCGTAACCTAAACTAATTAAATATGTTTTTAACTCTTTTTCAAGATGTCTTTTAACATATTTTTTTAATCATTTGTTCATATTATAAGCTCTATCTCCTTTTCGGTTTTATTGAGCTTTTTATATCTGGCTGAGTTTATTTTACTTGTAGATATTAACACTTTAATATTTATAATATATTTTAAGTTTACCATTTTGATTACCTTAGTAAACATATTGTAACTTTTATTTTATATATATATATATATATATATATATATATATATATATATAAATAAAATGAACTCATTTTTCCCCTCCAACTTTGACCTTAATAGGATTAAAAATCATGACATTATATGGAAATGTAATGCGTACAGACTATAGAAAATTATCTGAGGTTTGCTATAGGCCTATTACCTCTACAGTTCCTTGACAATGGTACATTCCTATATTTTTTCCGGTGAGAGTCCACTACTAAAATCGCTTACATTCCATAGAACTTGCAACATCTTTTCTCTCTATTAGATTCCTCCTTTCCCATTTCCCCTCTCCCCATTTACACCGCAGCGGATGCATTCACAAGGAACACTACGAGGAAACACACCGGTTTCGAATCGTACAAGGTTACTTATGCCGTTTTTTTTTTAAATATTTTTTCCCTGATTTATGCTTTCTGTTTTTTCCATAATACAATAGAAAAAAAAAAGCGAAAACGCGATTATTATTATTGTTTACTTTGTGCTTTTTTTCTTTAGTGTAAGACGTAATCTGAGAGACTAACCGGATTTTACTTCCGGTTTTAACGACTCTAACCGTGAAATGACCTTTATTTATTAGTACTTTCAACTCAACATTTATTTTTACACAAATATTTCAACGCAACGATATCGTGAATTCACTTGCATTACACTTACATTAAAATTAAAACAAATAAATTAATTTAGAATTCGGGAAAACAAAAGCATTCATTTAGAATTAGAGTGTGATGTGACTACTGAAACTAAACGAAAACAAACTTTACTGCGGAATTTATATTTGACCTAATTCACGTTTTAGTTAATTCATCACGTTCTTTTTTTATTTGACGCTTTCGCCTCAATGATTCGAGTTCGACCCCCACCCCTTCAAAATTTTATTGGATTTTTCAAACACAGTGGCACCGCCAGACCGTTCGTATTGCATCACGTTCATTTTTTAATTGTTTTTATTTACACGAATTATTTTTTTAATAGTTTTAACATTGTTTGTTTTTATAATATTCAAACAAGGTTATGACTTCGCTTTGTTTTCATTTTACTCTCCCCCCAACCACACACGCATCTAAAAACAAGGGCAACGCCGGGTAAACCCCGCTAGTATATCTCTATATAAGTGTGCCTGTGTGACTGTGTGTGTCGGTAGATAAGTGTGGAAGAATATATATAGGAACAAACCGTATTATGTGTTCATCAACGTTTCGTCTTTATTTCGAGATTCCTCTGGATGAATGAGATTAAGAAACAAAAAATACCAGTCCAAAATATTTGAAAATGTTTCACGTGCACAGTGTGGGTATTTATTTGCTCCCCACCGAGCAAATTAGGCAAAAGGCCAATTTTTAATGTGAGGAGTGAAGGGAGGGGGAAGGAAAAAAGGGGACCAGCTCCCGAGAGGTGGGAAATGGGAGCTGGTTAAAGGTCAGGTATGTGGGGTTGCCCCCACATTCGGTCTTTGCTTGCAATATCTGTCGGAACAGATACTACAGTGTGATGCAGTTCTTTTTCAGAAAAACGAAAAAAAGTCGTTGGAAATTCAAAAAGGAGGGGGGGAGGGTTGGTGCTGTTAAAGAGAGGGAAATTTTAGTGACGTCATATAGTCGTTAATGTAACCTTAAAAATATGAACGCAGTTAATATTCTTACTGGAAAAAAATATATCTGTTGAAATTCAAATATAGGTTTGTGACAGAAATGAAATTAGTGTTTTTATGTAATTTATTGATTGAGATTATGTGTAAATTATTACAGGGGGTGTTTGAATGGTGAGAGAAGGTTAACCTGTGTCTACAGTTAAATAATGTTCTTTTAATAAAAGTTTACTTATTGATGGCGCTAAGTTATAGAAACCTGCACGTTGTTTAATTGTGCTTGAAATTGCGATAAGCGCAGATTCAAGAACTCTCCGGCGCGGTTTATTTGAAATAAATGTAACTACTTTTGTCTGTTTAAAGTCCAAGGTGTGATTATGCAGCAATGAATGAGAGGATTATGCACTTAGAGAATTGCTATTTTTTATATCTCTTTTCTGTTCACTGGGCCTTTTTTCCAATTTACGCTGAGTTTCACCAACGTATTTATGATGGCAATTATGGCAAGGAATAGTGTATATACCTCCATTGGAAACTGGTTTGTTATGGAGATGTTTCGTAGTTTTTAATATATGTCTTATGGTTAGTGATGTGGTTTGTAAGATATATATATATATATATATATATATATGTGTTTGTGGGGGGTATATATTTAAATAGATTATTTTTTGTTTTGCACTATTCGAATATTCGTACAATAAAACTCATTGTATTATCCAAACTGTTTTCCAACAAATTATCCCACCTCAGATTTATTATTTTGCTTATATCGTTTTTATCGATATAACAATAATCCTGGGTAAATTCATCCAGAAGATACTTGGTTGGCCAATACTTCCATGTTTTTTTTTTTTTTTTTTTTTTTTTGCAATGGAATATCTTGTTATATATCTGACGACTTTTGTGGATTATTTGCGTATCAGATTATTTTCTGATTTTGCCTTACAGATATTTATTAAATTATTTTTATTTATAAGACAGTCTTGTCCAAAGCATTTTGCCCAGTTACGTGATGGAAATTATTCTCCTGGTTCTTGTCTCTTGATGTTGATGCACCATCATGAGGTTTTGATTCTGGGAGCTCATCAGATGCTGTCCGGAGCTCACAATCGTGGCACGATATTGATGGTCAATCACTTAGAAATCCATATCTCCTGCTCTTCTGTGCAGATACAGTCTAGGCAGACACTGATTTCTGTATGTTATTTCGTACTATTTCAACAGATTCTGTTTCATTACACTTCAGTCGAAATTTTAAAAAATCAAGGGACCAATTCCTAGGACTAACACTTGATGTCTGTATGGGATCCATAGAGGTTCTCGAACATTGTGTTAATAAATAAGTAATGGATATAACTTTTCCTCTCATTTATTGACCAGAGCACTACGATATCTATTATATCTATAAAAGTGAACGTATCTGTCTGTCTGTCTGTGTGTGTGTTGTGTGTCTGTCTTTCTGTGTACATTTCCCTACGCAATAACTCTGTCAATTTTTAGTCTATAGACTCGAAATTTGAAATACCGGGTACTGAGATTTGGGAAAATCGATGTGACGGGTGTCAGCCAGAAATTTGGCTGTTAAGGGGTCAAATTTCAACGATTTGACCTTTAAGAACTCTACCAAACTCCTCCGACAATTTTGGGTCTACACCCTTGAAATTTTAGATATAGATTCCTTGAACCTGGATCTAACTTAATAAAGTGATTTGAGCCCGAAACTATAAATTTTAAGGGGTCATAATAGGGGTCAAAGTTTTACAAATTAACCTTTTTTTTTGTTTTTTTGCTTTTTTTGCAGAGCCTACACCTCCAAACACCCGAGCAACGCCGGGCACCCTTGCTAGTAATTTATAATATAAAGCTGAACGTCTGTGTGTGTGTCTGATCACGAATAGGCTCCTATATGGCTGGTTATTATAGAAAACTGATCACATATAATAATAGAAGATGTATCGAGATACAGAAATCGGTATGTTTTATCTGGTATAATGATGATTCATTAAAATTGTGGGGTCTGCGTACGCTCCTGGTCCACAAAGTATGCAAATAAAAAATTAAAAAATTAAAAAAAAAAAAAACGTTTACAAGTGTTTTTGATATAGATGTACATAATAATACTTTGATAAGTATCTTTTAACTAAATTATGGATGGTGTAATAAGATTGTGGGGTCTGCGTCCGCGCCTGGCCTCCATAAAATGGAAATATGTCAAAAAGTTTAACAAGATTTTTTAATATAGATCCACAGAATATTGTGATAAGTGTTTCAGTGTGAACAGGTATGCTATAATAAATTATGGGGTTTATCTATTTTATTTTTACTTTCATAATATTTTGCTTTGGTTTTGGTACCTCCGAATTCGAAGCTATCTCTGTACAACTCTTCCTTTTCATAACCTATCATACTTTCATAAATCAGAGTCCATTTTCTGTAGGTTGCTTTTGAACCCAGTCAACGACGGGTACTTTTTGCTAATATATATATATATATATATATATATATATATATATATATTCTTTTGCTCTCTTGGTCTTACAAGATTCCAGGACAGAAATTCGTCTAGTCTGGTGGAGTATCCAGCTGAGTTTTATTACTATAGTAAACATCGCTTGGAGACGGCACATCTCTTAGAAAACAACGTTTTATTGTTTTATATATGTATCTGGCTTAAATATTTGGCCCGGTAAATATTCTTTTTTTTTTACACAGTGATCACCACTTATCAAGGCCCGAAAGCCACTCAGGGATAAGGGTTATTGCAAGTACATTATGTTAGTGTGGAGATTTGATGAAGTGTTTAAATTAAGGGCGCGGTTCATTAGGAATTTGTTAACATTGGACTTGAAGACATCCAAGTTGTAGTCCGGAGGGAAGCAGGCAGACGGAACAGAGTTCCACAGGCGTGCAGTTCTAAGAAAGAAGCTTTGTTCATGGAATCCGCGTTTTGATTTTAGCACAGATATAGAGTGGGGAAAATTTTTCACAGTGGATTCAGCTAGACAGGTGTTTTTCGTGAAAGATTGGCGAGGGGGGGACCAGAGATTGGAGTTCAGACGAGCACCTGCCATGGAAATAACGATAAAACAAGGATAGGCTCGCAACGTCTCTTCTGTGAGAGAGAGGTTGCAGGGTAGAGAAAAGGGCATCCCCCACTAAGCCACGAAGTCTATTTTGTACTCTGTCAAGGCAGGATAGGCTGTTTTTAGCAGCTCCTGCCCAGTTATGGCAACAGTATTCCATCCTTGAACGTACTTGGCTTTTATATAGATAGAGAATTGCATCAGTAGTGAGATATCTTCTGGAGCGATAGAAGGATCCCACCATCTTTCCAGCGACCTTGGCAACAGACTTGATGCACGTGTTCCATTTCAGATCAGGAGTAAAGGTCAAACCCAGAAGCTTGTCAAAACACGGGGCCTCGCCTAGACGAGAGCCATCCATCACAATTGATGCCAGCTGGGAATCTACTGCAAGTTTGCAACTCTGCTATTAAAATACTTTGTTTCCATAAGATTTTGCAACGTTACACACGTTTAAACACAGAGACTCAACACATTGTAGGCGGAGTACGTCGCTGGAAACATAGGACGAGTAATAACTCGATCCGTTTTCTTTTGTAACAACGACATTGATTTCCTCACACTGCCGTCATGCGTGACTTATCGTTATGGCAGTGACATCACCTCCGTCATTGTCCTTTTTGTAGTTTTTTTTTCTCTTACCGGTAACGTATTTCGCATGCGCGTCCGTACTCTGTTACAAGTCAATTGTAACAAACGGTAACGAATCTTTTCTTTCTTTCCTCGATACATATGGTAATCCAGAATTTTCTGGGAGTACAATATTTAGCATATCAACTCTAATATAAGCCAGTGTAGTTTGGCTATACTAAGGGAATTTTATTTGGGCTTCGAATACTGTCATTACAAATTTACAGAGTTTATTTGTAGGGTATAATAATTTAATGCCAGGTTACCTTGACAAACCACTTTACCGAAAAGTTTACACACACGAAAACAGTGTCTTGTAAGAGTTCTGGTGCTTTCCATTTGGAATTCAAGTTCTTTACGTGTCTGTATGAGTTTTCGGACTATTTTCATAATTGAACGTAGAAGAGGTTCCGTATAAACGAAATTTTCTACCTTAATTTATAACTAAGTTACTGTAATTCGCCACCACATGACAGCTTTGTTCTGCATTTTGAAACGGGCGCTGTTGAATGAATGCATTAAACAGAGCCGCCGTCTGTTTGTATTGAAAGCGAAGGCGGAGCTGCATTCAATAATCAAAGGAAAGAAAAAGGAGAGTAATATATACTAGATGGGAAGAAGACAGAGAGTAATATATATATATATATATATATATATATATATAGGAGAGGGTTGGGTGTGGTAGTACAAATCGACAGACAGAGATACAGATCCTTTAGAAACTTAGTGAGATAGTAGAGGGCGATAAAGTAATGTAGGTGACTGGGACGACCCCTAGCGTGTATTTGTGGCGAAGGGCGGAGAGTTGTAGAGGGCGCATGTAAAATTATCTTTCGGCTTCATCAACTATAGTGAAACACACTTGCTTCACGTTTTTCTTTTTGCCCTTTTCGTTCTTCTTTGGAATGAAAATGCTTTTCTCGTGTACGTACGATTATATACATACGCAAAAACATGTGTATTAGTTAGATACCAACTTGTTCAACCGTCAGCGACTAAATACATAATACGCAATATATATATATATATATATATATATATATATATATATATCTATATATATATATATATATATATATATATATATATATATATATATATATATATATATATACCTAATATTATAATATAATATAGGTATATACACATATAATTTAAAAATGCGCCGAAAACTCATTTTTCCACCTAGCATGCTTTGAATAGATCTGTAACATCCACCATTTTAAAAAAGGGTTTCCCCGAAATATATCATGGAACATCGTCACACACAGTAGACGTGTTCCGGTAAGACATATCAATACAAAATTGAATATATATATATATATATATATATATATATATATATATATATATATATATATATATATATATATATATATAAATTGTAACTTGCTTTTGTCTTTCTTTCTCAACACAGACTACTTTCAATTCCTCACATTGTGATAGCATTCTAAATCTCTCGCTTATATATATATATATATATATATATATATATGTGTGTGTGTATATATATATATATGTATATATATATGTATATATATATATATATATATATATATATATATATATATATATAATTTTCACCAAAACAAGACAACAAAAGTTGGATTGATAGCAACAAGTAGTGTATTTTCATTGTTCACAACTTGTTGCTTTCAATCCAACCTTTTTGTCTTGATTTTGGGAAAATAATATATGAATGCTCGATTACAAAAATGGGAATTTTGAAGCTCATAATTAAGTCACCTTAAACCAACTTAAAATTTATTGGTATATGAACGATTACCGAATTCTCACTGATATAAACATAATAAAATTCAGAATATTATAAATAATATATTTAAATGCCAATTACATTGATATGATGACTGAACAACCGTCATCTCATAGGAATGAAACATTGCAACTTATTTTACGTTCATGTATAGCTCATGATATTTAATCATTTCATTTGAAGAATTCTTACAGAACTGCATCTGTCTTCACGGCTTCAGCGAATAGGAGAGCGAGCGTTCGATCCCACATAAAACTAAAGATTCGGTTCCCTGATATTTCTATGTGAGTGGACCTTTACCAGCTGATGTAATCAATGTCGTAATAGATTTACAGACATTATCAAAAAACTGTGGAACCTTTGGTAGACCCTAAGATTAAAGTTTATCAGTAACGGGTCGGTGAGGTTGTGTTTGGTTCGACATCAGGATATTTCTTTTTTTTTTTTGGTTCCTTTTAAGAACTGCTATAAATAAACGCATCAGCTTGATGTGATTCTATTCAACCCAGATTCGAGTCGAGTCTCGTGTTCATATCTTTGAGATTTGTTAATGCGATAAGCGAACAAAGATGGGGGGGGAGAGTGGAATCACAGGAATGTCTTGTAAACAAAAATAAATCAGTAAATGTACACGAACGCATATTCTTCAAATGAGGCCGTTCAATCTGCGAATATAATGGTGAAAATACGATTTCGAAACTAAGCATGAAAGAGTAAAAGACATGTTATTTGAGACATAAGCATGAAAGTATTAATTTTGTGGCGGACTGTTATCCTCATCTTTAATGTTGATATTGTTTCACCACGTTCCGGCCAACTCATCCTCTGGTCTTCTTCAGGTAGTTGACCGCAACAGGATAGGAAATATTAGTCTTGTAACTGTATCCCCCAGTAATTACTGCCTTCCATAGTTGTCGTTGTCTCACCAGGTTTTAACCAACTAATCCTCTGCACAGCTTTAGGCAGACAACGCTCACACGGAAACGAAGAGATTCAACGCTTTATCCACTGCGCGATGGTCCCCGAAGATATGGATTACAGTCTGCAACAACAACAACGACAACAAAAATACTCCAAATTATAAAGCCTCATCTGAAAACATTCCAATATATATATATATATATATATATATATATATATATATATATATATATATATATAACTACTTCATTTACTCACATAAAATTAATATACGAAAGTATAAATTTATGCGTAAACTTTAAGTATTTACATCAAAAGTGCTCAATACGTAGGTAGAGCTAGTTACTTAGTTATAAAATATAAATGGCGATTAAGCTACACTGAATATTCCGCGTTTCATCCACTCTAGGATTCTTCAGGCTTATGCGCCTATAAGCCTGAAGAATCCTAGAGTGGATGAAACGCGGAATATTAAGTGTAGCTTAATCGCCATATATATTTTATAACTAAGTATATATATATATATATATATATATATATATATATATATATATATATATATATATATATACTTAGTTATAATATTATATTTTATAACTATATATATATATACTTAGTTATAATATTATATTTTATAACTATATATATATATACTTAGTTATAATATGATATTTTATAACTATATATATATACTTAGTTATTATATTATATTTTATAACTAAGTATATATATATATATATATATATATACTTAGTTATAAAATATATATATACATATATATATATATGTGTGTGTGTGTGCGTGTATTAGGCATTAATAGGAGATTATAGATAGATATAAATACCCGTTCACATACACTTTTTCATGATAAAGCTAGAACCCAGAATCAAATGGAATCGAGCAATTGCATCGATAACGGACAAAGCCAGACCCAAAGTGGGGTTCGATGTACTGTATCTCATCAGTGACGTGCTCCGACAGAGGCGCTAATCCAGGTCGTCGCACGCATGAAGTGTGCAATACTGGCGTTGCCCGTTGTCGATGCAATTGCTCGATTACATCTAATTCTGAGTTCTAGCTTTATCATGAAAAAGTGTATGTGAACGAATATTTATATTTATCTATAATATCCTCTTAATGTCTAATATATGTAGAAATAGCGGTTCATCCTTCGTAGAGACGTGATGTCCCTCAACAAATAGGTTGTTCCGTAATCGTGTCTGGAGAGTTGGCTTATTTCAGTTAATGTTTGTAGATGTAATGTCTACCGCCTGCATACCAGCAGTAACTATCTTAGTTTTATAGGACGCGTCACTTGTCACATAGTAGAATGTAGAATTAGATAAAATATAAAAATTAAAATTGAGGCATAGCCAATAGATTGCGTCGTGGCCCATACGGTTAGGTCGTCAGAATTGCACACTTCATGCGTGCGACACCCTGGGTTCGCGCATATGTCGGAGCACATCACTGATGAGATGCCGTACATTGAAAACAACTTTGCATTTGGCTGTATATATATATATATATATATATATATATATATATATATATAAAGGGACAAACCGAGTTATGTGTTCATTAACGTATCGTCTTTATTTCGAGACTTCCTCTGAATGAAGTCTCAATTATGTATATAATATAATATAATACAGGTATATATACATATAATATTATAAAAATCGTTCGAAAACTAATTTTTCAATCTAGCATGCTTTGAATATATCTGTAACATCCACTATTTTAAAAAAAGGCTTCTCCGAAATATATCATGAAGGTTTCTCATACACAGTAGACGTCTTCAGGTAAGACATATCAATACAAAATTGAATATATATATATATATATATATATATATATATATATATATATACATAAATTGTAATTTGCTTTCGTCTTTCTTCCTTAACTCCGACTACATTTCATTCCTCGCATTGTGAGAGCATTCTAAATCTCTCTTATATATATATATATATATATATATATATATATATATAATTTTCACAAAAACAAGACAACAGAAGTTAAATTGATAGACGACCATACTGAAGCCAGCTGGCTTCAATATGGCCATCTTCAAGTCCAATGTAAACAAGTTCTTGATGAGCCGTTCCCCTTAAATAATCCAATTTACCAAATTTACACTTCTAACGATTTCTATATTAGCCTTTTGACTATTGTACACTCATTAACCCTTACCCTCGCGTGGCTTCTGAGCCTGGGTAACTGGTGATTCCTTTGTAATAAAGCACCAAGAGATAAACTGATATAAATGCTATTTATATTATAATCATGGCAAAGCGAATAAAACGCTATGTTACATAGAATGATATATGGAAGAAGAATTGTGCTTCATACATTCTGTCCGGAATTCTGTGCAATTCTCTATCTGTATAAGAGCCAAATTCGTTCTAAAATGGAATACTGTTGCCACATGTAGAAAACAACTGCTCGGCGTACCCTATCCAACCTCGATAGAGTTCAAATCCGGCTTCGAAACCTATTAAGTGATGCCCTTTTCTCTTCCATTCAACCTCTTTTCCACACAAGAGACGTCGCGAGCCTATCTCTACTCTATCATTATTTTCATGGCAAGTGCTCGTCTAAGCTCCAATCTATCTATGGTACCCTATTATCAAACTTTCACAAAAACACTCTAGTAGCTACAACCACTATCAACAGTTTCCCCACCCTGTATCTGTACCTAAATCTAAATGCAGATTTCATGAACAGTTTCTTTCCTAGAACTGCCTGCATGTGGACCACTGTTATCTTGGCCTGTTTTCCGACTGATTATGATATGGCAACCTTATAATCCAATGTAAACAAGTTCTTGTTGATCCATTCCCTTTAATAACCCAAATTCTACCCAATCTACACCATAAACGATTACTAAACTACTACATTGTCTTCCTGCTAGGCGCTGTGATGACTGTCCACCATACTGACACGATAAGACGATTTAGAAATACCTGATTTTTCTTCTTTGTGAACCACAGGAGAACGACTTTATTTTTTATAAATATAAATTTTTTACGGATATCTCAGTGTTTTACATTGAAGTCTGCTTACGTGTCTACATGCTTGCTTTTTGTCTAGCCTCGCTTCCCGGCCTTTTGAATTCGTCTGCACACTTTGGTGACTGAATCTAGACTCTTTGCTCTAATCTTTTTTTTTTACCTGTAAGTTCCGGTGACGTAGCCGATTAAAGGACACGTCTCCTTAACGTGACCTCTTGGTCCATATCTAAATGTGGCGTGAACAGTGTCAGTTATCAGTTATTGTTTGGGATTTCTAAATTTTTATGTTTATAGCTAAGTACAGCTTAATCTATAAGCATATCACTTACTTATTTACATAATTAACATTCAGCTTAAGTAATTTTACCAAAACAATATTAGCAAGGCCACTGGTGTTGTTCACTTAACACTAGATAGATAGATAGATAGATAGATAGTCAAGTCAACACTGTTAACCCTACTATTATCTAACAGCTATTTTATGGCTAAGCAGCACGAACTAAGGACAATGCTGCTTCAAACGTTTTTTTTTTACAAGGAAGTCACCACTTATCAAGAGAGGGAGGCCACTCGGGGATAGGGGTTATTTCGTGTATAGTAACCAATGGGATAATATCGTAGTAATCGCCAGTAACGGAGATTTGATAAAGTGTCTTACTTAAGGGGGCGCTTCATCAGGAACTTGTTTATGTTGGACTTGAATACATCCAAGTTGTAGTCAGGTGGGAAACAGGCAAACGGAAGAGAGTTCCTCAGGCGTGCACTTCTAAGAAAGAAGTTTTATTCATGGAATACACGCTTTGATTTAGGAATAGATAAAGAGTGGGGAAAATTACTGACCTTGGTATCAGCTAGACGGGTGTTTATCGTGTAAAATTTGCGAGGGGTCCAAAGATTGAAGCTCAGACAAGAACTTCCCATGAAAATAACGATAAAACAACGAGAGGCTCGCAACGTCCCTTCTGTGGGAGAGAGGTTGCGAGATTTGTTAGATATTGCCTGAGCAACACCAAAAGATATGCTGATCGACAATTAATATTATGATTGTTATCAATATTTACAGATTAAAGATGAATCACAATTGTCCCCGGTACGGGCCAACGGATACATGGAATACTTTGAGGAATGGCATTAGGATCATCATCACTAAAGCCAACGATGTCATTGCGATATGTAGATGACACATTCATACTCTCGACCCATCAGGAAGGTGTTCAAACGTTACTAACCATGGGAACTCGATCCGTCCAACTGTACAGTTCACGATGGGAAAAGAAAATAACAATAAATTATCGTTCCTATATGTGCTGATAACTCGCACAGGTCAGGGGTTTATGTCATCTGTATACCGAAAGCCAACTTTCACTGGACTGTATCTAAACTACAACTCCCACCATCCATATAATGTAAAGAAAGGAATCGTCCGTTGCTTACAACACTGAGCAAAAGCAATATGTAGTAACATCAGTGCATATCAAGAGCAGACGGACAGTTTAAGAGAAACCCTTCAGCGAAATAACTATCCAGAGAGCATGAATCAGCTCCAAGAAATCTGGACCATACAGAAAAAGACACCACTCAGAAACTCACCACAGTTTGTATACTATAGATGATGGGCTTGTCTAAAAAACTTCAACGAATATGTAATCCATATGACATCAGGACAGTATTCAGGAGTGATTCAACTCTCCAGAAACAGTTTGTGAGAATCAAGCCCCCCCCCCCTACAGAAAAAAATCATGACTAAGAACTGTATATATGAAATCTCATGTGAATCTGGAAAACTATACAGAGGTGAAACGTGTCGTTCGTTGAAAGTACGGTTAGGAGAACATCGAAAAGCCGTAGTACGTGGAGAGACTAAAAAGTAAAGTATAGCTGACCATATCTGGAAAGAAAAGGGAAACCATCTACCATTATGGGACGAAGTAAACATTATAGACAGAGAGGAACGGTGGAGAGTAAGACAACTGAATGGAGCAGCACATATGCTGGGGAATAACCAACTGTTAAGTAGACCTGTGAAGTCAATACGATGGCTGACGGAACAAGAGCACGCTTCCCCCGTGAAGTAAATAAAGGGTTCCGCTCGAAATTCGGTCCAAATTCCCGAGTTCGACTGAAACATTCCCGAGTTCGACATTATACACCTGAAGAAGTTTGGAGCTTATATCAACCGAAACGTTGTGAAAAGAACTGTAGTCCGATGAATAATAATACAAAAAATCTTGGTCTCGTTATCTTGATGTTAAATGTGCGAGGGTTGAGGGATGACTGTCCCTATTTACAATGCCTCCCCACGGGACAAAGTTAGACACCAGGGTCGTTTTTTAATGTGGAGAACAGGAACAAAAATAAAAATTGTCTCAGTCGTGAAGGATTTCTCCTCCACTGACAGAGAACAAGAAATTGAAGTGCAGCATCTGAAGAACAGGTACTACACTTTGAGGTATTTATTTGTTCCCCCACTGAGCAAATTAGGCACAAGGCCTTTTTTTAAAGTGAGGAGTGAAGGGGAAATGGGGAGCAACTCCCCGGGGAGTAGGGGAGCTGGATAGTGACAATTGGTATGAAGGGTTGCCCCTACATTGACCAAGGTCTTATATGTGGGGTCGCCCCCACATATAGTCTTTGCTTGCAATAGTATTTATTTGCTTCCCCACTGAGCAAATTAGGTACAAGGCCGTTTTTTAATGTGGAGAGAGAGGGAGAGGGGAAGGGAAAGGGGAGCAGCTCCCGAGAGGTGGGAAATGGGAGCTGGATAGTAACTGTTTGTATGAAGGGTTGCCCCTACATTGACCAAGGTCTGATATGTGGGGTTACCCCCATATATGGTATTTGCTTGCAGCATCTGCCAGAACAGATGGTATTTATTTGCTCCCCCACCGAGCAAATTAGGCACAAGGCCGATTTTTAATGTGAGGAGTGAAGGGAGGGGGAAGGGAAAATGGGGACCAGCTCCCGAGAGGTGGGAAATGGGAGCTGGTTAAAGGTCAGGCATGTGGGGTTGCCCCCACATCTGGTCTTTGCTAGTCATAGCTAGTCATAGCTTGCAGCATCTGCCGGAACAGATGGTATTTATTTGCTCCCCCGCCGAGCAAATTAGGCACAAGGCCGATTTTTAATGTGAGGAGTGAAGGGAGGGGGGAAAGGGAAAAAGGGGACCAGCTCCCGAGAGGTGGGAAATGGGAGCTGGTTAAAGGTCAGGCATGTGGGGTTGCCCCAACATCTGGTCTTTGCTAGTCATAGCTAGTCATAGCTTGCAGTATCTGCCGGAACAGATACTACACTTTGATCTTGTCCCGAAGGCCAAGTACTGTCGTAAACTTTGATATGGATGTTCCAGATGATTTTCACGGTGAGCTGGTTAGAGACTTTCAATTTTATTCAGCACATTGAAAAGGGGTGGGTATCTACTGACTAGTTAAACGTACTTTGAATGCGCTATGTGACCTAGTATTTGTGGACCCAGAAGGAAAGCTGTGCGTCTTAGATGTTACCATAAATGAAGGCACTTCGACGCTGAACGGATTTCCATTTTTTGGCAGATTGAGACCCTCATAAATTTTGCCCATCAGAATATTTAAGCGGAAGGCTAAAACACTGTCCTAGATTCCAATTTAGATCAGGAGGGGAAGCTCTTCAAGGGCAACTAACAGGAAGGAGGGTGTTAAACAATTTTGGGATTTTATCAATAAGTTTTATCTGGTCGATAAGATGCCGAATGAAAAACATTGTGATGTATTATGAACTTGGACAGGTGTTAGATATTGGCTGGGTAACACTAAAAGATGTGATGATCGATGATTATTATTAATACTTACAGATAAATTTATTTATGTTACAATGTTTTAATAGAAAGGAATGCACAAACAAAAATGTTATCTTGATGTTAATTTGATTCATCGAATTTATGCTGACAATAATATAAACAAAGATATGTGACAAAAAAGCAGCAAGCAGTTTTAGGCTACGCGTAGTGATGTCATAATCGAAAAGATAGATTTGAAGACGTAAAGTTTCAGTTACGAGAGAATCAGTTCGATACGCAACGCGTTAACAGATAGACGGGATTTTTGCATTGGACGTCTATGGACGCAAGGAGGAGATTTCTCTGCAAAGAAACCCAGCAAGGAATAAATGATTCTATCAAAATATAATTCACGCGTGTACGTTTTCACGTCCAGAGAAAAGCACCTTTAATTTCAGGACACATGGAAGGAAAATTGGAGGTCTTTTTTTTTGCTGGAGTTCCAACCGACAACGATGTTCGTCTCCCGTTTACACCATGTAAATAAACTGTTAACGCATGTATACACACATCAACACACAATAGAGAATACACTAGATGATTCACATATCAGAACGTTTAACATTCATAACTTAAAAGAGACTCATTAAAGACAACACACACGAATTCAAAATGGCGTAATGGAAACATATTACAAGGTATTTACAGCTTCTTTTCCTATTTCCGGATTTTTAATCATGTCAAAACGCACTTTATCTCATTTTGATAGAATGATTGCTAATATTTCCTCTGATCCGTTAAGGGTAAAATAGATTCATTGATTCATATAATAATTAAGCGATTGATTTTGTGCTACGAAACAGATACTGTCAAGAATTGTAAATGCCAACTGAATTAAAGAAATAAATTTTAAAATAGTCAACAATATGAACTTTGGAATATAGACTTTTGTCATTCATTCATTATATTGCTCTGTAATTACATTGAGCTTCTTAAATAAAGATTGGTATATATTATAAGAAAATAAAGTATATTTCCATATATATATATATATATATATATATATATAATACTTGTTTATTGTTATATAAACATGGTCACATCCTGCTGCTACAAATAGCCACTTGTTTCAATCAAACAACAGATATCATCAGGCAGCGGCTTGACTATTCAAAAGTTCAATGAATAATGAGATTAATGAGATTATTCATTGAACTTTTGAATAGTCAAGTCGCTGCCTGATGATATCTGTTTTTTGATTGAAACAAGTGGCTATTTGTAGCAGCAGGATGTGACCATGTTTATATAACAATAAACAAGTATTATTAGCTCTTTTTATTGAGCACTATCTAACAACCTCATTGAATTCATTAGTCCATTACTTTTGAATAAAACAAACCGAGTATATATATATATATATATATATATATATATATATATATACAGACACAAAAGACACGTGTATACGCTCGTTATATATACCAATATAAAAACAACCTAAGTGCGTTTGACCAAGGAAAAGGCTATTTAAAACCAAGATCCTTCGCTATTGTTGCTGCGATTGAATATTCTGGCGAAAAGTGATTTTGTTGACCAGGTCTTATATTTCACACTGGCTTATTACTTTCTAATAGACTTGTTACTTTGAATGTTTTAAACGATTTTTATTGGTTGAGATTACTTTGAGTTCACACATTTCTGTGAAAATTTACTTGCTTAAGTAAGTGACGAACACAGCGACTTTCAACGAAGCGGAGAAAGAAAGGGTTTGGCAATTATAACCATTTGCATTTAAGCGTTCGTCAGAATCACTTCTTGTTTAGCAGATTGGCGTCAAGTACCAATTTTTAGGCATTATTCGAATCAGGATTTAACCCTGATTTCTTAACCTATTAGCGAACACTCATATCAAATAGGTGCAACGAGACGTATCTCTTAAAGAAACACGGAGACGGATTCCCCGATAGATCCGGTTAGTTTGTGATTCAGACTTATCTCGGATTCTAAAATTTATCACAAGAATGTAATTGTGCTTTGCAGACCAAGGATATCAGTAAAAAATTGATTCTTAATTCACACAGACATCTGGTGCCTAGCATTAAAAGCGAAGTTTTTGGTTGTTTTATTTTGTTTTGTTTTATTTTATTTTGTTTTATTTTATTTACGTCATTTGTAATCACAAGGTCAAGTGTGTGTTTGATGAAAGTGTTTCTGTGTAAGAAAATGGATTCCAACTTGGCATACCGTGGCTTTCAATCAGCTATCACCATCGCACAGATATAAAATAGACATTCTCGTTTGAATTTCATATTCCTGTGAAACTTCCTCCTACGGAGGACGTCGGCTCAACCCGCATTTGGCGAATGCCGTTGGAATCAAGGGTGCATCAAGTTTTTAGTATGATTCGACCAAGATTTGAACCCTAGTTTCCTGACACATTAGCGAACACACTGACTATTATGATAAACTAGCCTGGGTACCCGGCGTTAACCGGGTGTTTGGAGGTGTGTGTTGAGCAAAAAAAAAAAAAAGTGCTAGTAGGGAGGCAGGCTCGAACCCATACTACGAAGGAGGAGAAACACATGACGTCTTTGCTGCTGCGTCCATCGCCAAACCGGAAGTGGCGAAGGTTTAAATTAAGGCTAGTCAATCGAAAAGAGGGGATGACTTTCGAAAATATCGGCAAAAAAGCGACCCCTCCCTGTAGAAAAGTTCCTTGCTGAGGGTGTAGAAATTCATTTTTTTAGCCAATTTTTCGATATTAGTCGCCCGAAGTGTCGAGCTTCAAAACGATACCAATCTCGTGAAAATCCGTCGCTTCTGTCGAAAGTTTTAGGCAGACGTACAAAAAACAAAACAAAAAAACAAACATACATACATACATTTAAACAAACAAGTGAGATTTATATTATAGAAGATAGGTCAGTTATTTCAAAAGAAAAATATTATTAAGGGCAATTTTTTATTTGGCAGATTTAGTAATAAATAATAGTGCCTGTATAGGTTAGTAATATTTTAAACAAACGTGAGAACATTATTACTTTGTTACGTGCCATGTCGAAATAAGTATAACTTCAAAAAAATTACGAAAAATGATCCAGCAGCGTAATAATTTCAAATAAACAGGAATTTATCGAATTATTAAGTTTCAACGTATGTTTTAATGTGAAACAGTTGTGCGATCAATTAAGTATAAAACTGGCTCTCTCCCTTGACTAACATTTACTTAAATTCAGGGCCCGTCATTTTAAAGCAGAACTTAATTTTGGATCATTTTGTTAATAAAACTACATCTAATACATCTACTTATCAAGGCCCGAAGGCCACTCGAGAATAAGGGTTAATGAGTCTAAGGTGATAGTGTATTAATCGTTAACTAGTAGAACCCATGGAAATTCCACGGCTGTTGTATTTTTTAAAATAAAAAAGGGCTCCTGCAGTCTCTGACAGACTATGTATACACTCGAAGTGGTTCCTGTGCGTTAACTTTTTTATGGTAGGATGTGCGCAATCTCCAAGCACACCTCTCTTGAATCGACATCGTTAAATACCAGTGGCAAGTGAAGTGTATGTACAGAACAACTGGAAACAAATGCCGAGATAAGCGGAGAGAACATTTAGCGTCTAGAATTCCCAAACTGTCACCCATCTGGTACGAACCAGGTTACAAAGTTTCTTAACTTCGGTGATCTGACGAGAACCAGTGTGTCAACCAGATTATAATACATTATAAATAAATTAATAAAAATTAAAATAAAATATTTTTAGTAAATTTTTTTAATTAATTCTTTTTAAACTTTTGAAACTAAAAAGAATTAATTTAAAAAAAATTACATTATTTTAATGAAAATTAATCACACAGCATATTTTGTATTGTTTTTTTTTCTGAAATTTTTTTCATATAAACTAGACTGCCTGTGACCCGTTGGGTCAGTATGTTATATTAGCTATGGAATTAATGTATGAGCGTGACACTTGTGACGTAAAGAAAATAGCTTTTTGTGACATAACAGAAACATTTCTATGGAAGTATATTAAAATGAAAAAAGAATATAGATATATTTCTATGAGTCATTCTGTTTATAATTGTTTATATTAAAAAAAACTTAAGGCCATTGAATTATAAGTGGTTTGCTATACTTATAGGTAAATTTGCACTGAACAGATACCATAATACTTAAAATTGAATTCAAATTTTGATATATCTTTTAATTTAAACGCGAAAAAAAATGGGGACGCTGAAAATGTACACAGTAAAATAATATGTTTTATTGTCGTGTTGATTATTTATTTGTAACGCAAATTCCAAAAAACATATTTTCGGAATTATTTATTTATGTTGGTAGTGTACAAGAAAATGTATGAATGTTTTTAAGAAAGGTGTATTAAAAAATGGAGAATAAATTATAAAAAGGGAATGCGGTGGAGAAATCGCCATTGTAAATTGTTCTTATGGTTGTCAATGGGTTAAAGTAGGTTTATTTGTAAGAAAATTGCGTTAAAATAAAACGTAATACGGAAATGAACGATGTAAAAAATAACCCAGAAATTATTGGCAATTGTTCATTTGGATAATTTAAACATGAAAAAAATTAGGACGCTGAAAACGTACACAGTAAAACAGTACGTTTTATTGTCGCGTTGGTTATTTATTTGTAACGCAAATTAAAAAAAAAACAACATATTTTGGGGGTTATTTATTACTGTTGGTAGTGTAGGAGAAAATGTATGAACGTTTTTTAAGAAAGGTGTATTAAAAATGGAGAATAAGTTTTAAAAAACAGAAGGCGGTGGAAAAATCGCCGTTGTAAATTTTTCTTATGGTTGTCAACGGGTCAATAATAATAATAATAATAATAATAATAATGAAGAAAATCAAAATAGTACCGATAATAGTAGGAGCACTAGGAACAATTCCGAAAAACTTCGAAAAAACAATGCCAGAAATTAGAATCAGAGGAATAACTGCAAAAATACAACGACTAACGATAATGAAAACGACTTAAATATTAAGGAAAACCCTTGAATGCGGAGAATAATACAAGACAATATAACGAATAAGCGTTAGAGGGAATGAAGAACACTGAAACTGCATATCTACAAGTCCTACACCCCCCCATCATGCATCCCCACATTGTTTCATCACCGTTATCCCCAATAAAAAGGGATACCAAAGGGCCGAGAAGGGTCAATAAGGACCGAAAAACTGAGGAGCGAGCGCCAACCAGACCTCGGCTGGACAAGCGTAGAGAACTGGGACCTTGGGGAGGATAAGTGCCACTCAAATTCCAGTATAAACCAATGGCCACTACCAGCGAGAAATCAATGATAAGCGGCTGTTGCGATGATGCAAATTCATTTGCAAATGCTATCGCAGGAGGCGGAGAGAGCTGAACGTCTGGGATGACTTGTTGTCACTCAGCTTCCAGGGGACACCACGGGTTTGCAATCAGATCGTTTGTTGACTTGTGTGAAAGCTCCATGTGAGCTAATAATAATAAACAAAGTCTTCTCTCTACATGGCTTTTTAAAAAAAATCCCTATATATATATATATATATATATATATATATATATATATAATGAACTCATTTTTCCCCTATGATTTTGACCTTAATAGGATTAAAACGCCAGACATTTCATGCGAATGTAATATGCACAAATTGCAGCACAATATCTTAGGTGTGTTATAGGCGTATTACCTCTCCACTTCTTCGATAATCGTAGATTCCTATATTTTTTCTGCTGAGAGTTAACTGCCACAATCGATTAAAATCAATGGATGTATTACAATCTTTTCTCTCTAATTAATTCCTCCTTCCCCCGCCACCACTTACACCGTTTCCGGGATCGTTCACAAGGACCGTTATGAAGGAACACCGGTTTGGGTTTTCTTTACTTCGTAGTTGCTTAAAAAAAACTTGAATGGAATTTTACCGTGGTGCCTTTCCATTCTATGCTTTCTGCTGGGTGAAACGCACCATGGACTTAACCGAATCGAAGGATTATTTATGCCATTTTTTTTCGCTTTTCGCTGTTTGTTTGTTTTTGTTTTTCCGAACACGTTCATCATTTTTTCAGCTTATTTTTTGATGTTTGTTTTTCCGATTTTAAAAGAAGTTTTACGTTTGTTCGCTGTTTGTCTTTTGTTTTGGTTTTTCCGATTTTTAAAAGAAGTTTAACATCGTTTTTTTTTATATTTAAACAGGGTTATTACTTCACTTATTCTTTACTTTACCCCCCTTACACACACACACCTCCAAACACCCGAGCAACGCCATGTACCCCCGCTAGTTATAAAATAAAATAGGCAATTCGAAACCGTAAGCAGACATCCATGTTTTTTTTTTGGGGGGGGAGAATATTTGTAATTATTTTTAACTGATAAAGATCGACTATAAAGGGAGGAAATTCGTTTCTCATTAATTAATGTTTGCGATAATGATGTTTTTTGTGATACCTGACATTGGCCAAGTAAATTAATATAATATTACTAAATTAGGTAGAATTTGATTATTCATGAGCAGGGCTCAACAAAAAATTGTTTACATGGGATTTAAAGGTTGCTATATTGTATTCAACAGTTCTGAGAAAAGTTTTGCTCATGAAATATATGTTTAGATTTAGGCACAGATAGAGAGTGGAGGAATTCGTACCTACTGGTTGTAGTTAGTCGAGAGTTTTCTGTGAAAGTTTGGCAAGAGGGGAATCATAGATTAGAGTTCAGCCTAGCACTAGCCATGAAAATAGCGATGGAGCATAGATAGGCTCGCTACGGTCATTTTTCGTATTTAAAAAAAGTATGCTAATTTCGACATAACATGCAAGTACGTAATAATGTTTTTTCCGTAAATGTGTTCAATCTACATTAACACGTAAATATTTTTTAGGTACACAATATGGAAATAAATATAATAATAAAAAAATACACTGAAGTCTACGCTGTTTTTGCAAATTCGGAAAGTACTATTTGTGCATTTATTTATTTAGCAACTGAAGTTATAACTAAAGGCAATTATTTTCTTCTCCCCCGGGGATCCTAAGTAAAAAAAAATAATTAAAAAAGAAAATTGGCATATTCTCATCAGATGATGATAGAGACGACCAGAGGGAAGGGCTCTCTGCCAAGATCCACCTCCCCCGCTTATGCCGCCAGTCACGTTGACCCTCTTTCGCGCGGTACCTGACAATTAGTACTCTGCGATAATCACCAGCGACGAGCGTATGAGTTGGCAGACTTAACAGATTTTGGTAATTTGGACGCGGGGGGGGGGGTCTCAAGAATGTAAAGTCTCATGAGTAATTGTGAAGTATAGTTAACAAGAGGAAAAAAACATCTAAAAAAAAAAATAGACAAGAAATAATTTTTACCAAGCGCAAGAAATTTTACTTTTTCCATCTACCTATATAAGTTTTAGATGTGAATACTGCTAGCAAGATTTATTAGATATGAATTCGTTATCGTCACTATCGTTCGAGTCATATTCCAAGATGGCGGCTAACAAGTAGAAGCTGCTTATTCTTGTGGAGACAAATGACCGCTGCCAGCGAGAAATCAATGGTAAGTTGCTGTTGTGATAACGCAAATGCATTTATAAATGTTATAGAAATAGCTGGGAACTACCGGAAATCTGGGGAGACTTGATGCCACAAGTTGTTTTCGGAGAGAAATCTTGGATAATGGCCTGTGTGACTACTCCTAGTGAGTAAAAAAAAAAAAAAAATAATAATGATAATAATGATGATGATGATACTACTACTACTACTACTACTACTACTACTACTACCCTTATTTGATTAGCGACCACAATCGGAATAACATTGACGTTTCACTGTTTATTTAGAACAAAAAAAAACAAGTTCACATTAGAGGTTATGTGGGGTCTCCATAATTTCTCACAGATCAAAGTCTAACAGAATCACAGCTAAAGACATTCACCAATAAATATGTAATGTTCAACCGAACTGTATATTTTTATATCCAGTAATTTGAGGTATCTTTCGAGTTTTAATCGAGTATCGACATGACGGTCTATTTTTGTTTTCTTATTACTTTAAGGAGTTGACACTTATCTTGCATTAAAAAAAAAATGCCGTAAAATAAGTTAAAACCCAAAAACGAAGTTGGAATAATTGCTAATGTTGCCTTTATAGAAACAGGTATTTTTTGCATTTTTTTTTCGTCCCTTTTGTTTCGTTGGTTTTTGGTTAAAGGTCCGATTTTTGTCATTAGCACTCTTTAAAATACTGACACAGTTGTATCAACGGCGTAGATGTTAAAAAATTATCTAAGAATATTATATAGTAGATCTTTGATTACAACCAGGGGTACTGTTGCATATTGCGAACCAGACGTATTTCAGTGTTTCCTCAACTTTGACTGGAACATGACGTCAGCAGTCTGATTATGTTGAGCAATAGCTCAGGTTTTGCTGCTGTCCGAAGTAACTCGCCGATCAGTCAATCACAACGCAGCGCACTGAATTGTGTGTGAGTGTGTATATATATATATATATACACACACACACACACACACACACACACACACACGCACACGCACAAAAACACGCAAAATGAAACATATCGAAAAATGTGTCGGATTTGGTTTTGTTTCCTTTTTTATACTTGCAAAACCATTCGACCTAGCTGATCAGCAGTCGCCAATGAGAGAGACGACAACACGTGCAGCAGGGAAGAAAAAGAGGAAGAAAACTATGGAATCAATGTTGGGCTCGGCGGTGTTGCCGAGCGGGCTAACGTCTAGCTTTAAAGCCGCTCTGCTTCTTTGTGAGAATGGCGACTTTCCTGAACCTGAAGCATAGGGTTATTCGTTATATAACCATTAAATAATTATTAAATGTCTTGGCGTTTACAATTGGACCATGATTATAAAATATTATGCGTTTTCAGTTCCATGATGTAAACATTGCTTATAAAATAAGACTCTTGAGTTGGAAGCCATGTTTAGTTACCGATAGTTAGTTGTTCTATACAAATAATGAAGGTGACTGGTTCTCAGTAGACAGTTCTGTAGTTGGAAGACACAGTTTATTTTTAGAACAGTTTCGGTTGGTTAGTTGTACTATACAAATAATGAAGGTGACTGGTTCTCAGTAGACAGTTCTGTAGTTGGAAGACACAGTTTATTTTTAGAACAGTTTCGGTTGGTTAGTTGTACTATACAAATAATGAAGGTGACTGGTTCTCAGTAGACAGTTCTGTAGTTGGAAGACAGTTTATTTTTAGAACAGTTTCGGTTGGTTAGTTGTACTATACAAATAATGAAGGTGACTGGTTCTCAGTAGACAGTTCTGTAGTTGGAAGACACAGTTTATTTTTTAGAACAGTTTCGGTTGGTTAGTTGTACTATACAAATAATGAAGGTGACTGGTTCTCAGTAGAAAGTTCTGTAGTTGGAAGACACAGTTTATTTTTAGAACAGTTTCGGTTGGTTAGTTGTACTATACAAATAATGAAGGTGACTGGTTCTCAGTAGACAGTTCTGTAGTTGGAAGACACAGTTTATTTTTAGAACAGTTTCGGTTGGTTAGTTGTACTATACAAATAATGAAGGTGACTGGTTCTCAGTAGACAGTTCTGTAGTTGGAAGACACAGTTTATTTTTAGAACCGTTTCGGTTGGTTAGTTGTACTATACAAATAATGAAGGTGACTGGTTCTCAGTAGACAGTTCTGTAGTTGGAAGACAATTTAGTTTAGAACAGGTTCGGTTGGTTAGTTGTTCTATACAAATAGTGAAGGTGACTGGTTCTTAGTAGACAGTTTTATAGTTGGAAGACACAGTTTAGTTTTAGAACAGTTTCGGTTGGTTAGTTGTTCTACACAAGTCCAGAAGGTGACTGGTTCTCAGTAGACAGTTCTGTAGATGGAAACCACAGTTTAGTTTTAGAACAGATTCGGTTGGTAAGTTGTTCTACACAGGTCTGGAAGGTGACTGGTTCTAAGCAGACAGTTCTGTAGTTGGAAGCCACAGTTTAGTTTTAGAACAGTTGGTTAGTGGTTCTATACAAATAATGAAGGTTACTGGTTCTCAGTAGACAGTTCTGTAGTTGGAATCCACAGTTTAGTTTAAGAAAAATTCCGCTTGGTTAGTTGTTCTATACAAATAATAAAGGTGACTGGTTCTCAGTAGACATTCTGTAGTTGGAAGCCACAGTTTAGTTTTAGAACAGTTCCGCTTGGTTAGTTGTTCTATACAAATAATGAAGGTGGCTTGTTCTCAGTAGACAGTTCTGTAGTTGGAAGCCACAGTTTACTTTTAGAAAAGTTTCGGTATGTTAGTTGTTCTATAGAAAGAATGAAGGTGACTTCTCAGTAGTTAGTTCTGTAGTTGGAAGCCAAAGTTTGGGTTTAGAACAGTTTCGGTTGGTTAGTTGTTCTATACAAATAATGAAGGTGACTTGTTCTCAGCAGACAGTTCTGTAGTTTGAAGCCACATTTTAGTTTCAGAACAGTTTCTGTTGGGTAGTTGTTCCATACAAATAATGAAGGTGACCGATTCTCAGTAGACAGTTCTGTAGTTTGAAGCCACAGTGTAGTTTTAGAACAGTTTCTGTTGGTTAGTTGTTCTACACAAGTTCGGAAGGTGACTGGTGCTTAGTGGACAGTTCTGTAGTTGGAAGACACAGTTTAGTTTTAGAACAGTTTCGGTTGGTTAGTGGTTCTATACAAATAATGAAGGTTACCGGTTCTCAGTAGACAGTTCTGTAGTTGGAAGACACAGTTTTGTTTTAGAACAGTTTCGTTTGGTTAGTGGTTTTATACAAATAATGAAGGTGACTGGTTTTTAGTAGACAGTTCTGTAGTTGGAAACCACAGTTTAGTTTTAGAACAGTTCCGGTTGGTTAGTTGTTCTATACAAATAATGAAGGTGACCAGTTCTCAGTAATCAGTTCTGTAGTTGGAAGCCGCAGTTTAGTTTTAGAACAGTTTCGGTTGGTTAGGTGTTCTATTCAAATAATGAAGGTGACTGGTTTTGAGTAGACAGTTCTGTAGTTTGTAAACTACAGTTAAGTTTCAGAACAGTTTCGGTTGGTTAGTTGTTCTATACAAATAATGAAGGTGACCGGTTCTCAGTAGACAGTTCTGTAGTTGGAACCCGTGTGGAGAAAGTGTCTTAGCGTAAAAGAGACTGCGCGTTTGTGCCTGCGGAGCACAAACTAAGAATCAAGATGGCGCCCGCATGCGTTTATGTGGAAAAAAGTCTCGTGGAATCTCGGAGAATCTCGGAGAATCTCATACCCTGATTCTATAAATAACGAGGAGAGAAAAGCGGGAAGAGAGACGATTTTGAGTCACGAAAACAGACGGACGTGTGTAAAAGAAGAAGTAGAAGAAAAGAGTGTGGTGAACGAAACAAACGACTCGGTTGAAAGTAGAGTTGTAAGAACACAAGCTATTCCGGTTGAGGTCAGAATTTGACCCCAAGCTAATTCCCCTGTTTGATGGCAGTAGCACTGATCACTCAGTGCAGGAATGGGTGGAAAAAGCAGAATTAATATGTCAGCTCAGTGGGATGAAGCGTATAGAATTCGTGGTCCCAATGCGCCTCACTGGGGGAGCATATGCAGTATACCAGCAGTTGGCTGATGAGGAAAAAACAGATTTTGCCTGCATCAAGCGCGCCCTTTTTACAGCATTTGCATTAGATCCAATCACTGCATGGAAGGAATTCATGGCCCGAAAATTACATCCCGGGGAAACGGTGGATGTGTATCTGGCTGAGCTAAAAAAGCTATCGGTCCTTTTTGGAGGGATGTCAGACAAAGGCTTGGTGTGCGCCTTTGTTACAGGATTACCTAAGAGTGTGGAAGATCTGCTCCGTGCCTCATCCCAAGTGGACGAGATGGACATATCGGAAGTATTGGCGCGGGCACGAACCATACTAAAGAAAAGCCATAACACTATAGACCAAGTGGTATCTGTACAACCATCACAGGTTGGATTGCAGGACCTGGGTGCAGCTACAGCCTGCTATAAGTGTGGAGGACCCAACCATTTGGCCCGTAATTGTCTTTAGTCACGTTAACCAACTCGGAAACTTGACGGGACGCAGAGCTACAAGTACAAAAAACGCGGACACCTGGCCCGCACCTGTCCGGGAAACGGGCAAGGGGAAGAAGCTACAGCGCCAGTCTTCTCCCCAGATCGTCATTGAGCAGGGCGCTACCCACTGTAATCATACACATTAATGGAAGCGAGCGCCTCGCGCTTGTGGACACTGGGTGCACACAGACTCTCGTAAGCAAGGTATGCTGTGCCACTTGGAAAGCAGAGAGAATTCCGGTACTAACTGTAGGCGGGGGTTCACTAGCCTCTTGTGGGGTGAGCATTATCCGCGCAAGAATCAACGACGGGCCTGCAGTAGCCGTGCGAGCCCTGGTGATGGAGGGAGAGCTTCTCGGGTACGACCTACTCTTGGGTATGGACTTGATTTTTTTTTTTTTTTTTTTACACAGTGATCACCACTTATCAAGGCCCGGAAGCCACTCAGGGATAAGGGTTATTGCAAGTACATTACGTTAGTGAGGAGATTTTATGAAGTGTTTAATTAGGGGGGGCGGTTCATTAGGAATTTGTTAACATTAGACTTGAAGACATCCAAGTTGTAGTCCGGAGGGAAGCAGGCAGACGGAACAGAGTTCCACAGGCGTGCAGTTCTAAGAAAGAAGCTTTGCTCATGAAATCCGCGTTTTGATTTAGGCACAGATATAGAGTGGGGAAAATTTTTCACAGTGGATTCAGCTAGACGGGTGTTTTTCGTGAAAGATTGGCGAGGGGGGACCAGGGATTGGAGTTCAGACGAGCACCTGCCATGAAAATAACGATAAAACAAGGATAGGCTCGCAACGTCTCTTCTGTGGGAGAGGGGTTGCAGGGTAGAGAAAAGGGCATCCCCCACTAAACCACGAAGTCTATTTTGTACTCTGTCAAGGCATGATAGGCTGTTTTTGGCAGCTCCTGCCCAGATATGGCAACAGTATTCCATCCTTGGCCGTACTTGGCTTTTATATAGATAGAGAATTGCATCAGTAGTGAGATATCTTCTGGAGCGGTAGAAGGATCCCACCATCTTTCCAGCGACCTTGGCAACAGACTTGATGTACGTGTTCCATTTCAGATCAGGAGTAAAGGTCAAACCCAGAAGCTTGTCAAAACACGGGGCCTCACCCAGACGAGAGCCATCCATCACAATTGATGCCAGCTGGGGATCAGAGCGTTGATGATGTAAGGATAGGAGTTTGGTTTTGGATGCATTAAAGGTAACTAGCCACGTCTTCCCCCACTGAACCACGCGCTCGAGATCAGAGGAGAGAGAATCCGAGAGAACTTCGTCATTTACAGCCTTTGATGTGTTGCCATAGATGGTCGTGTCATCAGCATAGATGTCAACGAATGATTTAAGTATGTGTTTAGGGAGGTCATTGATGTAGATCAGGAAGAGAGTTGGGCCCAGTATTGACCCCTGAGGGACTCCAGCATTTATATTGCAGGCCTCCGATTTTTGCCCATCTACCACTACTCTTATGAGCCTATCGGAGAGAAATGAGTTAATGATTGAGAAAACATTTCCAGTTATACCGTAGCTGGAAATCTTGTGAAGTAGACCTTTATGCCATACTTTGTCAAAGGCCTTTGATATGTCAAGAGCAATTGCCCTAGAAAGGAAGCCTTTGTGAAGAGATTCACTAATCCTGTGGGATATAACCGTCAGCACATCTGCGGTAGATCTTGCAGAGCGGAAACCATATTGTGTGTCACTAAGAAGGTTATTCCTGCTGAGGTGGTTGACTACTTCTCTATTTAATATTGATTCCAGCAACTTACTCATAACACAGAGAATACTTATTGGTCTGTACTGAGAGGGAGATGACTTATAACCTGAATTCTTAACACAACAGGGTGGAATTACCGTGGACAGAACCGGCAAGGTACAGTTCTCCCGATGTGAGGAACATGTTTGTGCTGCCATAACTCTCGACGAGCCTGACTTTCATGCAGAGTAGGATAGAAACACCAATGCATGGACGGCGTCTTGGAAGTGGTCAAACGATCAGCCACCAATATCCTTGCGAAACCGGTTAGACAGTTCTGTAGTTTGAAACCACAGTTTAGTTTTAGAACAGTTTCGGTTTAGTTTTAGAACAGTTTCGGTTGGTTAGTGGTTCTATACAAACATTGAAGGTGACTGGTTCACAGTAGACAGTTCTGTAGTTGGAAGCTACAGTTTAGTATTAGAACAGTTTCGGTTGGTTAGTTGTTCTACACAAGTCCCGAAGGTGACTGGTTCTCAGTAGACAGTTCTGTAGTTGGAAGCCACAGTTTAGTTTTAGAACAGTTTCGGTTGGTTAGTGGTTCTATACAAATAATGGAGGTGACTGGTTCTCAGTAGATAGTTCTGTAGTTGGAAGCCACAGTTTAGTTTCAGAACAGTTTCGGTTGGTTAGTTGTTCTATACAAATAATGGAGGTGGCTGGTTATCAGTAGACAGTTCTGTAGTTGGAAGCCACAGTTTAGTTTCAGAACAGTTTCCGATGGCTAGTTGTTCTATACAAGTCCTGGAGGTAACTGGTTTTCAGTATACAGTTCTTGAGTTGGAAGCGATAGAGCAAAAGATTCTTCCCGTGTCTTTGTTTTATCGTTATTTCCATGGCAGGCGCTCGTCTGAGCTCCAACCCCTCGCCCCACCCTATCCAATCTTTAACGAGAAACACTCATCTGGCTGAAACTACTGTCAATAATTTTCCCCACTCTTTATCCGTGCCTAAATCAAAACGTAGATTCCATGAGCAAAGCATCTTTCTTAGAACTGCACGCCAATTGAACTCTCTGCCGCTTGGCTGTTTCCCACCTGACTACAACTTGGACGTATTCAAGTCCAACATAAACAAACTCCTGAAAAACTGCCCCCTAAGTAAGACACTCTATCATAACCCCCAATACTAATGATTACTACAATACTATATAATTGATTACTGTACACGCAATAACCCCTATCCCTGAGTGGCCTTCGGGCCTTGATAAGTGGTGACCTCCATGTAAACTAAAACACGATGAAAACGCATGCGAGGTTACTACAGAAATTGTTTACTTTTTATGGAGCCATTTTTGTTTCTGATATATTGGTAGCAGAACGTGAATTTGATTCGTCAGTTCCTAGCAGCATCGTTTATAAATAGAATCTCCCAAATTAAGGAACTATAGCCCCTCATTAGCTCCAAATTATTGCAACAATAACTATTTTTACCTAAGTTCCTTAACTTTAAGCAAATGTAACCTTTTTTTTAATTTTAGAGCGATAGTTCGAATTAAGTAACATTTATTCATAAATTTTATTTTATCAATAGAGAAAAAGTTGCCATAACTCTCTTAAGATATCAATATTTAGAAAAGAGTTGATATGGCATTAATCAAGAACAAATAAAATTTAAAAAAAAAACTACTAAACAAATGTTATGCGCGTCAGAAAACATTTGGTTGAGGATTAAGCAACCCTAGCTTCACTAGTTATCAGTTTGTTTGGAAGTTTAATCGAAATTCAAATAGAGAATTTTAAAAAAATGAAACTTTTTACAGGGTGGAACGATGAAGTTGTCGCCCGAAAGAAAACAACACAGCTTTATTTTAAAAGTTTTATTTAAAAATTCAATCCAGGTAACTTTATTATGTAGTAGAGCTGACATCTATTAAATGTAGCCACATTCAATCTCAATTACCGCCTGTATACGGATTCGGAACTGGGAGCATGCCATTTCCACAAGTGCCGGCGTAAGCTTGGCGAATACTCGGCGTATAGAGGCGACCAGGCTGTATTTGGTATTGTGTGAGATTATATTGGCGATGTTGTTGCCTATGACCAAACGAAGTAGTGCCAGCGGATACAGGACGGGGGAGGAGACGACAGTGAAAGAAGGGAACAAAGTCGTAGCACTTCTTCTGAAGCCAAGCCTGGGTCTCTTTGGACTTGTGGGCCGACGCTGTGTCCTGCTGCTACACCCAGGGTTTGCCATCTGCCACCTGATTGCACCCGGGGATCACCATACTCTTTAGCACATCCAGGTACATTTTGGTGCTTACTTTTCAAGCCGACTTTGAAGATGTGAAGTGGCATCACTTGAATCAACACTAAAGACCTTAACATGGCTAAAAACTTTTGTTATTACCCTGCGCACGTCCCTGTTATTCGTGACAATCCTACTATGCCTTTTGTAGGGTGCTCGCAATGGTCCTGTTGTCATAACTTGAATCGTTAGAGAGCAGGAGTTGTACAGCGGCGCATCTCTGTTCTCGCTCGTTGAACATTGTGTTACTTTCAGACATGATAGAAAGCTTTTATCCTAGAAGGCTGGGATTTGTGCACAACTGGCCAACTAATAGATGCTCTAAAACAAAAAGAAAAGAAAACCGTGTTTTATCAAACGGAAATGGAATTATGCCGTCTTTTCTTCGGCGACACTTTTATCGTTCAACCCTGTAAAATAAAAACTGTAAACAGGCATTACTTCATTTCTTTAACTTTAAAGCTAGATCTATAATTTAGTAACATTCATTTACAAGTGTTATTTTTTTAACAGTAAAAAAAAAATGCCATAACTTTCCTAAGATATCAATATTTAGAAAACGGATACTTCCTTTCATTGTTTAATTATACGAAAAGGGTTGATATAACATTAAGCAGAAACAAAAGAAAAAATTACTAAATTACTAAACAAATGTCATGCACGTCAGAAGGCATTCGGTTGGAGATTAAGCAACCCTAGTGTCACTAATTATCAGTGTTGGAGCGTTTAATAGAAATCCAAAGAAGAAATCGAAACAATTGAAACCTTTTAGTTCATTGGAATCTATATCGGGATCGGAATAATAACAAAATAATTCATATTTATTGATTCTAAGCTATCGATAAAACATTATATTATCCCCTCCCACCTCTCCACAAATGTATTTTTAGGTTTATTAGAATATGTACACGTTGTATGAGATTTTGCTGTTATCAGAAAAATAACACTTCTACAGCTAAAAGTTTCTAGCTTTGAAAAAAAAATCGGAATCGGTAAGTGTACCGGAATCAGGAATGTAGAAAAGAATCGGTATCTCTATCGAAATTAATAGGAATAATTTCAATCACTACTAATTATATTATTGATATTTGGCATGATGGTTAATGTGTTTTCTAATGCGTCAGGAGATATAATTCAATTTTCGGCCCTGTAACAGAAAACATTTAAAACAATGATCGCTGCTATCATATAAAAGGAACAATTTCTCTGTGTGTGCTTCCTATGGATTCGAAAACGGTTGAACTAATTTTTATGAAATTTCACACGAAGGTACTTAATGTGCTTGGCGGTGTTTATCAAATTATTGGCGGTATTTATCACAATATCTTAGATAAGTATCTATAATCGATAATCGAAATAATGCGATAAAATAGAAACATGATTTTGACCAAAGTTAACACCTTACACAGCCTAACATCACAAGTGCATTTGAAAAATATTATTACCACACAAGCCGAAAGGCCCGATATATAAAATCAATAGTATATACTGTTATATATAACAGGGGTGCGTTCGAAATGAATGTTTCTGTGTAGAGCACATAATATAATAAGTATAATACTTAACCTTTACATGTTAAACTTTAATTAAAGCCATTATATATAAAATAAGTATATAAAAGCATTCTCTACAGTGCAACATAGGCTACAATATATCGTGAACTTAGTCACTGCGAGGAGTATGTGAAGTTTCCTCCCGATTCACGGCGACGGGTCTCCAACTAGAGAAGGCAATCAATCGATATGATTAAAAATAGGCGATTAGACCGACTTTGATGACAATAAAAAAAAAATATGGGAGTGTGAAACATTCGTTGATCATCAGTTAATCCTGGGCAACTTCGGATCTCCTTGCTAGTACTCTATATTTTCGTGCTAACTACTCAGCATTATAAAGTAAGAATCAAAGCTAAATAGAGCATTCCAAATCAAAATGTGTCTTCCTCCTTTATATTGATGAGGTTAAACGTTAGTTAATTACGACGACCGTCGACCTATTTATTTATATTTATATATGCAAACTCGCGTGTGTATACGTTTACTACGACGATGGTCGACTTATTAATATTTATGTATGAACGCATATGTGTTAGTGCTGCCTACAACTATGGTCGGCCTATTTATTTCATACTTACATATGCAAGCCCGTGTACCTATGCGTATATATGTACGCATATGTGTGTCCATAATCTGACCATACTGCCACATTCTCTAATATGACATGTCAACACATCGCTACTTCCATGTCAATGCTTTTTGGAAGGTGCCTTTGTCGAGTCGAAGTGAGGGTTAGTCGACCTATGTTGCAAGCAATTATTATTATAGGCCGGTTACGCACTTGTTTCTGCTAGTGCTGGGAATGTTTCATACCTGATTAATATAATCGTTATAGACTGACCGACCGGTTGATGAAGTAAGTCTGGCGCGTAAAAACCCTCGCAGAGGCGCGCGGGTCTATCAGAAGAAGGTAATTTCATTTCACAACGTAATTGTTTTTGACGGAATAGCAGACAGATTGTCTGGCATATATAAAAGGAAGGGCAGGTGGGGGGGACGTTTTGCCGACTAATTGTGCCATATTTCCGAATAGACGCCGAGGAGAAGATCAAAGCCATGACGTCGTCGGCAAAGCATCATGGGAAAACAAGACTGGCGTTTAGCTTAGAGGGAAGACATGAAATTTTATCTTTTTTTTTCTTTATAAACGATTGGACGCCATTTTGGAAAGTGACAAAACGCTTCAAGCTGGAATGTATTATCAAACATTTCCGCTACGGTCATTAACATAAGTCCCACCAGTGGAGTTAATGCGAAAACACTAAGAACAGGACCCTAAACATGGACACATAGATGGTGATGATGATGATGATGATGATGATGATGATGATGGTATTGCTTATCGTTTAATATCACTAATAATAACAGCAGAAATAATAATTCTGATTTCGTTTATCAACGTCTCTCTGGAAAGGGATGGAATTCCTTTCCAGAGGATTTCCCTTAACCCCGGCTTTAAACCAGGAGCTTCAAAGATCAAGGGTTTTCCTAAGGATGTTGGTGGTACCTATAATTGCAGAGGTTTTGAGGCTGCCTAAAACATCGGGGATTTGTAGTTTTTCAGTTGTCCTTCCAGACGACTTGATACTACTCCTAGTGTACCAACTACATCCGGAATTATTTGTGTTCTAACCCCGTGTATACGCCTTATCTCTAAGGCCAATGGAGCATAATTGTTCCAATAATAATAATAATAATAATAATAATAATAATAATAATAATAATAATAATAATAATAATAATAATAACTAGCTGGACCCGTGAAAATTTCACGTTTTCTTTTCTTTTTTCACATACACATATCTATCTATCTATCTATCTATCTATCTATCTATCTATCTACCTATCTATCTATCTATCTATATATATATCTATCTATCTATCGCTCCCTCTCTATCTCTCTCTCTCTCTCAAACAAATGTAAAGAAAAATAAACAATGAAAAAAAAAAAAAAATAAATGTTCAATCATGCCACCCCGTTATATTGAAGTGATTTTGGTATATACATATTTACATACATTTTACCTACCGTACTCTTCATTTACTATTAAAAAAAATAGTACACAGGATGAATTCGTCGGCCAGGGCAGTAAAGGGTTAATGTAAATGTTTCAAGGTACGGATATGTGATGGGATAATGTGTATGTGAAAAAAAAAAGAAAAGAAAACGTGAAATTTTCACGGGTCCAGCTAGTTATTAAAATGAAGCCAACCTGGCAACCCTGATCTCTGCCTTGAGCGTTCGTTTAATGTGTAATCCGCTATTCCAGAATAAAATCTTCTCAACCAATCAAATTTGCCGGAAAGTGTGACACACATAGATAGATAGATAGTTACAAGCGTATTAATATATAGATAATAATAATAATAATAATAATAATGTGGGGTTTCCGACCGTGTAGAAACCCCACACGTTGAAACACCACAGGCGGATGACCTGCGAAGACTAGACGCTACAAACGTGGAAATCGAGAACCATGAAACAGATGAAATCGAAAAAAAATAACACAGTTTATGAACGAGGAAAAATAATCAAAGCTCCCATCTTTAAGAAAAAAGGAGCAGAAGAAATTAAAACCAGAAATAGAGTAGGTTAAAAAGCTCCTCCCACACATCAACATATACAATCACAGACTTAAACAACTTAATTTGTCCAGGCGCCAATATGGTAAGCATAAAGTTCAAATCCGCCAGAAAAAAAAATGGATCGACAAATTCTGAATGGGAAATCAGGCTAAAAACCCAAATCCACAAATATAAAAAAAGAAAGAAGCTAAAACGATAATCAGGAAAAAAGCTTCGTGGATAAGATAGAAAATTGGAACTGTGACTAGCAGGGAGGAGCTAAACAAGAAACATGAAGAACTGAACCAAAGCATAGAAGCAAAAGAAGAGATATTGAGACGATACAGATACAAATCTGAACATTTTAAATAAAATAGAGGACATTTGAAAGCAATGAAAGCAAATTCTGCCAAAATGTGACCCGAGGAAAAACAAAAACAGAACGGAACGACCAAACACGACGGAAACAAAAGTCTCCTGGAGTAAGATATGGGAAGAACGACCGGATCACAATAGAAATGCCGAATAGCTGAAAGATATGAACTAGAGAGCACGAGGACACGGCGGGATACATGCATGGTAGTTTAAAAAACTTCACAATATTACACGAAAAGCTTGTCCACAACGTGACACAAACGTACCAGATTGGATGACAAAATGTAGAAGCACACCGATAGAGGAGGATATAGAGAAAGAAACTGCCCTCGCCAACAACAGATAGAGGAACTACTGACACAAATTTTGAAGAGTAACGCGTATGCAGAAAATGATTCAGTTTTTTTTTCCCAAAATATGATATGGTCCGCGATAGATAATTTCAAGTACAAAGAAGATGAACAGTCATTCGCACCTAATTTCAGGAGATATTTATCATATCGATTGCGGTAATTTATCTGACTAGAAAAAGATCCGACTGGTACTACGTAAGCTTGAAACGACTGAACACGACAAATTCATGAACTTCATCTAGCCACGTAAAGCCGCTAACAGAACTATTCTTTTCCATAAAAGATGTAAATGTTTAAACGTGACCTAAGACGATCATAACGACAAACATTGCGATGACTTCAAGTTGTCGGAAATAATAGCAGCCAATTTTAAATGGCTTGTATTTGCGGCGCTTCGTATTAATAGTGAATTGAAAACCAATATTAATGATATTATTCGCAAACACTCCAAGAAATTAAGGCAGAAGCCGTGAATGACAATTTCATCCAAACCACTAAGCAGAAGTTAATACTGGGGATATCATTTCAAACATTTTTTCTGTTTCAACAAAGTGTTGCTGTACAGTGAAGGGTTGTTATCCCCAAAACCCTTCAAAAAAGGATACGCAAGGGTTTTCACATGGATCATCCAGGAACAAACCGGATGAAAATTTTTATGAGAAGTTTCGTCTATTGGCGATCTATGGACCAATAGATAACCAACACGGTGAAAACGTGCAAACGCTGTGCTTTGACTGCCAAGGCACCTCCTACAACGCAAGACCCTAGTCTAAAGCTTAACAACCGTGGTATAGAATCCACATTGATAACGCGGGACTAGTAGAGGACTTCTAATACCTGATAGTAGTAGATAGCTACTCGAAATGGCCAGAGGTCCTGAGATGAAGAAAACTGACCATAGCAACAACTACGATTTTTTAATTAGAGTTGTTTACTCGTTTTGGGGTCGTGGACTGTCTGGTCAGCGACAACACTACGCAGTTAACCTCGGCAAATTCAGGGAATTCTGCGAAAGTCAAGGATATCACGACCTCTCAGTACCATCCCTGTAAAAACGGACAGCCCCAACGCTTTGTCGACACGCTAAAAACAACAATTTCTCCAAGTTTATAGAATCACGAGAAATCCTAACATACCAGATGCCGGATCCCCAGCTGAAATCGGGTTTGGGCGAAAAATCAAATCGGTTTTTGATAAACTGCTGTCCCAACACGCAACGCAACACAGAACTTTTACTGTACCAACAAAATTATTTAACCTCGGCGATATGTCTATTTTAAGCATTTTAAGAACGTTTCCTTTTAGGAACAGGACACGATCTCACAGAGAATCGGCAATGTAGCATACATCATTCAAGACCCAAAATGCGAACATAAAAGGCACCTGAAAACGCACACCTGATGATCAAGCAGGTGCTCGTCTGAACTCCAATCTCTGGTCCCCCCTCGCTAATCTTTCACGAAAAACACCCGTCTAGCCGAATCCACTGTGAAAAATTCCCCCCACTCTTTATCTGTGCCTAAATCAAAACGTGGATTCCATGAACAAAGCTTCTTTCTTAGAACTGCACGCCTGTGGAACTCTGTTCCGTCTGCCTGCTTCCCATCTGACTACAACTTGGATGTCTCCAACGTTAACAAATTCCTAATGAATTAAGTAAACACCTCATCAAATCTCCACACTAACGTACTGTACTTGCAATAACCCTTATCCCTGAGTAGCTTCCGGGCCTTGATATGTGGTGACCACCGTGTAAAAAAAAAAGCAGAATTATCATATGAAAAGGTAAAGGCAATCAAGATAGTATATGACGTTTTTGACATAGAACCTCTACAAATTGTGCTAGAACCAAGACAGAAAGAGAAAGGGCATAGACTCTTTGCTGGTCTTCCCTAAAAAGAAAAAAAAAATACTGATTTCACCAGAGGAAATTAGCTTGGGAGGGGTTGTAAAGGGGGAACATCCCTCTGAATGGACTCAACCACCGTCCATATATACCGGGACTCTTATGGATCCCAGGTGGGGTCTAGTTCTGGAGTTAATCTCGCGTGCTCGGTGGAACGCAAAACCCTCTTTTCATTCTGTAACGTTTTGTTTGTCTTTTATTAATACAAGTCTTGACTTACACCGGTGTCCTGTTTTTATTGTGACTAATCCAGAGCCATAACAACCTATTTGTATGGAATTTCGCACAAATATACTTTATGCATTTAGGAATGTTCTTGGATGTCGTATTGGAATAACTCTGATAAGTGTCGAATTTGATCATCGTTAAAATAGGATTAAAAAAAGGAACAGTCCGATTTTGTTAACGCATTTATACAGCCTAACATCATAAGCGAATTTGAAAAGTTTTATCAGCGCACATGGAGGAGCGCCCAACGTATAAAATAAAGACTAAGTTATTTGATAAGACAGATGCGCATTAAAAATGAATGTTTCTGTTTAGAGCACAAATAAACAATACTACTTGACTTTTGCATCATAAACTTTAATTTGAGCCATCATATAAAAATAATTTTATAAAATTAACAGTAGGTTCTTTACAGTGCAATGTAGACTATAATTTACAATTGTTGAATAAGTCACTGCAGAGAGATATGTGAAGACCCTTCCCGGAACTAAAGTAATAAATCGATCTGATTAAAAAAAAATGAAGGATTTATTTATTAATTTCGATGACAATAATAGTATTAGAAGCGTGAAACATTCGTTGATTCTCATTCAATCCCGGGCGACGTCGGGTCGCTCTGTTAGTTATTTTTATTTAATACTAGCGGAAGTGACGTCCGGCTTTGCCCGGTCGTAAAATACGCTTAACCCTTAGGCTACGCTGGCTGTTAATTTTTTAACACCTAGTTTTTACTATTACAAACAACTGCAACAATGGTGTCACCCAAAGACTACAGAATTCTATGCCCTAACTGCATAAATCAATCAATGAAACCCATGTTTGAAACCCATGTTTGTTCTTTGATAAAAAAATTATTTTTCAAACCCTTAGACTTGATTTTATGTGATGTGAAAAAAATCACAACGATCGGAGTCAATGTGTGTAAAGATACCATCGTAGACCAAAGGTTAAATATCATATTTTAATTTGTCAAATTTTCGTATATATTATTATTATTAGGGCTAGGACAACAGCATATTCTTTTCATTGTTTTGACTCTCGAGTGTGTATCCGTTGATATCTGATGTGCTTTAATATATATATATATATATATATATATATATATATATATATATATATATATATATATTATTCATTATTCTTTATTTTTTAAGATTTTGAAAAGTTCTGAAACCTTTTTAATTTTTGTATTTTAAGTTTGAAATTTCAATTTTAAAAATTAAAATACAAGGTTTGAAAAGATCTGAAACCTTTTTAATTTTTGTATTTTAAGTTTGAAATTTTAATTTTTAAAATTAAAATACAAGGTTTGAAAAGATCTGAAACCTTTTTAATTTTTGTATTTTAAGTTTGAAATTTTAATTTTTAAAATTAAAATACAAAGTTAGAAAAGATCTGAAACCTTTTTAATTTTTGTATTTTAAGTTTGAAATTTTAATTTTTAAAATTAAAATACAAGGTTTGAAGAGATCTGAAACCTTTTTAATTTTTGTATTTTAAGTTTGAAATTTTAATTTTAAAAATTAAAATACAAAATTTGAAAAGTCCTGGAACCTTTTTTAATTTTTGTATTTTAATTTATTATAGAGCCGTGATTTCAAAAGTTAAAAAAAGGTATTTGGGTGCCATCAGAGAGAATCGAAACCGAAAGCAAATCTGTAGCATTCAAAGCGAGTGACGTCACCACTGTGCCAACATGACATGTATATGAACTGACTAAAAATAAACTAAGATAAATGTACAAAATGTATGACCACTTTTTCTATTTTGATCTATTTTTAACCCCTTAAAAACTGTTTTAACCTGGTAAAGGCCAATAAAAGAGCGGCCCATAATAATCCAATCATTTGAGGCCACTAGCGCAACTCTGAGACTTTTAGTTTCGGAGGAGATAGACTTTTAAAATATGGAGAACGACAGGCAATTAGATTATAGAAGATTGTAGTGGTATCTGTGAAAGTAAACATAATTTTCTCGATTTTCATTTAGACGTAGTTTATCTTGCTTGGCAAGATCGAACCAACGGTTTTTCGGAGAAAAGGTGTGTGCAGGTATGGGGGGACATAATAGCAACGCTGCAATACTGTTGTTACCATATGTACCTAATATATTCACTTTCTTCTAATCGGAATATGAACGTGCACACGGTAGATGTCGTCTTTTTTACTTTACCATTTCTTCTGTTATCCTGTAGACATTACTAGTGATTTCATTTCTTTGACGTGGTAGGTCTTCCTTAATAAAAGGATCCTTAATTAAAGTTTGTGACCAGAGGGCACGCGTATGTATTTCTATGGATATATCACAAGAGTTTATATAATAACATACGGCAATGTTGACACTTGTAGGTCCTATGACGAAACATAGAAAACATGGCCGCCAATATGTAACGTTACTTGCCAATATGTAAAATGCAAAAATGTGACCTCTGGAAACATGAAACGAAATGTGTTTTTAAAGTTTTTCGCCTTTTCTTTCGTTTTTTTTTTTTGCGTCTTTGTTTTTACAAACATTTTTGCGTATTTTTTTTTCGACGTTATTTTGCGTTTTCTGACGACTTTTTCTTTCTTTTCTTCGACCTTTTCGTTCATTTTAAAAACTTTATTTGCGTTTTTTTTTTCGACTTTTATTTCCGATTTTTTATAAATATTATTTTAAATTATTTCATCAAGAAATTCGCCCATTTGTTTGATATGAGAATTGAAATAAAACAATAAAACAATAACAACATTAGTACAGAAAACGAAACTGTGACTATTTTTTATTATCATTATTTGATAAAGAAAAACAAAGATAAAGTAAAAGTTATAAAGACTATGTAAAAACTGTCGCTTCTAGTTTTTTTTTTTGAATAAAAACCAAAAACAAAGAAAAAATCAACAAAGAGAAAGTCCAAATTAAAACGTGAGTCAGCATTGACGCAAGCACAAAAATATTACAGCATATTTCGTTTCAAGTTTCCAGAGGTCGCATTTTGCATTTCCCAACTGACGTCAGATATTGGTGGCCATGTTGTTTATTCCGGCACTATCTGATATAGACGCCACCATTTAGGTTAACACCTTGCATGATTGATTTTCTTGGTTTCTCATAACCGTATTCTTTTTCTCCTCCTCCTCTTCCTCCTCCTCCTCCTACTACTACTACAATTATTGTTGCTATTATTATTATTATTATCATTATTTTATTATTATTAATATTCTATTATTATTTTTATTGTTGTTATTATTATCTTTTTAATATTTTATTATTATTTTATTATCAATATTTTATTGTTATTGTTATCATTAATATTGTTTATAATTATTATTATTTTATTATTACTTTTACTATGATTATTATTATATTACTATTATTATTAATTGTATTATTATTATTATTATTATTATTATTATTATTATTATTCATTTCAAGTTTTCAAAAAGGTCCATTACTCTTCACCTCTTCCAATAACCTTTGCAAATAAATTTGGATTATCGCCCCAGCCGCTTCCAATTGATTTTTCGCTGGTAATAAGCATTGGTCACTGCAAGAATTTGGCTGTCAATAAGCTTCCCTTAACAGCCCCAGCCCATTCTATATTCAACCAGTGAATGTCTGATTGGTGCTTTCTCTCTTTTGTTTTTTCCATTCTACTCGACCATTGTCGACTATTTTGTGAGGTGAAATTAAATGCCAGCACTTTAATGCTATTAAAGGGTGGAGCTTATAATTATACGGTTTCAGTTTTCTTTTGGCTATAACGTGTTCCTCTATTTTCATCATTATTATTAACTAGGTGTTTATACACATGCCGTCATCAAAATATTCTCTTGGAATAAAACCCGCTGTGTTCCCCGATAAATTATTATTATTATTATTATTATTATTATTATTATTATTATTATTATTATTATTATTATTATTATTATTGGCTCACAAGGAGCTTTCACACATGTCATCAAAGATCTCTCCTTGAAAACAGCCTGTGGTGTTCCCTGGAAGCTGAGCGACAACAAGTCTTCCCATATTTCCAGTACTCTCTACCTCCTTTGATGACATTCACAAATGAATTTGCGTTATCGCAACAGCCGCTTAATATTGATTTGTCACTGGCAGCAGCTATTGGTCTCCACTGGAATTTGAGTGGCAATAAGCCTCCCGAAGTGCCCAGTTCTTTTCGCACTTGTCCAACGGAGGTCTGGTCAGCGCTCTCTCCTCGGTCTTTCCATCCTCCTTGAATCTTTCTCGGCTATTTGGCATAACTCTTTTTTGGGGGGAATGAGGCGGTGATGAGGCAATGGAAAGGGGATGGGGTAGGGTATAGAGATCATATAGATATGCAGCTTCAATGTTCTTGGTTTCATGTAACGCTACTTTATGTTATGCCTCTGCAGCAGTTTGCCCGCGCATGGGGCACATGTGTTTAGTCTCCGCATTCAATGGTTTTCCTTAATATTGTAGCTGTTTTTATTATTGTTATTCCCTGTATTTTTCCCACCATTCCTCTGGTTCCAATTTCTTACATTCTTTTTCAAAGCTTTCCGGAATTGTTCCTAGTGCTCTTATTATTATAGGTATTATCTTGATTTTCTTCATCATCCCTATCCCTTTCAGCTCTCAGGCTAGCTCTGTGTATTTGCTCCGTTTCTCCTTTTCTTTGACATTCCCCCCTGTGGTCGGCTGGAATAGCAAAGTCCACATTTTGACAGGACTTTTTTTTCTTATTAATTATTACAACATCCGGTCTTCTTGCTTGGATGGGTTTGTCTGTCTGTATGTCCATATCCCATAGGAGTTTGTGATTCTCATTTTCAACTATTACTGGCTTATGTTTATACCATTTGTCCGTGCGTCCGAGATGCAGTTGTTCGCATAATTCTCAGTGTACTGACCTCCTCATTTGGTTGTGCCTGTTCTCGTATTCCTTTTCGGGTAATTCGCTGCATTCACTTACTATATGGTTTATGGTTTCGTCTGTTTGTCTATAGAGTCTGAATTTGGTGTTTTCTTGTGTTTTGTCGAGCTTTGCTTTGATGGGGGTTGTTCTTATCGAGTTATCTTGTGCTGCAGTTATTAGGGATTGAGTTTTTCGGTTTAAATGTCCTTTTCGCATCCATGTCCAAGTGTTTTCGTTATTCTCATCTTTTGTCATCTCTTTTCATTAAAACGTGACAGGACTTTTTTTTCTTATTAATTATTCCGTGTAGTTGTTTCTCTTCTCATTTTGCTTTTTTCGTCCTATCTTTGTCTCTCTATTTATTTTTTTTGGTTGATTTTTCTGTCTCTCCGTGCCCTGATTATCCTTTCAGTGTTCTGCATTTTTCTATTTTTGTCATTCACACAATCTTCTATGCAAACTAATCCTCTCCTGCTGTCTTTCCTTTTCACGTAGAGTCGGTCAACATCGTCCTTTTGGTGAAGTGTTTTTTGTTGTTTTTTTTTTTTTTTTTTTTTTTTTTTTTTTTTACTCATGTTCACCCCTTACAAAGCATACCGTCACTTGGATGTAAGGAGCTACACTATTTGGGCCATGTCTAGGAAAGATAAACACGATATTTGCTTATGTTACATTTAAACTTCGGCATATCAGTACAGCCAGGGAGGCAGGCAGCAGGAAGGGAATTCCAAAGTCTAGCTGTTCGAAGGAAGAAACTATTAGAAGAAAGCCTTCTAGCATTTACGTACATCAAAAGTGAAGGGATGAGATATTGTTGTTAAGCGAGTTTATCTGGATATGTACGTCGAGGTGGTACAAGTGAAACAAGTTCATCAGAACACATTCCATTAAAATATTTGTAAAACAGGCACAGTGATGCAACATTGCAGCGATGAGACAGGGACTGGAGCTTAGTTGATAGATTAACAACTCTTTATCTAATAGGGAGAGACTAGCGGTAAATGTACTCGCCCAGATGTGGCAACAATACTCCATGCATGGGCGAATGGTGGTGGCCTTGTAATGGTACAGGATACTCTTAGATGGGAGTAGTCTTCTAGCTAGATAGAGGGAACCCACCTACTTTATAGCAGCCTTTGCAATGTCCTCTATGTATTTGTTCCAGTTCATATTTCCTGCAAATGTTAGGTCGAGGAGTTTGAAGGTAGAATTCTCAGGTATAGTGCTATTTGTCATGGATATAGGAGTTTGGAGAGGCATCTTGCAATTGTTAAAGGAAAGCAGTTTAGCCTATCGACATCACTTTACCTTATTTTCCTGTTCATATCTTTCAGCTCATTTTTCTTTCCATTGAATAATACCCGTCCCATATCGAAATATAGCTAGTCCATGTGTTTACCGCGAATACTTTGTCTCTCCCATTCAATCTTGACTTAAGAACCAACTGTAGTATTCTCTTGTAGTATTTTCCTATTATTTATATCAATTCAGCTTCTTTTATTTTATCTAATTCCACAATTCCTAAGTAGGTGTATCCTTCTTTTCTAACCTCTTTTATCATTTTCCCATTCAAATGTTTATTCCTTTACTTTCAACAATTTTCCCCCTTTTTAATTGCAAGGCACATGACTTTTTTCATGCTAAATCCAATACCTATATAATTATATAATTACTTAATATTTGAACAGTTCGTACAAGCATATTTAGCTGGTATTTGTTCTTTGCATACAACTTTAAGTCATCCATAAATAATAAATACTCCTCTTTTAAAACTCATCACGTAATATGAACGACAAGGGCACCATACACAAAATAAATGATAATGGCGACAAGCTGCCCTTTTGAAATATCCCTCATTTCCCATAGACTCCCCAATATTTTCTCCATTTGATGTTAATGACACTTTCCATTGTTTCATGCTTCTTTCACAGAAATCTCGCATATTCGCGGCTATTCAAAATCTTTCCATACTTTCCCGAGACAAAATCTCACAGAAGAGATGTTGCGAGTTTGTCTCTGATGTATCGTTATTTTCATGGAAAGTGTTCGACTGAGCTTCAATCTATGGCCCCCCCTCGCAAAACTTTCACAAGAAACACTCGTCTAGCTGTAAACACTATCAATAATTCCCCCCACTCTTTATCTGTGCCTAAACCTAAACGTAGATTCCATGAACAAAGCTTTTTTCTTAGAACTGCACGCCTGTGGAATTGTCTTCCGTTTTCCTGCTTTCCGGCTGACTACAATATGGTTGTCTTCAAGTCTAACGTAAATAAGTTCTTGATGAGCCGTTCCGTATAAGTTATCAAATTTAACAAATTTTCATTACTAATGATTATTATATTGTCCAATTTCTACTGTACACTCTTTAACCCTTATCCTTGAGTGGCCTCTTGGCCTTGATAATGAGTTGATACCTATGAAAAAAAAGAAAAGAAAAAGTACAATGTGAACATGTTCTAATTGAATCGTCCCTCAAAGTAATCCAAGTTACAAAATTCCCACTGTTTACTATGCTAAAATCACAATGACTAATGTATACCTATTAACCCTTATCCTCGAGTGGCCTCTGGGCCTTGAAAGTGGTGACACCCATGTAAAAAAAAAATCTTTGTGGCATCCATGACATGTATAATTTTGTCGATCTTTTCTTACAGTCCTGAAGTATTGTCCTATCAATAAGCAACTAATCCTTGGCCCCTCTACTACACACTTTTTTTTTTTTACTCCGGTAAGATCTCTTGCTGCCCCAAATATTTGTAAATCTCATCTGCCAAAATGCCTGTCAACAGTTTCCACATCAGTGGAAGGCAAGTGATGGGCCGATAGTTATCAACCACAGTGCCCTTTGAAATATCCTTCTGGTAGAGCATTGTTCTTCCCACGCGTGCGCCATTCAGGAATTATATCCGTCATCATTTCATAAATTTGAGATACAATCCTTCCATACAAGGTAGTAAAGTTTTTTTTAGCCAATACTCCTGTACACCATATGGTCCAGGACCTTTCTAATTTTGAATTTTTTACATGATTCACTCCCTTTTATCTTGCCCACTTTTCACTACATCTTGAGGTTGCTTGAACTTTGTATTTAATTCCTCACATCTTCCATCCAAAAAAGTACTTCCATTATGTTTCTATTTTTACACTTCAAGATCACTCCAAAATTTTGTTCACTCTTTTGACTTCAGTACTTCATTTACGTAATTTGACCATGTTAATTATTTATTTCATAGAACTTCTTCTGGTCCAGACTAAATAATCTATTCTCTTTGAACGGTCGAGTTCTCTCTTCATATTTCTTCACTTTCGCACTTTTGCTTGCATTCTTTGTTCGGCCGGCTATCCATCTATCCATCCACCGCCGCCGTGGCCGGGATTGAACTTACTACACGAGTTTCTAGTGTAATTCAATTATAGTCGGTAGCTGAATACTTGATGCTTTGCCAGGGCTTTCAAGGGTATTTTTTTTATCGTTACGCAATCATTAGATGGGGCGCCTACTACGGCTTAAGAGTAGCCCATCTACCTTCGATAGAAGGATAGACCGTGCCAGTTTCTCAGCATGGTATTTTACCTCGCGGTAAATACAGCACCTCGCATAAAGGACAGTTTAATTCTCTTTCTTTTCACTCTGTACTTTCTCTGTCTTCCAATTGTCCTCTACATCCTTTCTTAATTTTTTATGTCATCTTCTTTCTTTTTCTCCACGTTGGTTCGTTTGGCGTTCACCTCTTTTCAATTAAAATTTTTCTGCGACTGAAATACTTCCCGCTAAATTATTTCTTGCATTTTACATGTTTCGTTACTTCATTTACTTTAATCTGAACTTTCAGCGTTTTTCTGCCATGATCTCATAACTTCTTTTTCCTTATACCATAATCGCTTTCAGTCTTTCAACGATCCCTCTCACTTCCTCGGTTTCTTCCAATACCTCGTCATCAGATTCCCCATTATTACTAATTAGTCTGGGTGTCCGGCGTTGCCCGGATGGTTGAAGGTGTGTGTTAAGAAAAAAAAAAAAAAGAAAAAGTGGTAGTAGGCAGGCTCGAACCCGTGCCGTGAAGGAGGAAAAGAACGTGAAAAAAAAAAAAAAACGTGACGGCTTTGCCGTTGCGTCCATCGACAGACCGGAAATGGCGAAGGTTTAAATTAAGGCTAGTCAATCGAAAAGAGGGGATGACTTTCGAAAATATAGGCGAAAAAAGCGACCCCTCCTTGTAGAAAAGTGCTTAGTCGACGGTGAAGGAATGAATGTTCTTGGCCAATTTTTCGATATTTGTCGTCCGAAGGGTCGTGTTTCAACATGATAGCGATCTAGTGAAAATCCGTCAGAAGTTTTAGGCAAAAATACACACATACATGATGATTGCAACGTCTTGTAAGACGAGTGCCACTCCCTCAGACACTTAAATTCCATGAGCCCCAAAATGACTTTCATTGCCAAAGGACCATTTTAATAGACAAATGCCTGAGTGAGTATCTATACACAGATGATGTTACAGAGTCTTAGCTTTGTACGGCAGCTAAGTCTCTCTCTCGGTTCAAAATGTTGAGATCCAGCAACAAGCAAGAGCAAGATAGCCAGCAACAAGTTAAACTGCAGACCAGCTTAATGCGAGTACTGGTCTCGCGCTTTATGTTTTTTTTAAATCAGAGATTTGCTTCTCCTAGAAAGGTTGCCTTCACCACAGCTTACGGGAGCCCTCTCCACTCCAACACACACATACATACACACACGGTACTAGTTGGCCGTTGACCCTGAAAAAGGGTTCATTTGCCCTTTGGAAAGTCTTGTTTTTTATCTTTCAGGGAGACTAGCCACCCTCCTCACCAAACAAGTCTGGTGGGGGAACCAGTTTAGTCGCTGGTGACCCACCATGAGGCAGGTAGTACTGGGTTACATTGTATCAATAGTATATGAACTGACCTGACATATAACACCTGCATGAATTAACGGAACAGCAAGTGTGTGATCAGACAAGAGCAATACGGAAGAATGGCTAATTATCACAGCTTGAATTAGAGGCAATAAAAATACATACATACATACCTGCATGCATACATACATAGATACATACATACATACATACATTTAAACAGACAGGTGACATTTATATAATAGATTACATCGTTCTGTGTTTAGTCTCCATTTCCTGCTACTTCATTCACATCTTCCACTACATTCTTTGTTCTTTCCCCATTACATCTGCGTTCACCTGTCTTTTTATTGCCTCTAATTCAAGCTGTGATAATTATCCATTCTTCCGTATCTTGCCTGATCAAACACTTGCTGTTCCGTTAATTCAAACGTTCCTCGTTCTCTCCATTCTCTAAACATACTTTTTCTGTACTCCTTAATAGGCTTTCCATTTTCATCATAAAGATTGCTTCTGAGAAAGCACTCCAATATTATCGTATTAACCTCTTTATTCCACTTCATTTCAGCAGTTGCAGGTTCACCGCTGGTTTCTCGCTGATGTTCCGAAATACGCCTGCCGGGCGTGAACCCTTCACTTTGAGTTCCGATCTCATTAGCGCCGTTATTTTCAATCATTCATGAGAAGTTTAGTGAATTTTAGATTTTACAACCTCCTGTGTTTTGTTTTATTCGAGACATTATCTCTAGTGGTTTCAAATCAGAATTATTCTTCTTCAAGATGGTTGGTCTACCCAGAGCTACTGGTTTTAAAGCGTCAGTTATTCGCCCGATGCACCCACTGCCATCAGTAACACAGACCTGCCACGTTTAGAGACAAAGCCACGCGAGAAGGCTAGGAGTAAGATTAGATTTTCAACGGCTAAAGATTATTATTGGCTCATAACGAGCTTTCACACAGGTCATAAAGGATCTCTCCTTGAAAATAGCCCCTGGTGTTCTTTGGAAGCTGAGTAACAACAAGTCTCCCCAGTTATCCGGTGCTCTCCACCTCTTCTGATAACATTTGCAAATGAATTTGCATTATCGTGACAGCCACCCAGAATCGATCCATTGCTAGCTGTGGTCATTGGTCTTCACTTGAATTTGAGTGGTAATAAGCCTCCCCAATGTCCTAGTTCTCTTTGCACTTGTCCAGCGGAGTTCTAGTCAGTGCTCTCTCCTCGGTCTTTCCATCATCCTTGACCCTTCTCGGCTATTTGGCATCATTTTTTTGTGGGTGGGGGCTGTGATTGGGTGATAGGACGGAATGAAGGAGGAGATGAAAATAATAATAATTATTATTGTTAAAACAACGGCTTTTAAAACGAGAATTTTTACTTCTGTACATACATGCCGATAGGTATGTAATCGTGAGTAATTTATGGATGACAGTGTCGCCCTGTAAAACGCTTCTGTTTCCTGTGTTTTTCACCGTTGAAAGATACGCTAGTCACTGGGGACAGGTGTGCGCAGGTGTCTATTATGAAATTTCTAACGTAATTAATTCGTCCATTCTTAAACGACATACGTCAGCTGGTGGAATGTGACACATTATTATTTTTTTTAAAAAGACATTTCCTTCTTGTGCGTTTCATATTGTTAACTTCAGTGAAAAGAATTCTCCCACTTCACACAAATAGCTTTCAAAAAAAAAAAAAAACGTTTAAAAAGAAAAAAAGACAAGTAAAAACAATGTAAACAAAAAATTATGTAAAATGCAAACATTGTAGCCGTTCTAAAAAAATGTAAATTGAGATGTTGCAAAAAACGAATGGAAACCTTCAAATAAACACAGTAAAACAACGGTTACAAAATACTAATCATTTCCATAGAAAGGTTTTAAATCTCAGCTTCAAACGCTCGCCATATCTAGTCACTGGGAAAAATTTTGGAACTGTAAAACTGCAGCTTGTAGTTGGCTACATCTCTATCTCTACTATTGTAATGTTGTGACCCTTTGGGCTGTTATCATAGCGTAGTATCTGTGTTAACTGTGGCAAGCAGCGCCAAGAGTCAAAACATTATCATTGGCTCACATGGAGCTTTCACTCAAGTTAACAAACGATCTGATTGGAAACCTGTAGTGTTCTCTGGAGGCTGAGTGACAACAAGTCTCCCCAGACGCCCAGTTCTCTCCACCTCCTTCGATAGCATTTGCAAATGAATTTGCATCATCACAACAGCCTCTTACTATTGATTTCTCGCCGGCAGTGGCTATTGGTTTACACTGGAATTTGAGTGGCACTAAGCCTCCCCAAAGTTCCAGTTCTCTTTGCACTTGTCCAACCGAGGTCTGGCTGGTGCTCTCTCCTCGGTCTTTCAGTCCTACTTGACCTTCTCAGCTCTTCTTCTTCTTCTTCTTCTTCTTCTTCTTCTTCTTCTTCTTATTATTATTATTATTATTATTATTATTAATTGATTTGAGCGACATCAGGTCGCTGGATCATTTATTATGATTAGAAAAATAAACAATTAGATTGTGAAAAAGTGATTGACAGTTGAAATAATATCGCTACAAAAGGAATGTGAAAATAGAAAATAAATTTAAACATGATTTTCGTTTGCATAAACAAATAGCTAGATTGATATTACATCAGCTGTTGGTTTGAGACACGTAGTGAGATATAGATTTGGGGAGATTCTGGTCAGTCGTTAGCTGGACATCAGAGAGAACGGATGACTCAAAGGGGGGAGTTGGTCTCTCCATGACCCAAGGAGCTGTGTTTCCTCAGGCAATCAAGATGTAAAGACTTTGTAATCTTTGAAGATGTCAACTGAAATCATGGAAATAAATGTTTGTAAATAATTCAGGTGTGTGTTGTCTTATTTACATCTGTTAAAAAGAACTATTGGTCTACAATTGTTCTGATACGTCCACGTCAATCGTTTGCTATTAGAACTGTTGCATAAATGTTAAAATATACACACTAGTCGATCAACTAAATGTTACAACATATATACATACACGAATATACAGATAAAATGTAAACTCCCACTATTCAACATGTACATCGTTACGGAACATATTCCTATACACACACAACGTAACATACGTCTTTTTGGTGCCGTATATGACACTATTATATAAAGAAATGCTGTGTGTGTATCTATGTGTGTGTGTGTCTGTGTGTGAGAGAGAGAGAGAGAGGGAGAGAAAGAGAGAGAGAGAGAGAGTTCGTAGCTATAGACTCAAAAACAACTGGACCGATTTTTATGAAATTTCACATGAAGAGACTTTATGTACCTGGCAGAGTTCTTAGATATGTTTTATATCGGTATGTCTTCGATAAGTATCGAAAATGGATATTCGAAATAATCAGAGGAAAGAAGGAACAGGCGATTGCGACCAAAGTGTACACCTTACACAGCCTAACATCACAAGAGCATTTGAGAAGTTTTATTACCACACACGCTCAAATACCCGACATATAAAATCAACAGTAAGTTCTTTGATATGATAGGGGCTCGCTCGAAATCAATGTTTCGGTTTTAAGCTCAATTGCACCATGATACTTAACTTTTTCATTTTAAACTAAAATTCAAACCATTATCAGAGCACAAGCAGTACGTCTAGTCATATAAAATAAAAAAATATGTTCTTTGACATGACAGCGGTGTATTCGAATAGAATGGTTCAGTTCAGAGCACAATTGAAACATGATACTTGACTGTTACATTTTAAATTTTAATTAAAGCCAATATAAATAAAAAAAATAAATTATTAAAATTAACAGGCAATATAGACTACAATGCATTGTGGACGAAGTCACTTCGAGAAGGCATGTGAAGCTACCTTACAGTGCACCGCGATGGGTCCCGAATTAGAGAAGCCAATTAACTGATTTGATTTAAAAACAGGCAATTGCCCCGATTTTGATGACAATTAAATATGGGAACGTAAAACATTCGTTGACCATCATTCAATTTCGGGCAACCCAGCTAGACTACTTATATATAAAAGTCAGTTTGCGTGTGGATGAGTTCGTTCTCTATGGACTGCAAAACGGCTGAGCCCCTTCTTTTTATCTAAAATTACGCAAAAATGTACTTTATGTACATGGGAGTGTTCTTAGAGAGGTTTTATATTAAAATACATCTGATGTCGAAATTCCATGATTGAAAAAATCACATTGAAATCGATTTTGACCAAACTTAACATTTTTATACAGCTTAGCATATCAAGTGTATTTGAGATGTTTTATCACCGCACAAGCAGAACCAGACTTATAAAATCAACAGTAAATTCTTTGATGAGAAAGAGACAAATTAAAAATGAATATTTCTGTATAGAGCCATTTTCCTTGACTTCTGCATTTAAAAATTTAATTCAAGCCATTATATAAAAATAATTTCGTAAAAGAAACGTAAAATTCTCTTTAGTACAACGTACACCTACAATGAATTGTGAAGAAAATCAGAGTGAGGGGCCAGTGAAGATTCTTCCAGATACACCACAAAGAGTTGCTGTCTAGAAGAGGCAATTGATTGATTTGATTGACGACTTGGCGATTTCATCGATTTCGATGGCAATAAAAATATTGGAAGTTCGGAACATTTGTTGATCTTCATTCAATCTGAGCAACGTCGGGTCTCTTTTCCAGTATATATATATATATATATATATATATATATATATATATATATATATATATATATATATATATATATATATATATATATATATTTGGTAAAAAAACGGGGAAAAAGTGCTTAATACGTTAGTAGAGCTAAATAGTTCTTTTTATTATTTCAACCTCGGGTGTACTAAATTCATTATAGATTGTTTCAATATACGAGATAAAAATTATCTGTCTATATCGTCAGACTATTTAAGTTAAAATAAATTAAACGAAATAGAATGTTATGAAAAAACATTATCTTTCCTTTAATTTATTTTAAATTAAATCATCTGACTTTAGAGATGGACTAGCATGGGTGTCCGGCGTTGCCCGGCTATTTGGAGGTGTATGTTGAGCAAAAAAAAAAGAAAGAAAAAGCGGTCAATTTTTTTAAATTTGACCCCTATTGTGACCCCTTAAATTTTATTGTTTTGGGATCAAATCAAGTTATTAAGTTAGATCTATCTCCAACGAACCTATATCTAAAATTCCACGTGTGTAGACCCAAAATTGTCGGAGGAGTTTGGTAGAGGTCTCAAAGGTCAAATCGGGAACTTTCACTCCTTAATCACCAAATTTCTGGCCAAAAACCGACCACATTGATTTTCCCAAATCTCAGTACCCTGTATATCAAATTTCGAGTCTGTAGACTAAAAATTGACAGAGTTATTGCGTAGGGAAATGTACACACGCACACGCACAGACACACACAGAGACACTTTCACTTTTATAGATATACTAGCATTTCAGCCCAGCGTAGCCCGGGTGTTTGGATGTGTATGTTGAGCAAAAAAAAAAAAAGAAAAGTGGTAGTAGGAAGGCAGGCTCGAACCCGTACGCAAAGGAGGAAAAGAACGGGGTAAAACCTAATGCTTATGCTGTTACGACCACCGCCAAACCGGAAGCGACATTTTTAAAAAATTACGGCTAGACAATCTAAAGGAGAGGATAACTTTAAAAAATATCGGCGAAAAAAGTGACTCTCTTGTAGAAAAGTGCCTAGTTGAAGAGGAAGATACTAATGTTTTTAGCCAATTTTTCGATATATGTTGTATGAAAGGTCGAACTTTAAAACGATACTGATATTGGTAAAATCCGTCGCCTCTATTGAAAGTTTAAGGCAGACATGCAAACAGACATACATATATACATTTATATATTGGTAACTAAAAATTTTCGACCCAAACTGATGAGGAAGCTTGCCTTCTCTCTGAATACCCTTAATATAAAATTTCAAATATTTAGACCAGAAATTGTCTGAGTAATTTGGAAGAGACCGCAGAGGTCAATTTTTTAAAAAACTTTGACCCCTATTACGACCCCTTAAAATTTATTGTTTTGGGCTGAACTCAAGTTATTAAGTTAGATCCGTGTCCAAGGACCTATATCTAAAATTTCAAGTGCGTACACCCAAAAGTTTGGTAGAGTTCTCAAAGGTCAAATCGCTGAACTTTGACCGCTTAATCGCCAAATTTCTATTTCTGGCCAACAACCGATCACATCGATTTTCCCAAATCTCAGTACCCTGTATATCAAATTTCGAGTCTGTAGACTAAAAATAGACAGAGTTATTGCGTAAGGAAATGTACACGGACACACTAAGACACACACACACGTTCACTTTTATAGATATATAGATAGATAATTTCCATCCCGTATATATATATATATATATATATATATATATATATATATATATATATATATATATATATATATCAATCACTGTTAAGCATGTCGATTTTTTGTTGATTCTTAAACGATAATACGGTTAATAGAGTCTTCAACCTTGAAAAATCTATTCCCTAGAAAAATAGCCTATATTTTCTGGACACACACACACACACACACACACACACACACACACACATATATATATATATATATATATAAATATATGAAACATTATATATATATATATATATATATATATATATATATATATATATATATATATATAGTAATTTATAAAATATATATGGCGATTTAGCTACACTTAATATTCCGCGTTTCACCCACTCTAGGACTCCCCAGGCTTATGCTAACTAACTAGCTCTACCTACGTATTGAGCACTTTTGAAGTAAATACTTAAAGTTTACTCATAAATTTATACTTTTGAAGTTTACGCATAAATCTATACTTTCGTATATTAATTTTATGTGAGTAAATTAAGTAGTTATGTATATATATATATATATATATATATATATATATAATCGAGGTAAGACTGATTATTAATACTATATATATATATATATATATATATATATATATATATATATATATATATAATCGAGGTAGACTGATTAGAAATAAGATGAAAAATCCTGATAGATATTACTTAGCCAAAAAGGAGAAGCTCAATATTTAAGAATAGAGCAATATATGAGTTTAGTGCTAGCCGCATTTCATTTCCTCTGATGCCATTATTGAAAATCCATGGATTAAGGAAATCAACATAACCCCTGTTATATATTCCTTTTGTCAAACAATAACTTCGTAATTCGAATATATGTGTCTATATATTGTTTTTTTTCAGAATTTAAATACAACCACTAAACTTATATATATATATATATATAATAAGGTTTTAGCAATACCGGGTATAAACTAACATAAAAAAAACCTAACCTAGATTTAAAACAGGTTAAGAAACTAGATATCCAGGCTAAATAAAGTCCACAAGAAAGGAATAGGCCAACCAGAGGTAAAAATAGGTCTTTGTCCGGTAAGTGCATGTTCATTGGCTGATAGGGAGGGCACAGTGGATACTAAAAAGCTGATTGGCTAACTAAAATCTCAATAGAAGGTGTGTATATAAAAACGACAGACAACCACAAAATTCGCGCATAAGCCTAAAGAGTCCTAGAGTGGATGAAACGCGGAATATTCAGTGTAGCTTAATCCCCATATATATTTTATAACTTACTAACTAGCTCTACCTACGTATTGAGCACTTTTGAAGTAAATACTTAAAGTTTACTCATAAATTTATACTTTCGTATATTAATTTTATGTGAGTAAATGAAGTATATATATATATATATATATATATATATATATATATATATATATGTATATATACAGGACGGAATACATTACGTCATGCATGACGTCAAATGCTCTAACTCATTATGTATGCCGTTCAAATGCTCTGACTCAATATGTATGCCGCTCTCCATTTGGGGGCACCAAGTTGCTTAAAGGGAAAATTATTCCCAACTACCTACCTAAATGCACATTTGTAAATAATTGAATTCATTCAAAACCTATCGCAAAAACAAAAACAAATAATATATCTATCTATCTATATATCTATAAAAACAGAGATGTGTGTGCCACAGACGATTTCTGATTGGTTAATCCAATAATCACATCTCCTAAAAAACAATCGTTTCTACGCTCTTACCTTTACCATAAAATATTATGGCTTTATTTATTGTCCATCTTGGAAGGGTTTAATTTTTTAATAACTTGTTATTTACAAATTTAAAAAATACGAAACTATTATGCGAAACTAAACTGCACGAAATACGCGCACACACGCACACACACACGTTCACTACCGTCACGTTGTTATGGCAACCAAACCCGCTGACTTCTTTTTCTCATTTCACTCGTGGTCTTAAATTAGATTCGAATAAGTTGCCAAAAAACAAATATATAACAAATAAATGTTATCAAAGGCAAATTTTTCGTGTTTTTATTCAATTTAACATGTTTATTCAGCTCGAAAAGCATACAGTGTTTACCGATGTATTGGAAAATTCAAGATGGCGGCCGATTCTCTCTTTAACACGGTAAGTTTGGAAAAAGGTGTAATAAATAAAAAACCGGTTAAAATACTGTTAAAAACTCGCTCAATATATGTTACCGTGACATAGGTTGACATATATTCGGCGGGTTTTTAATAGTATTTTGTATAGTTTTTTATTTATAACACCTTTTCCCAAACTTACGGTGTTAAAGAATGTGTGAGACGCCATCTTGAATTTTCCAACACATCGGTAAACACTGTATTCTTTTCGAGCTGAATAAACATGTTAAATTGAATAAAAACACGAAAAATATATCCAGTTTTTATCGGTTTTTTACCTTCTCTGCAGAAGTACAAAAAAAAAACAAACAAAAAAAAAAACGGAAGGTACTTTTACAGAATGTTAAACTAACCCTAACCGATGTTTTATGTTTAGTTTAGGAAAAGTCAGAAGAAATAAAAGTCATTATTGCATGAAATATACGTATTTAGTTGAAGTATTGTTTATGTCAATTCTTTCGAAGAAATTTAGCAAGAATACCTGTAAACCAGGAAATCGGTAAAATGTCATCATGGATGAATACTTGTCTATTATAATTTCTACCCTTGACAAAAACTTAGCCATAACAAAAGAGATTTATTGTTCAGATTGTTTTTGAGATTGATTTCTAAAAAGATATTTTATAAATAAAATCGACTTTAAAATTAAAGACTTAAATTACAATAATTGAATTTAAACATTCTTATTTCAATATTTGGCACATAACACCTGCAAAAATGATCACAATGTCAGGATTTCATTTTATTTCAGAATCGATGGCAAATACTAATATTTAACATTAGTTTATCATTTAAGCCGATAAAAAGCCCTTTTTTTCCGAGTCATAAAAGGATTTGGAGTTTCCTAATCAACCTTTCGGGTGCAGTTGCACGCTCTCAAAATAACTAAAGTGTTGGCTTTAAAAAAATTGGTTCATTAAAACTAAACAGGTTTAGTTTTAATAAAAAAAAAAAAATAAAAAAAAAATCGCTTTGGTAATTAGATATGTCGTATGGTTATCCCTAATCGCTGAATAAAACCGCTAACGAGTTGAATGATTACGACATAAAATTAAACTCGGGTTCCTGAAACGGAAACTTCGTTTGTTTTTGTTTTTTTCTTATCAATATATTTACATTGTTATTTTGTTTTCATTTTCAATCATTCGAACAGTTTTCTTTTTCAAGTAATCCAAGTTACAAAATTCCCACTGTTTACTATGCTAAAATCACAATGACTAATGTATACCTATTAACCCTTATCCTTGAGTGGCCTCTGGGCCTTGATAAGTGGTGACACCCATGTAAAAAAAAAAAAAAAAAATCACTCGAACAGTTTTCTTTTTATAATGTACAGTTTTAAAAGTTTAAAAACTATATAGTTTTTACTTCAGGAAAATTAATGGGTCAGTTTTTACGATGTGCCCTGTTTAAATACTGTTAAAAACTCGCTCAATATATGTTACCGTGACATAGGTTGACATATATTCGGCGGGTTTTTAATAGTATTTTGTATAGTTTTTTATTTATAACACCTTTTCCCAAACTTACGGTGTTAAAGAGGGTGTGAGACGCCATCTTGAATTTTCCAACACATCGGTAAACACTGTATGTTTTTCGAGCTGAATAAATATATTACATTGAATAAAAACACAAAAAAGATATCCAGTTAGGTAGAAAAGTAACTTATCTTGCCTTTGATAACATTTATTTATATATTTGTTTTTGACTATTTTTTCGAATCTATGTGTACAGTAATCTTGCCAGGATGCGGAGGAAAATGAATGAAGGGGGAGGGGAATAAAATAAAAACATTTTGGAAACAGAGTAAGTTTGAAAGAATTGCTTTGCACAGAAAGAAATTAATGAAAAAATAAAATTAAATTTCTTTTCTTTCTTGATTTTTTTTTTTAGTTTTTTATGAAAAAGGAAGTCAAAATTAAGACTATAAAAAACAATTTTTATTAAGAGCGAACCTCAGTCGTCAGGTCTGTAAAAAAAAGACGTGGAATAATAAATGTTTTCTAATACAAATTGTTTTTACTTATGTGTTCATTTGTCTCTTTGAAGTTCGTTTGTTTAATATATCGGTTTGCAATATAATTTTGTCATTCTGTCAGACTCAAATTTTAAATCTATATATCTATAAAAGTTAAAGTGTGTGTGTGTGTGTGTGTGTGTGTGTGTGTGTGTCTGTGTACATTTCCCTACGAAATAACTCTGTCAATTTTTAGTCTACAGACTCGAAATTTGATATACAGGGTACTGAGATTTGGAAAAATCTATGTGATCGGTTTTTAGCCAGAAATTTGGCGATTAAGGGGTCAAAGTTCAACGATTTGAGCTTTGAGAACTCTACCAAACTTCTCCGACAATTTTGGCTCTACACACTTTAAATTTTAGATATAGCTTCCGTGGACATGAATCTAACTTAATAACTTGATTTGAGCCCAAAACAATAAATTTTCAGGGGTCATAATAGGGGTCAAAGTTTAAAAAATTACCCCCTTTTTTTTGCTCAGCATACACCTCCAAACACCCGGGCAACGCCGGGCACCCATGCTAGTATATATATATATATATATATATATATATATATATATTATATGGAAAAATGCGCGCATGAAAAGTAATATTCTTAAGATTTTATTAAACCTGGAAAAGTAAAGGACAAGAAATTCAACCTGGAAAAGTAAAGAACAAGATATTCTAGTAAAGTAAAAAATAAGAATTTGTTAGACTTAAAATATTGCAGCTAAAAATAAAATTTGAATATTGATGAATATTTTATTTATTATTTGCATATGTTGTTGTTTATTGTTGAATTAGAAAGGGTGTCAGTCGCTGGATTGAACTTATTTCCCCCCTATTATTTGCATATATTTATGCAGTGAAAATTGTTTGAATAAAATTAATTCATTAGTTAGTTAGTTAGTAGATGGAATTAATAATTTTATAATTTACATAAAAATGAATTAAATGATCCTAATTATGATATAATAAATTATTAATTATTTTTAGCTGCAATATTTTAAGTCTAAAAAATTCTTATTTTTTACTTTACTAGAATATCTTGTTCTTTACTTTTCCAGGTTGAATTTCTTGTCCTTTACTTTTCCAGGTTTAATAAAATCTTAAGAATATTACTTTTCGTGCGCGCATTTTTCCATATAATCCATGATTTTTCCAGGCATTGCTATTGTATTAATATATAAATTTATAATATTTATTAATGATTGTCAAAAAAAATTTGCTCTCAAACACACATTTATGCAATATTTATCATTCAATCACAGTAGTTCCGAGCCAGGGTCTCTACCGAGACTGCGGTTCATGAATTCGTGATCTGCATAGAGCGTAAACTAACAAAAAAGAAGATGGAACTCGGTGTCTTTTTATATATCGTTGGAGCTTTAGACAACATACCCTTCAGTAGTATGTTCAAGTCGCTACGAGAACTCAATGTGCCACCAGTACTCATCCGATGGATTGAGTATATGGTGAGGCACAGAACAGTTCAAGTAGAACTACTGAGGGCAACTGTTAAAAGGAAGTAGTTAAATGAAACCCCCAAAGTGGGATTTTATCACCTTTACTATGGAACTGTATGCTGAACCCTCTTTTAAAGGAGTTTAAAAATAGGAATATTTATGCCCAGGCTGCTGCTGATGACATCGCAGTGCTGGTCGCGGGTTCAAAAGCATCATTGGTTAGACGCATTGCCAAAATGGGACTACATTTTTCATCAAATGTGATAACGAAAAATTTGAGTTCATTCAAAGAATATGTATATCATAGAATTCACTAATATTTTTAATCGATAAATTCACCATTTTTTGCTATAAAATCATAAGGAGAGTTAAAAAAAATTAGTTATTAAAAAAAAGTTCGGTTTTTTAATTATAAAAAAAAACGATACACGGGATTGAACCCAAAATCTTTCCACCAACCCCCGGTACTCTAACCGTTACGCTAACATGTCATATTGGCAAAATCGCAGTAAAAAATATTTATATACAAAAAAAGTTATGCAAAATAAAAAAAGCGTTAGTCACTTATGTACTTACTCTCCTGTTTGAGAACCCACATATTTTGTTGTAACTTTTTTTCTACTGAACCAATTTTCGAATTTTTTTTTTTCAAAATGTAGCTAATGAGGTGTTCTATCCAAGTATGTAACCTGTTCGAAATTTGGTTGCGAACGGAATTAGTGGTGGGGGTTTGAATGTGTCTCGATTCATTCAATTTCGGACTTTATGTATGTATATATATATATATATATATATATATATATATATATATAAATAATAGTGGGGGTGCGCCCTGCTTTGCTCAGGTATAAAATACGCTTAAATTCGATATTTTTATTTGTCCAGACTTCGTATATATTATTTGGAAGCTTGTGTTCAAAAGAAAAGAACATTTCTTTAGGCGCGGGGGGGGGGAGGGGGTGCAATCAGTTAAAATCGAAACCGAAGCATTCAAAGCTGGTGACGTTTCCACTGTACCAACGTGACATGCATATCACCTGATTAAAATCTAAAATAGTAAAAATAAACTTAGATGAATGTACAAAATGTTTTTTTTGTAATTTGAACCATTTTTGCCCCTTAAAAACTATTTTAACCGACTAAAGACCTATTAATGAACAGTCCGTAATGATTGATGTTGCGACTTTTAGTTTCGGAGGAGGTAGATTTGAAAATATGGAAACAGACAGACAGACATTTTGCATTATATATATACATACATATATATATGTATGTATATAATGAAATGCAAGCAAAATCCGATCGCGTATATTGCTAAATCCTACCCTCAAATGAGAAGGAAAGTATTTCTTCGAGACTTCGCAGATTAAGGACTATCCACTTATTTAGTGTTTCCTTTTTAAAATTAAATGTTTTTAACTCTTTTTCAAAGTGTTTTTAACATGTTTTATTAACTATTTGTTCTCATATATATATATATATATATATATATATATATATACACTGCCATTCAGCTATATATATATATATATATATATATATATATATATATATATATATATATATATAATTATTTTTTTACTATAACAATTAAATACCTACAGACACTAGTGTTTCATCCTTTCGGGATTCTTCAGTGCAGGGTGTCACGATTACTACCAGTCGAACGATTCGAACCCCGCAACACGAGACATCTCTGGCTCGATTAGCGGAGGCCGTATCCATTCGGCTACCATTAACCGTATGAAATAGCGTTGAATTTCAAACATTTTAATTTAAATATTCATTACGTCAGTCAGACAGTGATCAAATCGTTATACGATGATCTACGCATAAGAGCTAAATTGACCGACTTTTAATTCAACTGAAAGTGCTCAACGATAAGAAACGAATTTCTTAAAGGGGCTGTCATAATTATTTTTTTACTATAATAATTATATACCTACAGACACTAGTGTTTCATCCTCTCGGGATTCTTCAGTGCAGGGTGTCACGATTACTACCAGTCGAACGATTCGAACCCCGCGACACGAGACATCTCTGGCTCGATTAGCGGAGGCCGTATCCATTCGGCTGCCATTAACCGTATGAAATAGCGCTGAATTTTAAACACACACACACACACACACACACACACACACACACACACACACACACACATATATATATATATATATATATATATATATATATATCAATGGCAGTGTGCTTGTGTGTGATCAGATGTTTGTGCGTTTCCTATAGAAAGAAAGTTTAGAGAATCTACAATGGAAGTAGTCGCGAATCTCTAAGTCAACCCGTAATGAAGGCATAACTCCTTAAAGGCTCAAATATAACCCAATTTTATGAATACACAAACATCAGACAAACACCCACACAGATATATACATGCACATTAGCTTACACACACACACACGCACGCGCGCGCAAGCACACACGAGCATACACATATATTCAGTTTTGGACTTTAGTTTTCAGGCTTTGAACTTCAAAGCCTATTCTCTGTCATCTTGAAAGACTGCTAACATTACGTGGAAGCTTTGTAACGTTTAAGGTCTTCATTGTATCGTTTAGTGACTCATCAGGCTGCATTCACTATCGCACTGTACATCGTTGAAAAGAGATACAGATTGGATTGATTTAATTTGACGAAAAATCCACCAATGGAAAAATGGAATGGGAAATTTTTTTTTCCCCTTTTGACAATGGAGATGACCAACTCAAATTTAGAAAACAAAAAAACAAGACGTATATATACATATATGAATGGTAAAACTATTAATGCTATCGCGGAGATTTGCCAGCTTGTGGATTAACTCAAAGCAGATTGTAGACCAAGTGTTAGTGTGATTTAAGGAATGAGGATTGGATGAAGTAAGTTTAGGGAACTTATGTGATAACTAACAAGCAGAGCGTTACCGCTGTCGATTATCAAGTATACTAGGTGCCTTCAACAAATTATAGACTTTTATTTTGTATACAGGCATTTAAAATTATCGTGGACTCTTGAAAATTCAGTAAGTAAATTGCAATATATCTTGTGAATAAACAGTTTTATGATTTCAGGTCTAAATAAAAAGCTACAGCAAGGACTGGAATACATTCACTTTTGCTTGATTGTCACAGCTGGAAATTTTCAAACGTGTAACTTGGGGATGAATTCTGTTTTAAACTTGGAAAAATGACACAAAAACGTAATGGAATGTTTCCGATTGCTTTTGGATCATCTATATATATAAAAGCGAAAATGTATGTATGTATGTATGTATGTATGTATGTATGTATGTATGTATGTGAGTATGTTTGTGTGTCTGATAAAAACTTTCGATAGACAGAACAAAAATTCACAAATTTGGTCTCCTATGAAAGCCCTATCCTTGCCCGACAAATATCGAAAAATTGGCCAAAAACGCATTTTTTTCACCCTTAAATCAACACTTTTCTACAGGGAGTGGTCAGCAAAAACGGTCCTCTCATGACAAGATCGATAATAGTTAATTATTGGATTTTAATTAATTATAAGATGAAACTTTTATGATTCAAACTAGATAGATTACGACAAACTTCCACCCATTAATATGGGAGGGGAGATTATCACTAAAATGCCATGAATTATTAAGTTCGCACCGGACTTACTACTTAGATATAAGTCACTTGTACCCATTCCCCTTTCTCCCCCCCCCTTTTTTTTTTTTTTTTTTAAATGGAGAGTAGATAATACAGTGGATGTGTTATCGGCAGCTCCAGTAACTCTCGCTTCTCCTATTTTGTCATTCAGTCCTCATTCAATGAGTGATGTTTCTGACAAAGGGTGAAGAAAAAGCTGCTTAAAGGTCGGTATTACTTGGTGACCAGTTGTCTGAGATGTCGGATATTTTCCTGTCTTTGTCTGTCCTTGTTGCCATGTCACTAGTAAGGGTGCTGGAGGTAAACGTTTTGTCTGGGCTGACGTTATCCGCCTGATAGTCAGGGACCCGAACCTTGGATTAACCACTAAGGAGGCTGTCCTATCAGCAGGCGCAAAGTACTGGGACTGCTGTATTGCCATTTGGTGAGTGGATCTGGACCATGCAGTAGTCTCTGGTGGGGCCTCTCGATGCCATACTAGTGGGTAATTGTTACGGCTTTACCTTTTCGTGTGCTACAAATAAAAAAAAAAATCTTCCTGTCTTTTTCTCTCTTACTTTCCCTCTCTGTACTGCTCTAACCAAGTATGCCGACCTATTCCACAAATCCCCAAACCTCAACATGAAATATCTCCAGAATAAAAACTCGATTAAACCTAGAACCCCATCTTCCAGCGTAGACCCCTACTACCAGGTCTCCTTCTCCAATATCAGGGGTCTACGTTCCAACCTTCCAGAGGTTGAAACCCAATTACAGGAGACGAAACCGGACATATTATTTCTATGTGAAACTGGAATAGGGCCGACCACTTCCCTAGATGAGTTCATAATGCATGGATACTCCAATTTAACAGCTAAATCTGACTCCCAAGATCGCCATGGGCATGGAATATGTGCCTACATTAAGGATGGCTTCCCATGTGGCAGGGATATCTCTAGAGAAGATCCTAATTTACCCTATATGTGCTTCAGGGTTGCACTTGCTAACACCACTGCATTTATATTTGCCCTCTATAGGCCCCACAACAGCGGAGTTACTATCTTTAAGAGCATATCTGAGAAAATAGACCACATACTGTCTTCACATCCCTCGGCTAACATCCACATCTGTGGTGACTTCAACGTCCATAACGTGGAATGGCTGACCCATTCAAATAAGACAAATGATGAGGGGAGGTTTTGTCATGATTTTGCCATTGCTTATGACCTCACTCAGATTGTTCGCGAACCCACCCGTGTGCCCGATACACCCAATCAATATGCAAGCCTCTTAGACCTTTTTCTTTCAACTTCCCCTGAGCTATGTTCATGTACCGTTCATTCTCCTTTAGGATCCTCCGACCACTCCGTCGTATCAGTTAAGATAAAAACAAAATGTAAGAAGCCATCAGACGTACCCCTCCACCGTACTGTATACCGATACTCTATGGCTGACTGGGATAGCTTCCGTACATTCATATCTGATTTACCTCTGCACTCCATGTTTAAAAAGGAAGTGTCCTCTATAGTATCAGATCTGACCGAATGGTTAATTGTAGGCATAGACCAATTCATACCATCAAAAAAATTCCAACAAAAACCTAACAGCCAGCCATGGTTCTCCCCAGAATGTGCTGCTGCTATCGCGCACAGAAATCACTTTTTCCATAACTACCAACGTAATAGATGCACTGAGACTAAAGCTGCTTTCAGGACTGCCAGCAACCACTGTAAAAGAGTAATAAAAAATGCAAGAGAGCTATATGCCCAGTCTGTTAAATCCAAGGTAGCTGATCAACGGCTTGGTTCCCACCAGTTTTGGCAAATAACAAATAGGATCCTGAACAGAAGTGTGCGTTCTATCCCAACCATTATCAATGGACCAGAGGTTATCTCGTCAGCGTCAGACAAGGCCAAACTATTTGCAAAGAACTTTGCAGCTAATTCTACCCTATGCGACGAAGGCCATCAACTCCCCATATTTCCTCCTATAACACAGAACAAGCTAGGTAATATACAAATATCCGTGCATGAGGTCGCCAAGCTAATAAAAAACCTAGATTCCAGTAAAGCAACTGGCCCTGATGGCATCCCAATTATAGTGTTAAAAAAGCTTCAACCAGAACTTGCTCCCATACTTACGAAACTATTTAAGCGCTGCCTTAAGGAGAAGTGCTTTCCGACCCCCTGGAAGACCTCATCAGTTTGCCCTGTATTTAAGAATTCAGGTGATAAGTCATCTCCCTCTCAATACAGACCAATAAGTCTTCTCTGTGTTATGAGTAAGTTACTGGAATCAATATTAAATAGAGAAATAGTCAACCACCTCAGCAGAAACAACCTTCTTAGTGACACACAATATGGTTTCCGCTCTGCACGATCTACCGCAGATGTGCTGACGGTTATATCCCACAGGATTAGTGAATCTCTTGACAAAGGCTTCCTTTCTAGGGCAATTGCTCTTGACATATCAAAGGCCTTTGACAAAGTATGGCATAAGGGTCTACTTCACAAGATTTCCAGCTACGGTATAACTGGAAATGTTTTCTCAATCATTAAATCATTTCTCTCCGATAGGCTCATAAGAGTAGTGGTAGATGGACAAAAATCGGAGGCCTGCAATATAAATGCTGGAGTCCCTCAGGGGTCAATCCTCGGCCCAACTCTCTTCCTGATCTACATCAATGACCTCCCTAAACACATACTTAAATCATTCGTTGACATCTATGCTGATGACACGACCATCTACGGCAACACATCAAAGGCTGTAAATGACGAAGTTCTCTCGGATTCTCTCTCCTCTGATCTCGAGCGCGTGGTTCAGTGGGGGAAGATGTGGCTAGTTACCTTTAATGCATCTAAAACCAAACTCCTATCCTTACATCATCAACGCTCTGATCCCCAGCTGGCATCAATTGTGATGGATGGCTCTCGTCTGGGTGAGGCCCCGTGTTTTGACAAGCTTTTGGGTTTGACCTTTACTCCTGATCTGAAATGGAACACGTACATCAAGTCTGTTGCCAAGGTCGCAGGAAAGATGGTGGGATCCTTCTACCGCTCCAGAAGATATCTCACTACTGATGCAATTCTCTATCTATATAAAAGCCAAGTACGGCCAAGGATGGAATACTGTTGCCATATCTGGGCAGGAGCTGCCAAAAACAGCCTATCATGCCTTGAGAGAGTACAAAATAGACTTCGTGGTTTAGTGGGAGATGCCCTTTTCTCTACCCTGCAACCTCTCTCCCACAGAAGAGACGTTGCGAGCCTATCCTTGTTTTATCGTTATTTTCATGGCAGATGCTCGTCTGAACTCCAATCCCTGGTCCCCCCTCGCCAAACTTTCACGAAAAACACCCGTCTAGCTGAATCCACTGTGAAAAATTTCCCCCACTCTATATCTGTGCCTAAATCAAAACGCGGATTTCATGAGCAAAGCTTCTTTCTTAGAACTGCACGCCTGTGGAACTCTGTTCCGTCTGCCTGCTTCCCTCCGGACTACAACTTGGATGTCTTCAAGTCTAATGTTAACAAATTCCTAATGAACCACCCCCCTAATTAAACACTTCATAAAATCTCCTCACTAACGTGATGTACTTGCAATAACCCTTATCCCTGAGTGGCTTCCGGGCCTTGATAAGTGGTGATCACTGTGTAAAAAAAAAAAAAAAAAAAAAAAAAAAAAAGATCGGTTCTACGCATGCGTCAGACGACGCCATAACCTGATTTAGTTTAAATATTTGAAGAACTGACACAATTTCATGTGCGTCGTGTTAGCTCAGTTGGTTAGGGCGTTGGGTCATAACCTAAACGTTTTGGATTCGAATCGTGGTGTTAGATGTCTTTTTTTTTCGATTTTTTAATTTTTCATATTGAAGCAGGGTTATTTAAGCCATTTTTCACGTAACGTTCGTTTTTCTGTTTTTTTTTTACTTCGCTTATTCTTAGGTTTTCATTAACACCCCTCCCCTCCACCTCCGACCGACCACACACACCCCAAAACATCCGGGTACCCACCGATTGTTTAAATTTTAATATTGAAACAGGCTTATTTAAGCCATTTTCACGTGTTTTTTTGTTTTTTTTTATTTTTCAGAAGTTTTAACGTTCGTTTTTCTGTTTTCTTTTTTGCTTTTGTTTTTCAAATTTTTACATTTAACATCGTTCGTTTGCCTTACCTTAGTTTTTTGTTTTTTATTACCCCCCCCCCCACACACACACCGCCCGGGTGCCCCCGCTTTATTTTTCTTAGGTTTTCATTAACACCCACCACGCCCGCCAGACCACACTCACCTCCAAACACTCGGGCAACGCCGGGTCCTCCCCGTTAGTCTTATATAAATCGAGCATAAGTTTTTGAGCGGCATAAGAGATGTAAGGAAGGCAGGGAGTCTGTAAGGAATAATGAGAAGTGTGAGAGGAGTAAAGAAGTCCGAACAGCAGAGTTGATTGGCCAAATAAAGAATTTCATGGATAAGGAACGTCGTGTGTCTAGAGAAACAATAAGTGCACAGTTGGATGTCAGTATGGGAACTGTGAAAACAATTATTCACGAGGAAATGAAGATGCGGAAAATTTGCGCGAATTTTGTCCCAAGGGTGCTCGATCTTTGTGACAGACTATTTGACTAAGATGGGAATGAAAACAGTTCTTCACCCTCCCTATCGTCCAGACCTTGCTCCCGGTGCCATTTTTTTTAATTCCCTAAGTTCAAAGAAAAACTAAGAGGCTGTCAATATGATGCAATCGAGGAGATGAAAGTAGCTGTAGCCAGGGTCATTGACACGCTCACAAAAGAGGATTTCCATAGAGAGTTCCAGAAGTTGTTGGAACGATATAAACAATGTATAGAAGACGGAGGAGATTACTTCGAAGGGGACTAAAGTTAGGGTAAGCTATGTGTGTACTATTAATAAAAATGCCCGTACGAAGAAGTCTAGAAACTTATTGAAGACACGTCGTATGTATGCAGCATGATAAAGTTAAAAACCGACTTCTCATCAACGTTCGGATTTTCACTTCTAACCATTCGAAATAAATGGCGTTCTCTTGAGAGGGAGCCCCTGTTTTGATACTGTGCTTGAAAGAATGACAACATACTGATATATAAAAAATATAACAATAAATCTTTTATGTCGGTGAAGGTTGTTTGTCAGTAGTTTACTTTAGCACACACGGGAATTCTTCTAATAGTTGATTTTTTCTGGTCGCCAAATCTTAGGCAAACATAAATATCCTTTTCGGTTATTATTAGATAACCACTTCGTGACGACATAAACCGCTTAATTAAGGATCGTATTTTCACTGTAATCACATCCCAACAGCATTTTACTCGACCACTGACGTTTCACTGGATTGACTTGAATTTGATTACACCAGTGTAACTTTTTTGCCGACACAACAGGCTCCTTCAGTCTTAGACAAAATATGGGTACCAACCTAAGGGTGCCTGCACGTGAATTTTTTTGTGGCAGGAGGTGCGCAATCTCCAACCAAACCTTTCCTGAGTCGACATTATTAAATACCAGTGACAAGTGAAGTGTATGTACAGGACGACTGGAAACAACTTCCGAGATAAGCGGAGAGCAAATACAGAGCCTAGAATTCCGAAATGGTCACCCATCTGGTACTAACCAGACTCAACGTTGCTTAACCTCGGATATCTGATGAGAATTGGCGTGTCAACGTGATTATGCCGTATATATATATATATATATATATATATATATATATATATATATATATATATGGCAGCTGCTCGTCTGAACTCCAATCTCTTTTCCCCCCGCGCCAATCTTTCACGAAAAACACCCGTCTAGCTGAATCCACTGTGAAAAATTTCCCCCACTCTTTATCTGTGCCTAAATCAAAACGTGGATTCCATGAACAAAGCTTCTTTCTTAGAACGGCATGCCTGTAGAAATCTGTTCCGTCTGCATGCTTCCCACCTGACTACAACTTGGATGTCTTCAAGTCCAACGTTAACAAATTCTTAATGAACCGCCCCCCTTAAGTAAAAACTTCATCAAATCTCCACACTAACGTAATGTACTTGCAATAACCCTTATCACTGAGCGGCTTCCGGGCCTTGATAAGTGGTGACCACTGTGTAATATATATATATATATATATATATATATATATATATATATATATATATATATATATATATAATTTATCAGTACTCAAAGTCTAGGTATTGTCCGGATTTCAATTTTTCTTCAAATAACTTTTTTGACGCTTTTCATAATTATTTTGTTGTTTCTTGAATTTTTTTGTCACATTTACGCTTTGGTAATTAGCTTTCTCGATGCACATGATCTAGAGATCTATGAAAAAATAAAGAAATACTTACTCTGAATTATGCATAAAAATCAGGAAACTAGTAACAACGCAAAATGCACTGCACTGAAAGATAAAGCAGCAACATTATATGAGCCTGTTACGTCAATAAAATCTTAATATAATCCACGGTCGCTCAATACACCTGAAGTTATATATATATATATATATATATATATATATATATATATATATATATATATATATATATATATATATCCCCAGAACCTCTGACTTTGACAGAGGGGAGGCAAAAACTTGCTGTTATGGTTTCAAATGATCTGAAATAACAGCAAGGGGAGACCTGTATTCCAAATATTTCTCATATGTTATATCTCCTTTCTTTTAGAAATAGGGTACGATTATGAATATCTCCAGTATCAAATAATCCTTATACACTGTGAAATTTACTTTATGTATGAAAACAAAAGAGGGGAGATATAATATATAAGAAATATTTGGAATCAAGTCTCCTCTTGCCGTTATTTCAGATCATTTCAAACCATAGCAACAAGATTTTGACTCTCTTCCATCAAGGGCAGAGGTTTTGGGGATATATTAAATATTTTGTAATTCATATGCGAAACTGGGAAAACAAATGACTATGACTGAAGTATTGGTAAAGGTTATTTGTAATCGTGCAGTATTTTTTCTACCCACGAAAAATTCTTTAAAATTACCACTAGTATAGGTTTTCGAAGATGCTGGAAACGAAAATAACTGTAAAAATCGCAAGAAACGAGTAGTTCCCAAGATATAAAGCAATCGTGATCACTTTTCTATATTAATTTAACGTAAAATGAACATCCACTTTATAGCCAAAATGGTCATAATGCGAGTGCCCATTTTACGTTAAACTAATATAGAAAAGTGATCGTCCACTTCTTGAAAGCGTAATGTGCGGCCTTGAGGGCACATGTTTCGTAGCCCACTACATAATTCACGTCATTAGCTTTCCAGAGAGCTTTGATTTGTTAAATTCTGATCAGTAGTTGCTAGGATTTCGAACTCATAAAATTGCCCTCAAAAATGGTATATTATATAAAATTATATGGATATATCTAAACTCGTCGCAAAATTGAATATTGAACTGCTCATATCGTTAGTTCTATGGGACGAAATTACATGAAAGTTTACAGTCTTTTAGAAGATTATAACATTTTATGACAATTGGTTAAAAAAAAACTATATTTAAAACCAATAAAATATGCCCAGATCAGCATACATTTATATTATATATAGTGTCCTCACAAGCCAGCTTTAGTTTTGCTGCTTTGAGATGAATTTTGCTTCGGAGTTTTTCACTTGGTTGAGTCCCCTATAGCTATGCCAGACTAATATATATATATATATATATATATATATATATATATATATATATATATATATATATATATATATATATATATAAAGCTGAATGTCTGTGCGTGTGTTTGTGTGTCTGGTCACGAATAGGCTCCTATATGGTTGACTATTTTAAAAAAACTGATTACAAGATAGAAGATGTATCGAGACACAGGAATGGGTATGTTTGATCTGGCAGCACAGTGGTTCATTAGAATTGTAGGGTCTGCGTTCGCGCCTGGTCCACAAAGTATGGAAAATTTAAAAATTAAATTAAAAAAAAAAACGTTTCCAAGTGTTTTTTTATATAGATGTACAAAATAATTTTTGATAAGTATATTTTAACTTAAATAGGGATGGTATAATAAAATTGCGGGGTCTGCATTTGCGCCTGGCCTCCATAGAATGGAAATAGGCACAAACGTTAATAAAGACTTTTCATATCTATCTGTGTAAGTATACTTTGATAATTATGTTTCAGTTTGAAGAAATATGGTATAATAAAATTATGCGGGTGTTCGTTCGCGCCTAACCTCCATAAAATGGAAATATGTCACAATGCTTAACAGGGTTTTTTAATATAGATCCATAGAATATTGTGATAAGTGTTTCAGTGTTAACATGCATGGTATAATAAATTATGGGGTTTATCTATTTTATTTTTACTTTCATCATATTTTGCTTTGGTTTTGATGCCCCCAAATTCGAAGCTATCTCTTTACAACCCTTCCTTTTCATAACCTATCATACTTTCATAAATCAGAGTCCATTTTCTGTAGGCTATTTCTGAACCCAGTCAACGACGGGTATATATATAGTGATACAGCGAAACAGTACTGTATGTGGATAATTATACGCGTATTAAAGCAATTAAGTGAAGCCCGTTATGGTTTAAACACTGTGCGACGGGCAAGTTGTTAATTTTATAGATAGATTTAGGAGACATGTTTGCGGGCACTAATTCGTAGTTCGATGATTAAAGCTACCGACTTGACAGTTCGACGACGATTGTAGGTTGGATCCACGACTGGGGAAAGGTGTACGTCTAGCGGCACTGATGCGTTGTGATACAACGAAACAGTACTGTATGTGAATATATATATATATATATATATATATATATATATATATATATATATATATATATATATATATATATATATAACTATTAACGAACTGTTTCCATATTATGTTAAATTCTATACTAGGTCTGCTTTGTAATTGATCCTCGCCTTCTGTATGTGATGCTTCTTCGAGTCGTCTTACTTTTCAATTTTTAATTTTTACTTCGTCCCATTGGCGTAGTTTGTTTACTTTTTCTCTTGTCATTTTTTTCCGCATGTACGTACTTTTCCGCATGTACGTACTTTTTTTTTCCGCATGTACGTACTTGTCAGAAGTCATCGTCGCTGATGACAGCTATTCGTTATATTTGCCGGGTTATCTGTTATGATGCTACACTTAATCTTTGCTGACCTCGATCACTGAAGGTGAAATCCTTCGAGATTGAGGCATATTAAAATTTTTTGTGCCGATCTAGAATGCTCCATTTTGGGGAGCTGGATTTCCCCCACATTAAAAAAAACGGCCTTGTGTCTGACTCTTACCTGCCATAGTGGGGAGGCAAGTAAATAGAAACAAGTGGTTGTATTCGAAGTCAAGTTTGGATCAGATCACCCAAATGTCCAGAAATAATGTTGTTATACGCTTTTGATAGATTTACGGTTCTGAGTGTGACACACCCTTAGTTGACCATGCCACACACAAGGTCATATACGAAAGGAGGCCGACATATCCTGGTTTTGACTTCTCCTTGATTTTTACCAGAATCCTGTCAGCCGGATAACACTAAAATTCTTCCTGCAGCAAATACCGGTGGTGCACTTGTCGCATTTCAATTCTATTGTTCAAGTTAAATCTAAGATTAATTAATGTATCTATCAAATCGATTGATTGCCTGCTCTAATTGGGGACCCACCACGAAGCACACAGAATAAGTTTCACGTGCCTTTCGCAGTAAATAAGGCTGCAATATATTGTATGCTACATTGCACTGTAGAGAACCTACTGTTGGTTTTATAAAATTATTTTTATGTATAATGTCTTGCATTAAAGTTTAAAATGCAAAGGTTACGTATAATGCTTTATTTTTATTATTTGACGTCATCAGACTGTTCTTATCTTGAGTGTGATTTTTACAACGTTTAACTCGATGTAACCTCTGACCTCCTTCAGGTGTATCTCGTCGACTCAGCAATTTGGACGGAATTTCAAGCGTAAGCCTTTATTTACTTCACGTAATTTTACTACTTAACATGCTTTGGTTCCATCAACCATGACTGAATACAGGTCCTAAGTAATTCGCAATTGTATTTTTCGGTCGCCCACATTGAGGATTGAACCTGCAACTTTCAGGAGAATATCACTTCTTACAATTGATTTGTCCAAGTACTCTAACCACTGCGCTCCGTTATATAAGTCTTTAATTATGCTCTAAACAGAATCATTCATTTCGAACGGGGCCTTGTCATATTAAAGAGCTTAGTGTTGATTTTTTCATGCCCGACATTACTGATTATGCTATGATAATGGCTTAAAATGAAAAGGTCCAGTATCATTGTGAATTGTGCTTTAAACAGAAACATTCATTTTGAATGCGCCCCTGTTATATCAAAGAACTTACTGTCGATATTGTATGTTTTGTATTTAGGCTTGTTTGGTAATAAAACTTCTCAAATGTTCTTGTGATATTAGGTTGTTTGAGATATTACGAGGACGTTCAATAAGTAATGCCCTTGACCCACTTCCCATAGCAGTAGAGCAACGAGACTTGGCACAGTTATTAGTCTTTCTCTACATAGAAACCACCCAGAGTTATGCATTTCTCCCATCGTTTGATGCAGCTATGGAGACCGTTTTTGTAGAACACCCCAGGTTGGTCCACCAACCACGACGTGACTTCAGAAATCAAAGCTGCATCATCTGGGAAACGCTTTCTTTTCAAAAACAACTTCATGGCTGGGAAGAAGTGAAAGTCAGAGGGTGAAAGGCCAGGAGAGTAGGGAGGATGGGGAGGATTTCATAACCACACGCTCGTGATTCTGATCTGGCGACATGCGAGTTGCGGCCCGAAGCGTTGTCCTGCAGGAGGAGGGTATCTTTGCTGATCTTGCAGCGTCTCTTGATTTTGATAGCTTCCCTTAATTTCCTTAAAAGTGAAGCATAATAAGCTCCTGTAATTGTGGTACCTTTTGCCAGCAAATCTGTCATCACTACTCCGTCCTGTTCCCAAAAGACTGTGAGCATGTCCTTGCCAGCGGAGGGCTACATCCTTGCCTTCTTTGGAGTTGGTGAGTCCAATACTTCCACTGCATTGACTGGGCTTTGGTCTCTGGATTATAGTGATGGACCCAGGTTTCATTCTGTGTAATCAGTTTTTTGAAAAACTTTGACTCATCTTCTTGGCACATCTCCAAATTCATCCTCGAGCACTCGACGCGTGCTCGCTTCTGGAATGGTGTGAGCAATCTAGGAATCCATCTGTCAGACACCTTATGCATATGCAAATGGTCATGAATGATAGTTTCCACAGAGCCTGTACTAATCTTGACATCTTGGGCTATTTGGCGAATAGTAATACACCGATCCAAAATGGCAGTCTCAACTTGACGAACAGATGCCTCATCAATGACAGAATGGGGGCGACAAGGTCTGGGAGCTGTTTCCACAGACTTCCGGCCATGTTTGAATTTACGATGCCAGCGTTTTACAAGGTCATATGATGGAGCATTATCACCATAAGTTTCTTTCATTTCATCAAAAACCTCTTTTGGTGTGCGTCCTTTAAAATACAATAACCGGAGCACTGCTCGACATTCAACAGGCTTCATTTCACACCTGACTCAGTTCAAACACCTGTAAAACAGAAACCACAATTAGTTCAGAGGTTTAATTTGCCACACGACCCGTAGAGATATAAATGCAAAACTTCAGCTAGATCAGACAACTGGAAGTGGGTCAGGGGCATTACTTATTGCACGCCCTCGTAACTTTCATCAAAATCGCACGTTTATTCTTTCATTGGATTATTTTAATTATCGGTTATCGATACTTATTAAAGACATTCCGACAAACAACCTATCTAAGAACACTACCAGGCACGTAAATTACTTCATGTGAAATTTAATAAAAATCGACCTAGCCGTTTTCGAGCCCATAGGAAACGAAGTCTCAGACACACAGATGCATAGATGCACAGACACACATACAAAGTTCCTTATGTGTATATAAATGATATTCCTATTTACTTGTTTTCTCCATGAGGTTGGAGTTAGACACACGGTTGGTTTTCAATGTGGGGAAAACCAAACTCTCCCAAAAGGCGCCCTCTGGATAGGAAAAATGATAAAAATTATCTCAGTTATGAAGGATTTCTACTCCACTGAACAAGGACAGAAAAGGTGACGTGTAGCATCAGAAAGATACTACACTGTGATCATGATATCATTAAGAATATATAAATACATATTTGAAGATAACGACTAGTAATGAATTCGAATAAATCAAATGCATCTAAAAATTAATCTGTTAGAAAAGATATTGAGCACCACACATGAACAAATTGCACTGCCTCGATTTTTATTCCTTGTCGTAATTCATATCTAAACGAGTATGTTTAATGAGTCGATTTCATTACAATTTCTCAAAAAAATATATATATATCTATATATCTATAACAGTGAACGTGTCTGTGTATCTGTCTGTATGTCTGTCTCTGTGTGTGTCTGTGTACATTTCCCTACGCAATAACTCTGTCAATTTTTTGTCTACAGACTCGAAATTTGATATACAGGGTACTGAAATTTGGGAAAATCTATGTGATCAGTTTTCGGCCAGAAATTTGGCTGTTAAGGGGTCAAAGTTCAATGATTTGACCTTTGAGAACTCAACCAAACTCCTCCGATAATTTTGGGTCTAAACACTTGAAATTTTAGATATAGGTTCCTTGGACATTGATCTAACTTAATAACTTGATTTAAACCCAAAACAATAAACGTTACAGGGTAAAATAGGAGTCAAATTTAAAAACATTGACCTTTTTTTTTTTTTTTGGCTCAGCATACACCTCCAAACACCTGGGCAACGCCGGGCACCCATGCTAGTATATATATAAATTAAAAAAAAAAAACTAAATAAATAAATAAAAAAGAAAGATGGATACCATCAGATGCACTTCCAATTGGGCTAAATCGTTTAAATATTTCGGTTCCGTATATTTTTTCCTTGAAATTTCGGGCTACCAATAAAACCGCGGCGGCAACTGTCGCTATATAACGAACTTGGAATTGTTAATGCGAATCCCATAACCTCCCTTTCGGTTTCCGCTGTCGTACACGTGGCGATGTTCGCTCCGACTGAGACACGTGCCGATTTACGACACAAGGGAAGTCGGTAACGCCTAGCAAAAGTGTTTACGCGTTCCTTTTTTGCTTTAGAGTTTCCTTTCCTTTGGTTTATCATCCTATTTGCCACCGACACCCATAAGAAAAAAAGCGAAGCTTGCAGCCGCAAAATAAAAAGAAAAGATAAAAAAGAGAAAAAAAAAAGAAGAGAAACATATCGCTTAAACAGTCTTCATCAAGAAGTTAGAAATCTGCGGGTTCACTCAAAGTTACTCTTCTCGTCTTTTATTTCCATCTGCGAATCCCCCCCCTCTCTCCATATTATAGGAAATATATTATATATATGCATGTTTTTACACGCAAACATTTATATATATATATATATATATATATATATATATATATATATATATATATATATATATTTAATAAATTCCACAGCCAAACAACGGCGCAGCCCACAAGAGCCATGACAGTCAAGGAACCGGAAGCCCAAGTCTCGAGTTTTATATATAATCTGCTACATTCTGAAAATCATATATATATATATATATATATATATATATATATATATATATATATATATATATATAATATGGAGAAGAAAAGAAAAAAGATATAAATGGTTATTATAAAGAGAATAAGGACTAGAAGGGAAAGGAAAGGAAAGAATGATGAGATCTAGTTAAAGAGAGAAAGAGAGAAAGTAAAAATTTGACAGTATATAGAAAAAGAAAAAGAACTGCGTGTCAACCAATTTATGAACAGTTATACAATTCAGTAATGAAACATATTATTACAAATACAAACAGAAGATACAATCCAAGCGTCAGAAATGAACATGTCAAAAAAGACAGCGAATGTATCCAGCCAACATATTTATCAACTCACATACGTCCACGAGTAATATCAACGCAGTTCAAACATACGTCTACAATTAATTAGGCCCTTTATAAGTTTAAAGTTTTCGCGTTTTTATTAGATAAATATATAAATAAAAGAAGAAAGAAATAATGATAAAACAATATTAAAATTATTATTAATAATAATAATAATAGTAATAATAAACATAATAGTAATGATGATAATAATAATAATAATAATAATAATAATAAAAACAGAATAAAATTAATATTTATTATCTTTTTAATATAACAAATTTAGCCATAAGAGGGGATTAAATAAATTAAATAGGGCCAATAATTATAAATAAAAATCTACTAATATTTATGTATATAAAAAGAATACAATACATATATGTATATATACACATACACACACACATATATATATACACACATACATATATATATATACATACATGCACATAAGTAAAGGTGTAACTATACTATTAAGTTGAAAGTTTAAGCTATTTAAGTATAGATATAAAGTCATATTAAATCACAAATTAATACATTCAAGACCAGATTACTAATAACACATATACAAGTACACTTACCTATAAATATATAAATATATTCAGGCAAAAGAAGTAATTAAATCAACGAAATACTCAAAAGTAGCGACACACAGGTAGATAGTACCCAAATTAAAAATAATAAAATACATATGTATATACCCACAGAGAACCAACAGACATACAAATAAGCATATATATATATATATATAATTTTATGTATACACATACATACAAAAAATACACAAATATATGCACACAATCATATACTAATATACAACAACGCACACACACATATATATACGCACACATAAATATGTATAATTTACATAAACTATATATATATAGAAATACATAGGAATACAAATAATTTGGCAAGAGTACAGATAGATGCATACACACATAGAAACATACAAATGGAATGATTAAACATGGGAGGGTATACCAAATAATATAAAAATATATAAATCTAAGTACACACGGTCATAAAGTAAATACATAGACACATACATATACACATAGAAACACAGGTATAAAAGATAGGGGAAGTAAAGAATGAAATCAGGCGAGGAGAAAGTATATTAATAGTATTTTAATAAATTATAGAAATCAGTGACAATTTTAAATTTATTTAAATTTTATATCTAAACTAAATTACTTAAAAGATGTTTTTTATAATGTTTGCTATTAATTGAATTTTCGTGCTTCTTATTTAATAATTTATCTCTTTCTCTAAAAGTAAGTATAAATAATTTCTCATAAAGACATAGGTAGCAAGGCGAGTTTAAAGATGAACAGGTTTTAGCTTTCTTTAAAATTTTCCAATTTACTATTGGGGAGTAACCTTGCTCTACTAGTTCATTGTAATATTTAGACAAGGAAGTTCTATTTTTGTACTCATTATTTTCAAAAGAGCACTTGTGACCGGTAAATCTTTCTTTAAAATTGTTATTTGTCATTCCTATGTAATATTTTTTTTCATTCGGATTTTCCTTAGTAGAAATAGTTGCTTGGTACACTACAGAAGTAATTTGACAATTTAATTTAAGTGGGCATTTTGATTTAATTCTACAGTTACAACTTTCGGTAGCAATGGGTGTGCTATTTTTGTTTAATATTTTGTTATTATGTTTTTTAATTATTTTTTCAAGGTTTTCATTACAGCTATAACTAAGTTTTATTGTATTTTTATTGAAAATTTTATGTAGTATGTTATTCATAGGGAAGTGCTTTTTAATTAAGTTTAAGAATTTCATTCCTAGATTTGTTTTAAGTTTCAGATTAAAAGGGGGATTGTACCACAGGATTTTTCTCTTACGGTTTCTATGTGTATTTGTGTTTGGGTGTGTTGGTTCTATGAACGCAATTTGGGTGTTTTTGTATCTACTATCCTTAAGGGCCCTGTTATAGAAATATTTATGTTTATTAAATGTTTCAAGATTGGAAGAATTGTCACTGATTCTTTTACTAATGGATTTGGGGATATGCCTAATGATAGATTTTGGGTGATTTGATAGGGGGTGTACATAAATTGGGTTTGAGTTTTCCTTCCTATATGGTTGGTAGATGCCTTTCCTTACTATTATTATTATTATTATTATTATTATTATTATTATTATTATTATTATTATTATTATTAATAATAATAATAATTTTAATATTGTTTTATCATTATTTTTTTCTTCTTTTATTTATATATTTATCTAATAAAAACGCGAAAACTTTAAACTTATATCATTTAGCATAAAGGGCCTAATTAATTGTAGACGTATGTTTGAACTGCGTTGATATTACTCGTGGACGTATGTGAGTTGATAAATATGTTGGCTGGATACATTCGCTGTCTTTTTTGACATGTTCATTTCTGACGCTTGGATTGTATCTTCTGTTTGTATTTGTAATAATATGTATCATTACTGAATTGTATAACTGTTCATAAATTGGTTGACACGCAGTTCTTTTTCTTTTTTCTTTTTCTTTTTCTATATACTGTCAAATTCTTACTTTCTCTCTTTCTCTCTTTAACTAGATCTCATCATTCTTTCCTTTCCTTTCCTTTCCCTTCTAGTCCTTATTCTCTTTATAATAACCATTTATATCTTTTTTCTTTTCTTCTCAATATTATATATATATATATATATATATATATATGTATATATGTATATATATATTTTTTTTCTCTCTATTTTCTTTTTCTATTTCTTTCTCTATACCTTTTTTTCTCTTCTCAATCACTCTCTCTCCATTGTAATCTTTTAACTTTATTTAAATTGCCCCTCCCTCTTTACATTTTATAATTAAAGTTGTGTGTTTTAAGTTTTTTAACTCCAGCTTTTAAAGAGCTCCTACCTAAAATAAAAATCCATTATTCATTGAACTTTTGAATAGTCAAGTCGCTGCCTGATGATATCTGTTGTTTGATTTAAACAAGTGGCTATTTGTAGCAGCGGGATGTGAGCATGTTTATATAACAATAAACAAGTATTATCAGCTCTTTTTATTGAGCACTATCTAACAACCTCGTTGAATTCATTAGTCCATTACTTTTGAATATAAAAAAACCCGAGTATATATATATATATATATATATATATATATATATATATATAATTTTATATATATATATACATATATATATAAGTTTAGTATACACACACATATATGTATATTCATTTATTTATTTATTATTTCAAAAACAGTTACTGTTTTTAAAGTAATAATAATAATAATAATAATAATAATAATAATAATAATAATAATAATAATAAATATTATTCATCTGCAGCCAAATAAAATAAGGGCGATTTCTTTAGGAAAAAAAGCGAAAACGATACTTTACCGTATTTATTGTTTTAAATAATTAACAAGAAATCTATACACACACCCACGCACACACACATGTACACACGCATATATATATATATATATATATATATATATATATATATATATATATATATATATATATATATATACGTAAGCGTTTATTTTTGAAATATTGTTAATTTCAATGTATACCGGTTTCATTTAACGGGTTGAACTGTTATGATAAAAACGGAATTACCGTTAATTTCGAGTTAAGCTCAATGCATCTATTTCATAGATACAGAGCATACATAGTACAGAACTTTGTTGAAATTCCAGAGCTTTAATTGGCCACATGACTCGTAGACATATAAATGATTGCACATGCAAAATTTCAGCTAGATCAGACAACTGGAAGTGGGTCAGAGGCATTACTTATTGCACGCCCTCGTAACTCTTGTTTATTTATCTTGGATCTCTTCATCTTCGTTAATGGGAAGTCAATTTTATGATTTTATGTTTCCATAGAAATTTTCTTTCTCACTATCTCGTCAGATGTGATTTTCATCAGATGCTACCAAGAAAAGATTAATTTTGTACATGATAAACCTGGCGCGTTAGTTTGGGTAAAATAATTTCCATCCCCACGTTATTACAGATCGGCCATCTCTCTCTCTCTTTCTCTCACTCTCTCTCCCCCTCTATCTATCTATCTATCTATCTATCTATCTATCTATATATATATATATATATATATATATATATATATATATATATATATATATATATAAGAATAATAGTTATAAACACTTATAAACAGAGTTAAAACATATTTAATTTTAAAAAAGGATACACAAAATAAGTGGATTAAGTCCTTAATCCGAGGAGTTTCGAAGAAATACTTTCCTTCCCATCAGAGGGTAGGGATTAGCCAAATGAGGGATCGTATTTTGCTTTGAAAAGTATTTAATGAAACTACAAGTAAGTCTTAGATCTTACTTGGTAAAAAATAGTAAAGCAGAGGGAATAGGGGAAGAAAAAGGAGATTTCATGTGAATGGATAGTTTGGTAAAAATATCCAATAACGATAAAATAAAAAAAGTTGATTAAATTAAAGATTATATATATATATATATATATATATATATATATATATATATATATATATATATATATATATATGCGTTAGTTTCCGTCATCCTGCTGAATCATAATACAGCGAAAAACATGGATAATTATAAATATATATATATATATATATATATATATATATATATATATATATATATATATATAAAATATATTAAAAAATAAAATAAAATAAATTATATTTTAGTCATCGACATACAGATCTGTTTCGTTGTTTCACAACTCATCAGTGCCGCTAGACTAACACCTATCCCAAGCCTTGGATCGAACCTGGAACCGTCGTGATGACAGTCGGCAGTTCTACCCCCTGACTACGGAAGCGGTGGCCGCAAATTAATCTGCCCGAATATCTATTTTATATGTGTGTGTGTGTGTGTGTGCGTGCGTGTGTGTGTGTGTGTGTGTGCGTTTCAACCTTTTTATGTACGAAATTTTAATATTTTCCGTGCGTCAAATATATAGACTGCAATAATTTATGTTTAGTTTTCATTGGCAAAATAAAACTATCTAGTGCTTTATTTGCTTTCTTGAAACATTTATTGTAATTTAGGCATTTCTTTACTCTCTATAGTTTGAACCTTTACTCAGGAGTTTCCTTTATTTCGAATTTTATTTCTTTCTTTAAGTTCCCTGCAATTATATTTCCTCTGCCATTTTATATTCACATTCTGGAATATTCTTGTTGTTGTTGTTGTTGTTGTTGTTGTTGTTGTTGTTCTTCTTCTTCTTCTTCTTCTTCTTCTTATTATTATTATTATTATTATTATTATTATTATTATTATTATTATTATTATTATTATTATTATTATTAAAAAAAACAACTTATTTCGTATAGTTTGCTCTAGTCACGACACTATCCTCGCTGGAAATCTCTTTTCTTTTTAAATAGAGTAAGAAGTGAACTGTGGGGTTACTTCCGGCAGCCTTGTAACTCTTACTAGCCTTATCTTGTTCTCTAGTCCTCACATTCCATGAGCAAATATGACAAAGGAGAAAGAATTATTGTCTTCTGGATCGGAATCCATCGATATAACATATATCGTTGGCTAGTTTTTTAACCTTAAAGTTGAAGTCATTAGCTCTGTATATTAAATGCGTTCGTGCATTGTCTGAAGTGACTCACAAAAAAGAAAGAAAATATTGATTTTATTTTATGAGACCATGGCCATAGACAGTACTATATCGTTTGAGGTATAGCAGGGGTTCCCAAACTTGCTTGGCCCATGTGGCCCTTTCACTAGTTGTAAGAATGTCATTCCTCCCATTTCTGGTCCTTTCCAAGATTGCCTGTCTCAAAAAGTGCATTGCTTTGCTATTTCAAGTGCTACGGCGTACGAAGCTTCAGTAATATTTTGGTTTTCTTCTTTAACATTTTCTGTTGAAAACAGCTTCATCTTTTTTTTTTTAGAGCATTCCCATGGTGTTAAAAATTGTTTTGATCTTGTCTTTGTGATGAGGATGAACATTTTGCAGGTGTTTCTTCATCTTTGCTGGTTTTATTGAATCATCTGTCAAAACTTTACTACAAATAACACACTAGGGCATTTCTTCTTCTATTTATGATGATGGATGCGAATCGATATTCAATATATGAATATTCAATATTTAATATTCAATATTCAATAAATGAATATTTAACTTCTTTTTTTTTTAATACTCGCGATGGGCCCCGAAGTCTGTAAATAAAGGCAAGAAAAAGATGAAACTCTAAATGGGTGGATTCACACTCCCATACAGAATCTATAGGGTATAGTGTAGCATCTGTTTCATTATGCCATCATTTCAAGAATTGCTTTCGAATGTTAGGATGGGAGTCGTTAGTGCAATACTTGTTCTCTGGTCATGATACTATCCTCCCACGGATTACATTCTCCTTATTTTGTAAAGAGATTGTGATAAACCAATAAAATACGAGATGCCTAAAATTAGTTTCTGTACTTTTATATACATGCATTTAAAATTGTCGTAGACTCTTGAAAATTCAGTATGTTATTGCTGTACATCTTATGACATGACTGACAACTTTTTACGATTTCAGGTTCAAATGAACAGCTGCACCAAGAATTGGAATACACCCTACTAAAGCCTGATTGTCACAGCTGGTGAATTTCAAAATTTGATCTGGACGTGAGGACACTTTAGAAGAACAATATACAACAAAGTTTTGTTTTAAACTTGGAAAAAGATGGCACAGAAACGTATGGAATGCTTCAAGCCGCTTTTGGACCATCTTGCATAAATCGAGCATCTGTTTTCAAGTGGAATATGGGATATATGGAAGGCAGGGAATGTCTGCGGAGATGATGAAAGGTGTTGGAGAAATAAGTCAGAATTGATTGGCCAAATAAAGAATTTCATGGATAAGGACAGTCGCGTTGCTATAGAGAAAATAAGTGCACAGTTTGATGTCAGTGTGGGAACTGTGCGCACACAATTATTCGTGGGGAACTGAAGATGCGGAAGATTTCCAAGAGTACACCAGTGCGCAACTCCATCCTTGTCACAAAACTGTACTAAAATGAGTATCAAGTTCCTTGCCCTCCCTATAGACCAGACTTTGCACTCTGTGACTTTTGGTAATTCCCTAAGTTGAAGGAAAATCTTAGACGCTGTCGTTTTGAGACAAAGATATGAAACAGGCTCTGACGAGGGTCATTGACACGCTTACATAAGAGGACTTTCATTTCAAAGTTTTTGCAACGGCACAAGAAGCATATTACCGCTGTAGGAAAATATTTCGGAAAAAAAAAACTAGAGTTTCATGTGCGCCCTATCAATAAAAGTGCCTATACAAAAAAGTTGTGAAACTAATTGAAAACACATAGTATAATCTTTTATATCGGTTGTGGATAATTTATTAGTAGTTTACTGCATAATCACGTTGACACACCAGTTCCCGCTGGATCACCGAAGTTAAGTAACGGTGAACCTGGTCAGTACGAAATGGGTGACTATTTAGGACTTCCAGGTGTTTTACGTGCTCTCCGCTTATCTCGGCATTATTTCCAGTCGTCATGGACTTCTTCTTGCCACTGGACTCAAGAATTGCGCAACCCTTGCCTCACAATTACATGCGCAGCTGCCTCTACAGGGGGTATTCTTTGTCTTTCGAGACCGAACAAAGGCATCATCGAAAGAGTTTACTTTAGCAAGCACGAGATTTTTTTGCGGGTTGATTTAAATCTTGAACCAATATAAATATCCTTTTTCGTAATCATTAGATAACCATTAGTGACGACATGAAACGCTTAATTTAGGATCGTATTTTCACTGTAGTCTCACCCCAAGGGGGTTTTCTTCAACCATTGACGTTTCACTGGATTGACCTTATTTTTATTACACCTGTGTAACTGTTTTGACCTGTTAAATATCATAGTTGAAACTTTTTATTTTTTTGAAAATTGATTAAGTTTGTTGTTGGAACGGTACAACAAGTGCATTGCAGCTGGAGGAGATTACCCCGAAGAGAACTACAGTTTCATGTGTGCACTATCAATAAAAGTGCCGATACGAAAAAAGTCAAGAAACTTATTAAAGTAAATATGACACCGCATGAGAAAAAGATGAATGAAAATAAAAGTATGAAGGAACATGGATCGGGAGCCATACAAGGAGAGAGATAAAGAAACAAAGAGAGAGAGATGGAGAGAGATAGAAAGAGAGAGAGAGAGAGAGAGAGAGAGAGAGAGGGAGACAAAGAGAAGAAGAGAAGAAGTAGGAGCGATATACAGAACGATAGGCGGGCAGATGGAGGGAAACTTTTAGAAACTAGTAAAAAAGGCTTGATAATGACGCCACGTGTACCCACAAAAGATTCCTGCTCCTTGAAGGTGAAGAACAATGACGCTCACTGCTTTTTGAGAAACAAGTCGACCGGATGTGACGTCACAGCGAATGGCATGCCAAAGAGAAAGCGTACGCACCAATTCCTGTCGGATTTGAATCTGAATAATTCTCCTCAGAAAACTATCTCTTTCTCTATCGAAGAATATCGCATCAAAAACGTGTATTTTTGTGTGTGTGTTTTATTTTGCTTTCCATTCTGCTCAATGGAATGTTTTATTTGTTTCTTAACACTTATTTTTTTGTTCTATACACTCACATAGACACGCATGCACAAACGTGCGCGCACACACACACACACACACACACACACACATATATATATATATATATCTCGGGTAGAATATATATATATATATATATATATATATATATATATATATCCTACACAAGACAAATATTTGCCCGACTCAGGATTAGATTTTTATATTCATATGTTCTCGTTTTTTGTTCTTAATCACACACACACACACACACACACACACACACACACACACACACACACACATATATATACATATATAAACATATATAAACATAATTGCTACTACTGCTTTTTAACTATTTCACTCTTCTTATTTCTTTCCACCTCAGATATATATATATATATATATATATATATAGAGAGAGAGAGAGAGAGAGAGAGAGAGAGATTCGAACCCGGCAACACAAGCTATCTCTGGCTTGATTAACAATGACCGTATCTATTCGGTTACTATTAACCGCGTGAAATAGCGTATACTTTAAACATTTTATTTTTACACACACACACACACACACACACACACACACACACACACACACACATATATATATATATATATATATATATATATATATATATATATATATATATATATATGCTGTCGATAAAATTAAAAACAAAAAAACTGAATTCGCTGCGTATCAAGAAATCTCCTAGTCATAGACTGTTAAACGCTTAAGAAATCGTTTTTCCCCGCGCAGATGAAGCACAAGTTGTGCAACTCATCATTAATGAACGGTTATATGCGTATATGCCAACACCGGAAGGGAATGGGGGTTGATTTTTCTTTGACGTAAACTGTTAACAAACATTTTGGAATCAAATACATAGTTGTCTATCTATTTTCTTTCAACTTCGTATCGGTAGGATCATTTTTTATAATTCTAGTATCGCACTATAAAACTGTCTAAATGAGAATATTATGTTAATTAATCAAATGTAATCACTATTTAAAATTAGAAAAGAGGCTTGCCTTTTTTTTGTTGTTCTTGGCCTTCGGGCCAGGATCAAAGCGTAGTATCTCTTTCGGCAGATACTGCAAGCAAAGACCATATGTGGGGGCAACCCCTCAAATAAGACCTTGGTCAATGTAGGGGAAACCCTTCATACCAATTGTCACTATCCAGCTCCCCTACTCCCCGGGGAGTTCGTCCCCATTTCCCCTTCATTCCTCACTTTAAAAATCGGCCTTGTGCCTAATTTGCTCAGTGGGGGAGCAAATAAATACCTGAAAGTGTAGTATCTGTTCTGCAGATGCTGCACTTTTGTCCCAGTCAATGGAGGGGAAACTCTCTATACTGGGACAATTACTGTTTTTGGACCCAACCAGAGAGCCCCTTTTCCCTTTTTTTTCGGGGAACTGGTTTAACCCCACTTTAAAAACGACCCCGTGTCACATTTTGCTTTGGCGGGAAAGCAAATAAATACTAATAGTTAAATTACATATAAGCTCTCTCTCTCTCTCTCTCTCTCTCTATATATATATATATATATATATATATATATATATATATATATAAACACACACACACAAATATATAAATATATATATATATATATATATATATATATATATATATAGTATGTAAGAAGTCGATAGAAACGTAACTGATTAAATGTGTAACTTATTCCATACTGTGTTATTCTGACAATTTTGAAAGCCAAGTAAATACTAATTACTTTTTCTTTTCAATTTAATACAATAATTTTCAGAAACACTGTTTTTTTGTTTATTATTTATTTATTTTAAATTAACTCAAACAAGACACAGTACCACTTTGAAGTAGGGTGCTACTATCGGTGACGTAAGCTCCAGGGATATTATGAAGACAGATGAGCAGTAAGATGCCTGTTCACATTACACTTGAACTTCTGCATGTCAGTACAGTTGGGAAAGCAGAATACCGGAAGAGAGTTCCAAAGTCTAGCAGTTCTGGGGAAGAAACTATTGAAGTAGAAGCTTTGTCAGATAATTTAATTACATTACTATTCTTTTTATTTTGTTTAATTAAATTTTCTATAATAGAAAACTAAAATTTCAATATTTTTCCACGTGCCTGCTTTTTAAGGGAATTCCGTCTGTTAGCGTTCGGTACGCGAAACATTTGGATTGTCTGTATCAATTTTTAAATGATTGTGTTGTGTGTATGCCAGCCGAGTAGTTTTATCTCTAATATTATATAAAAAATAACTTTTTGCGTGTGAGTTCGTTCCCTATGGATTCGGAAAGGGCTGACCCGATTTTGTTTGGAAATTTCATACGATAGTACTGGCTGTGACTGGGAGTGTTCTTTTGTAGGCTTTGCGTCTGATAACAAACGGAAATTCATTTAGCTTTGAGCACAGCGACGGTGAGTTATCAGCGGCAGCACAGCTGAGCGACAGATCAGGACACCGGTAAATTATTGACGACATTTTTTTTTTGTATCTTGTTTCGTCATCATCTCCGCCAGGTAGCGTAACAGATTTCGTTACTATACTAACCAACAACGAATCAGAAAAGAAAACATCGCTAGGTTCCTTACAAATTCTAAGAAATTTTGTAACACTAGTAATGTTTTGAGATGAGGATTGGTTATATGTATTATTGTTCATCGGACTACTGTTCTCATCTTGAGTATGATTTTCACAACGTTTCGGTCGATATAACCTCCGACCTTCTTCAGGTGTATCTTGACGAACTCGGGAATTTGGACAGCATTTCGAGCAGAACCCTTTATTTACTTCACGGGGGTAGCGTGCTCTTGTTCCCTGAGCCATGATTGGATAAAGGTCCTAAGTAATTCACAAATGTATATTTCGGTCGCCCACACTGAGGATTGAACCTTCCACTTCCAGGAGAATATCACTTCTTACAATTGATTTTTCCCAGTACTCTAACGACTGCGCCACGGGTCCGTGGCGCAGTCGTTAGAGTACAATTGTAACAGTGATATTTTCCTGAAGGTTGAAGGTTCAATCCTCAGTGTGGGCGACCGAAATACACAATTGCAAATTACTTAGGATCTCTATCCAGTCATTACTGACGGAACAAGAGCACGCGACTCCCGTGAAGTAAATAAAGGGTTCCACTCGAAATTCTGTCCAAATTCCCGAGTTCGACAGAAACATTCCCGGGTTCTACAAGATACACCTGAAGAAGGTCGAAGGTTATATCGACCGAAACGTTGTGAAAATCACACTCAAGATGTTAACAGTAGTCCGATGAATAATAATACACTGGTAATGTTATCATAACTTTTGTTTTACTGAACGAATATTGAAGTTTTTTCAAAATATAGTTGAGAAGATTACCTATGAACTGTAGAAAGTGTTTGAAATTTGGTCGCAAAATGAGTGAACGGTGAAGCTTTAAAGCAGTTCTAAATGAGTAAAATTAACAGTTAACCATATATTCAAACACGTACGATTTGATTCAAAATTTGGCGATTTCACAGATTTTGATCAGAATTAACGTAGAACATTTTTTGATCCTCATTCAATTCTGGAAAGCGGCGGGTCGCCCTGCTAGTTTTATATTATGTTATTATATGGGGTAGAGAGGGCTCCCGTAAGCCGTAGTGAAGGCAACCTTTCTAGGAGAAGCAAATCTCTGATTTAAAAAACCATAAAGCGGAAGACCAGTACCCGCATTAAGCTGGTCTGCAGTTTAATTTGTTGCTGGATATCTTGCTCTTGCTTGTTGCTGGATCTCAGCATTTTGAACAGAGAGAGAGAGACTTAGCTGTCGTACAAAGCTAAGACTCTGTAACATCATCTTTGTATAGATACCCCCTCAGGCATTTGGGCTCATGGACTTTAAGTGTCTGAGGGAGTGGCACTCGTCTGACAAGACGTTGCAATCATCATATATATATATATATATATATATATATATATATATATATAAGTATGTATGTATATATATACTTATGAGATAAAAGTTTTTTTCTCGCTTGGACATTGACATTAAAAACATACTTCTTCTACTTAAAAAATTATTAAAACGAACTTTATAATATACTTAGTCTCGAATATGCGAGCGTCTAGATGAAGTTAAACTAATTTGCATATACGTTTGAAAACGGGCGTTTATTAATTACATATTTATTTTTATGTTTTCTTATTAGATAATTGGTTTCGTGTCACTATTACGCTGAATTCCATTTATCCATAATCTCTACATTATTACATTGCGTAGAATTTAAGGCGAACACCTGCTAAGATACGGAAATTATCTAAAAGTCACTGTGTGTTCATTCCTTATAGGTTCCGAAACGGCTGAGCCTATCTTTTTCAAACTTCACACAAAGATAATTTATATGTCTGGCAGTGTTCTTTGATATGTTTTGTACAGAAATTCATCCGATAAGTATCGAACATCGAAAAAAAAAATCCCCCCCCCAAAAAAAAGTCTTTCTTTCTTATATATATAAAAAAATAATTTTTACCGGGGAATTTTTATACGTTACACCGACAAAGGAGTAAATTAAATCTTATCAAAATATTTCTTCTTCTTAAAAAAAAAAACAAACAAACGAATTATTGGCATCTGGAAGTATAGCATAGTAGTAGAACATTTGACTACAGATCGAATAATCCCCTGTATAAGCCCGAATTTGAATATTTCTTTCTTATTAATGAGTTCAATTTACGATAGAAGAAAATATACCATTTAAAATCGCCGCAAATCATTTCTTCGTTTGCATATTTTAAAACAAAACATTAATAAGAAGTGACTTTAACGGAGCATTTCTCGCCAAGCCCAAATATCAGCTGACGTGATCTTGTAAACAAGCACGGACGGAATTTGATTAACGACATTATCATTATCATTTTTTTAGTTTTTAATCTTTAATTGATTTTTTTTTTTTTTTTTTTTTTTTTTTTGCGAATTAGTCCACGAAAAAAATTTTGCCTCGTAGTATAGAATATTCAATAAAGGATTTATTCTATATTAATATATACGTAATCTGCATAAAATATTATGTTTAAACGTATTCTACGACTGGCAACGCCGGGTGTCCAGCTAGTATATATATATATATATATATATATATATATATATATATATATATATATATATATATATACTAGCTGGACACCCGGCGTTGCCTATACTGTTGATGTAAAATTAAATTAAAAGTATACCCTGCTCTACTTAGGTATTGAGCACTCTTGTATTAACCTCGTTATACTTCACTGGTTACCTTAACTCTGGAAAATAATAACCCCAAATTATATATATAACTTACTACCTAGCTCTACATAGTATTTAGCACTGTTGAAGTAATTACTTAATGTTTACTCATAAATTTCGTATATTAATTTATATATATATATATATATTTGTTTTTACATAAGCAGTAATGTGTTGCTACACAGTCATGAGCATGTTTCGGTCTTGTAGTATTTTGTAACTAGAGACCTCTACAGGCAATCAGGCTTACATTAAAGGAATCAGTAACAAATCACAGTGATTCCTTACTGATTCCCTTAATTTAAGCGTGATTGCTTGAAGAGGTTTCTGGTAACTAAATACAGAAACATGCTCAAGACTGTGTAGCAACATAATACTGTTGATGTAAAATTAAATTAAAAGTATACCCTGCTCTACTTAGGTATTGAGCACTCTTGTATTAACCTCGTTATACTTCACTGGTTACCTTAACTCTGGAAAATAATAACCCCAAATTATATATATAACTTACTACCTAGCTCTACATAGTATTTAGCACTGTTGAAGTAATTACTTAATGTTTACTCATAAATTTCGTATATTAATTTATGTGACCAAACGAAGTAGTTATATATATATATATATATATATATATATGTGTGTGTGTGTGTGTGTGTGTGTGTGTGTTATATTATTGTTCTTTTAATTGGGATACTTTAAGATGAGTAATTTGTGCATTTATTAATTCATTTGCATACTGTAATCCTCATCTTAATAGTTGTTGACGTTTCCTCCCCCCTTCCATTAATACTTCTCTCTTTAGACGATTTCTCTTTGCGACACCCGCACAAACAACTCAGTGGCGCAGTGGATAGAAACGTTGAATCTCTGCGGTTCCAAATGAGCATTGTCTAAAGATTGCGGTTTCATATCCAACTAAAGTAGGCTAAAGGTTTGGTTGGCCAAAACGTGGCGAGACAACAACAACTATGGAAGGCGGTAATTACTGGAAATACAGCATTTCTATTCCGTCGAGGTTAATGACCTGAAGAAGACCAGAGGACGAGTTGGCTTACACGTGGTGAAACAACAACAAGTATTAGGATGAGGATAAGAGTCCGTAAATAAATTACATATTGTTCATATTTTCTTTCTTAAGAGTTCTAGTTTTGTTTTCGTTATTTATTTATTGTAGATTTTTTTGTCGCCCTTTCTTGTTTCTTTATATTATTTCTCTTTCGATTTAACCGTTTTCTTTCCTATAACTTTCTTTTTTTTACCTAGTTTTACGTTTACGTTCTCTCTTTCTTTTCTTTTTAGTCTGGTCTCACTTTCATGCGTTTCTTTCTTGTTCAACCTTTCCTCATATCTCCCCCCTGCTTCCCATCGCCTACAATACTTACGTGTCGCTTCCTTCGCTTACTGCCATTCAGCGCATGCGCGATAAGTGCCTTCTGCGCAACTCCTTGTCCTGATTTGAACAAGAAGTCGGCTAGAAAACACAATGGCGGAGATAAAATTGGTGGTTCAAGGCGCGCGAAGGCAGAACGTAACCATGGATTAAAGCGATATAGCTGCCTCTCTGTCTTTCTTTCTCAGCATATCTTTCTGTCTTAACTTATCTTTCTCTATCTTTGTCTTTCTTGTTCTATCTCTATTTCTCTTTCTCTTCGTTTCTTTGAAGGGCGTTGGCCTCAGCCGAGACAAGATCTTCCGGTTGAGACAAGTGGAACCATCAGGTGAGAAATACCAATCATGCAGCGGGCGACGGGTGGGCGGAGGTAGGTTCGATTGTAAAATGTAATACACTGAATTACGGAGAGAATAAGAAAGAGAGGGAGAAAGAAAGACAGAGACCGAGGGAGGGGAGGGGAAGGGAGTACACATATGAGCGTGCATGTCGAAGACTCAGTAAGAATTACAAAGATGAAAACATATAATTAGCGTATATCTCCAGCTGACTGTCCATATGGCTATCTGTATGTTGCTTCATCTATTAAAGCGTGTTCTTAGAAGAATCTTTCTGTCTATCTCTCCCTCTTTCTCTCTGTCTCTCTCTCTATCTATCTCCCTCTCTCTCTATATATATATATATCCATCACGCCATATTTACAACTCTATCTGTATATCTATCTATAGAGAAATAAAAAGGAACAAACCGTATTATGTGTTCATGAACGTTTCGTCTTTATTTCGAGACTTCCTCCGGATGAAAGAAGTCTCGAAATAAAGACGAAACGTTGATGAACACATAATACGGTTTGTTCTGTTTTATTTCTCTATTTCGTCGGGATATTATTTCCATTATTTTCGTCATATCTATCTATATATCTCTGTACATTTATTACTTTACCTATCAATATATATCTAAATTTCTTTCCCCACTACCCCCTTTCTCTCCATATATATATGGAGAGAGAAAAAAAAAAAAAAAAAAGTATATATATATATATATATATATATATATATATATATATATATATACATACTTTTTTTTTTTTTTTCTCTCTCCATATATATATGGAGAGAAAGGGGGTAGTGGGGAAAGAAATTTAGATATATATTGATAGGTAAAGTAATAAAGAGGGGAAGGGAGTACACATATGAGCGTGCATGTCGAAGACTCAGTAAGAATTACAAAGATGAAAACATATAATTAGCGTATATATATATATATATATATATATATATATATATATATATATATATATATATATATATATATATAATAATGAACATTTAAATTAAAATGTTTAAAATTCAACGCTATTTCACACGGTTGATGGTAGCCGAATGGATACGGTCTCCGCTAATCGGGCCAGAGATGTCGCGGGGTTCGAATCGTGTTAATCGTGACACCCTGCACTGAAGAATCCCGAAGGGATGAAACACTAGTGTCTGTAGGTATTTAATTATTATAGTAAAAAAAATATAAAATAATATATATATATACTAGCGGAACCACTGAAAATTCCACAAACGACTCATTCTTATGTAATGTTGGCATTCTGCAGATGTTCAGTGTAAATGGAGACGCACTGATATACTTTTAGCTTTTTTGTTGAAACTGCAAAAGTATTTATCTAAACTAGCCCGGTCATGAAATACGATTAAATATGGTATTTTAATTCTTGTAGATTTTGCATATATCATTATAGAGTTAATTTTCTGTCTATTTTTATATATTATAAATTGCGATTAATATCTATCTATCTATCTAATTATCTATCCATCTATCTATCTATCTCTCTCTCTCTCTCTCTCTCTCTATATATATATATATATATATATATATATATATATATATATATATGATTTGGGCGCATCAGACTGAATTGAAACCGAAACTTATGAAATATTTATATAATCGAAACCAAAACCGAACTTATGAAGAATTTTTAGTAAAATTATATGTTACAAAAAAGGGAAGTTCATAACAATTATACAATTTTCTAGTCGAAAACCGATCACATAGATTTTCGAAATCTCAGTACCCTGTATATCAAATTTCGAGTCCGTAGAGTAAAAATTGATAGAGTTGCGTAGGGAAATGTACACAGACAGACAGACACACAGACACAAAGGCAGACACACAGACACGTTCACTTTTATAGATATATAGATAGATTTTTCGGCACACCATGAATTGTCAGCTAAATGCTGGCCAATAGAAGTGTCCAGGTCTACAGAAGGAGGAAGAATACGAGATCCTCCCTTCCCCTGTCTGATTTGAAGTGGAACGTGCTCGTTTATATATATATATATATATATATATATATATATATATATATATATATATATATATATATATATATATATATATACAGTGTCCGTTTCGTAACGCAAAATCAATCACTTAATTATTATATCAATCAGTAAATTTATTATGCCCTTAACACATCAGAAGAAATAGCAGCAAGCAACAATCAATCCATCATAAGGAAATAAAGTGCGTTTTTGTACGCATTGCAACAATGATTCTTGCGAGTTATCTCCCCTTTGTTTATGGAAATTATTTTCAAAATGATGGACAAGGCAGTAACTACTTGCATACTCAAAAAATTTGATTTTCTTTATAAACCTGAGTAGCATTACATAAATAATGCCTCCTATTTTTTATTCTGCCTGAATGGGTCAGAAGCGATTGCATTATTATGATAACTGAACTTATGTGTTCGTGAGCTGAAAGTCTCATTTGTCTGCTGCAGATATTAATGGCGTGAGATTAAGAAAGCAACCTTGGACATGTGTCAGAAGCAGAGATGCGTCATTAAAAATGGGGGTGAGTAATTGGAAAATTGGAAGAGAAGCTGTAAATACCTTATAATATGTTTCTATTATGCCATGAACATTGGAATATAGTCTTTTGTCATTTATTCCCTATATTACTCTTTAATTACATTGAGCTTCTTAAATAAGAATTTTTTACGGAGGAATGACCACTTATCAAGGCCCGGAAGCCACTCGAGGATAAGGGTAAATTGGTATACATTAATCAATGTGATTAAGGCGTAGTACACATAAGTAGTAGGACTTTTGTAAATTGGATTACTTAGAGGGACGGTTCATCAAGAACTTGTTTACGTTGGACTTGAAGACAATCAAACTGTGGTCAGCTGGAAAGCAGGCAAACGGAAGAGAGTTCCATAGGCGTGAAGTTCTAAGAAAGAAGCTTCGCTCATGTAATCTACATTTAGGTTTAGGCACAGATAAAGGGTGTGGGAAATTATTGATAGTGGTTTTGACTAGACAAGTGTTTTTCGTGAAAGTTTGGCGAGTGAGGGGACATAGATAGCTCAGCTGAAAATAAGAATAAAGCAGAGAAAGGCTCGCAACGTCTCTTCTGTGGGTAAGAGGTTGCAGGAAAGAGAAAAGGACATCCTCCACTAGGCTACGAAGTCTATTTTGAACTTTGTTAAGGCAGGATAAGCTGCTTCTAGCAGTGGTATATATTATAAGAATATATGTTTCCACACAAACACACACACACACACGCACACACACACATATATATATATATATATATATATATATATATATATATATATATATATATAGTAAGTTATAAAATGTATATACTTTATAGCTTACTAACTAACTCTACCTACGTATTGAGCACTTTTGAAGTAAATACTTAAAGTTTACGCATAAATCTATACTTTCGTATATTAATTTTATGTGAGTTAATTAAGTATATATATATATATATATATATATATATATATATATATATATACTAGACTACACGTGACCCGTTGGATCAGTATGTGACATTAGCTATGGAATTAATGTATGAGCATGACACTTGTGACATAAAGAAAATAGTTTTTTATGACATAACATAAACATTTCTATGAAAGTATATTAAAATGAAAAAAGAATATAGATAGATTGCTATGAGTCGTCCTGTTTATTATAATTGATTATTTTTGAAAAAATTTGTTACAGTTACTGAGTGGTTGGCCATACTTATAGGTAAATGTGCACTGAACAGATACCACAATACTTATTATAGTTAAATTCAAATTTTGATATCTGTTTTTTTTTGTTATTTTTTTTACATCGTTAATTTTCTGTATTACGTTTAAGTTATTTTAAACCCCACTCTTCCCATTTTAAATAATAATTTCGAAATAATAACGTTAATATTTCAGTGCGCAGGTCATGCGCGCATGCGCAACCGAATGTCGTAAACCAGAAAGTGGGTTACATACATCGTTACAAGATCATTTGAGTTTTATAATTATATATATATATATATATATATATATATATATATATATATATATAATTATAAAACTCAAATGATCTATATATATATATATATATATATATATATATATATATATATATATATAAGATGATAATAAAAATTTGAAGAAAATTTAGTCGAGTGTGGTCGCAATGAATAGTCCAAAAGGCTTTGAATTGATGGAATTAAATCTGTCATCCGAGAGAAATTCGGAGAAAGGGGAGGTATCAGGACCAAATTACAGACGAAAAAAAAAGTGCCTCTCTGCTCCCATGGAATGAACTGACAAAAAGGAAAGCTTGTATCATTCAGAAATTCCATTAACTGCAACGTGGTAAAATAAAAACAACTATGAAGATGAGGATAATAGTCCGCAGACTCTCAAATGATTCCGACCATTGATAAAAAAAAAATCAGAAATAAATAAATATTTATTTAAAATCGAGTAATTAAAAAAAATGTCATCTTTAGTCATAGAAAAAGCAAAACAAACGAGCACAGTTTCTATGCCTGACAATGAAGTTATAATGTCGAAACTAAGTTGATTTTAAATAAATGATAAAATAAATTATCATAAATTGTTTTTTTTTATTCGAATCCTTGGAGATAAGTAATTGTCTGAAGATAGCGGTTTCAATCCTACCCAAAGCTGTCCAGAAAATATATAATGAGACAACAACAACTATGGAAAGTAGTGAGTACTGGAAATACACTTACAAGCATTTCTATCCTGTCGGGGTTAATCACTTGAAGAAGGCCAGAGGGTAAGCGGTGAAACAACAGCAACCATGAACATGAGGATATCAGTTGGCAAATAAATAAAATAAATTATTATATAAAAATATAATTCTGCATAGTATTGACTTTTGTAATTTTCAAATTCCAATCTATGCACAATCATATATAGTAAGTTTATTTTATGGAATGAAAAGGATTATATATATATATATATATATATATATATATATATATATATATATATATATATATGGTGAAACAGTACTGTATGTGGATGACTATAATGCTCTTCATCTTGAATTGAGCATATGAAGAAGTGATGCACGAATTACCATTAACGTATAAAGCGATGCTCTTTATGTAAACAAATCGAGCTTAGGTATTTCGGACGATGTGAAAATATTGTTAATTCATGACTCGCACAGCAGCCGCCGATTATCGTAATGGTTAGGAGCCTTGACTGTCGTACAGGCGGTCGGGTTTCAATTCTGGCTTGAAGTAGTTGCTTTTCTAGCCGCACTGATGAGCTGTGAAACAGAGAAGGCAGTACTGTATGTGGATGACTATATATATATATATATATATATATATATATATACATATATATATATATATATATATATATACATATATATATATATATATATATATATATATATATATATATATATATATATATATATATATATATATATATATATATATATATATATATATATATATAGTCATTCCATATACAGGGTGTCCCAAAAGAAGCTGATGGTTTAAAGAAAATGCATAACTTTCTTAATTTTTTATATTTTTCTTTTATTTTTTTTTTAGATCATCTAGAGTTACCCTTCCAAGGTCATCATGACTCGAGGAGCGGATATTTATCGTAGAGTCGTATTTCGGTTGAATGAGTTAATATCAGAAACTCAAGGAGAATTTCAACGAAACTTCAACACAAGAAATTCCCCTACTCCCAATGCAATAAAAGCTATGGTAGGTCAATTTCATGAGAAAGGGTCTGTATGTGACCTCCCTAAATCTGGTAGACCCCGTACGACAAGAAGTGATGAGAATCGTCAGAGATCAGCAGAGAGTGTGGCCGAGGATCCATCCACATCAGTATGAAGAGGATCAAGTCAAATTGGGGTCTCTCGATCACTTTTCACAGAATGCTTCATGAAGAGGGCAAATTTTCCTATAAAATTCAATTGGGGCAAAAGCTTCAGCCAATGACAATGGACAATGCCCTGCAGAGAGCACAAGAGTGTACAAATGAAAATGGTGGACATTTGAGTAATATCATTTGAGTAATATCATTTGAGTAATATCATTTTTCATAAGTAAAATTAGACCTTGTGAAAAACATACCTTGGATTAAGTTGTGTAAATAAAATTAGAATAAGTAGATTATAATATTATACTATATCTCAAAACAACACGGAGTCTCATCTACCTACATATCAAAATTGGTAAGCATAACTTAAATATTGGGAAAGTGAATCAAATTTAAAATCCGTCAGCTTCTTTTGGGACACCCTGCATATATATATATATATATATATATATATATATATATATATATATATATATATAGTTTAGTGAGTTAGAAGAAGAGAGTAAATTCATTTCTATAGGAGGAAACTTATCGCGAAAACAAATTTCTTTGGACCTTATATAGGAAAACAATAAGAGTGGAAAATTAAGTCACAAAAACTATATATGGGTGATAGAGGGGACTCTTTATACCAGCTAAATGTTTGTATACCTTTATTAAATAAATGATCCAAATTTTAGTATGTTATTATGGATGATAACGACTACCAGTTGTCAAAATTTCAGCTTTTCACAGTTGTTATTTATAATAAATATAAGGTTTAAAAATGTTGCCCCTTAGTTTTGGACGCTACCATATATATATATATATATATATATATATATATATATATATATATATATATATATATATATATAATTATCCACTGAAACGTGTTTCGTTGTATACGACTTATCAGAGTGGTTGAATCTCTGATGAGTCGTAGACGCCGAAACACGTATCAGTGGATAATTATATCTTATAAATAATACATATGAATCTCCCTATTTGAGGGTACCAAATTGTTCAAAGGGAAAATTATTCACAAACCGCATTTAGCTAAAAATGCACTTTCGTATAATTAATTTAAAAATGTATCGCAAAAGCAAAAACAAATAAGATTGTGGCTAAAGATTGTGCAACTCTCGCCTCAAAATTACCCGCGCAGCCTAGTGTTACAGGGGATATCTATTGTCGTTTGAGACTGAACGGAGGCGTTTTTTTATAGTCACACCGATAATTTTAATTCTAACTGAATCGACTATTTCCAAAATTTCCTATTTAAGCATTAGATATAAAAAGTAAAATGAAACCCCTAAGATGCTATTATCTAAAATATTTATTAAAACATCTGTGCCTAAATCAGAACGTAGATTCCATGAGCAAAGCTTCTTTCTTAGAACTGCACGCCAGTGGAACTCTCTGCCGCTTGCCTGTTTCCCACCTGACTACAACCTGGACGTCTTCAAGTCCAACATAAACAAACTCCTGACAAACCGTCCCCTTAAGTAAGCCACTCTATCAAACCCCCAATACTAATGATTACTACAATACTATCTCATTAATTACTGTACACGCAATAACCCTTATCCCTGAGTGGCCTTCGGGCCTTGATAAGTCGTGACCCCATGTAAAAAAAAAAAAATTAATTAGATTTATAAGTCAATCGGAAAATCTTAAAACATAATTTACGAATCAATTGTTTCGAAAAAAAACACACATTCACACACACGCATACATATACACATACACACATAACACACACACACACATACACACACACACACACACACACATACATATATATAAAACACTAGTGTCTGTAGTTATTTAATAATTATTATATGAAAAATAATGTTAACCCTTTTTAAGAAACTTATTTCTTATCGTTGAGAAGTTCCAGGTGTAATAAATCGGTCAAGTTAGCTCATATGCGTAGGTCGTCATAGAATGACTAGATCACTCTGACTGACATGAAAAGCATTTAAAAAGAATAAATTCTTAATTTCAACTGTATCTCTCGCGGTTGTCTGTAGCTATTATTATTATTATTATTATTATTATTATTATTATTATTATTATTATTATTATTATTATTGCTATTGTTGTAGTTTTTACTATTATTCAACTCCTCGTTTAAGCATTGCAATACATCTTTCAGTTTCATTTTCAACATTAAACGTTAATAACCTCTAATTTCTCTAACCGGCATATCGAGCTTCCAATTTTTGTGATGGCTTCTAATTTAAAAACAATGCTTTCACCCTATATCTGGCACTTATTGTATGTATGTATGTATGTATGTATGTATGTATGTATGTATGTATAGGCTTATATATATATATATATATATATATATATATATATATATATATATTTTATTACATTTTCACCCCAAACAAGGCACATTGCCACTTTGGTGTAGGGGGCTACTATCAGGGGAAACATCTACTGGGGGTACTATGTAGGGATTTGGGCAGCGAGATGTTGGTTCACGTTGCACTTGAACTTATGCATGTCAGTACAGTTGGGGAAGCAGTGACCTGGAATGGAATTCCAAAGTCTAGCAGTTCTGGGGAAGAAACTACTGGAGTAGAAAGATCTTTTACATCTAGGGATCTCTACAGAGTGGGGGTGGGATTTTGCTGCTTGTCGGGTCTGTCGAGGGTGTTTACGTCGTGGGGGCACAAGTGCTTGCAGTTCATCAGAGCATTCACCATTATAATACTTGTAGAACAGGCAGAGGGATGCAACGTTTCGACGATGGGACAGAGGCTGAAGCTTAGATGCCAGTTTAGGGTCTATCAGATTTGCGACTCTCTTTTGAACCCTGTCAAGGAGCGAGAGACTAGTAGCCGATACACCAGCCCAAATATGACAGCAATACTCCATACATGGGCGAATAGTGGCCTTGTAGAGATACAGGATACTTTCGGGTGTTAGAAGTTTTCTAGCACGGTAGAGAGAGCTCACCTTCCTCGCAGCGGCCCTGGCAATGCTCTCGATGTAATTGTTCCAGCTCATGTTTCCTGTGAACTTTAGGCCAAGGAGCTTGAGAGACGTACTCTCAGATAAAGAGTCGTTGGCCATTGCTATAGGTGGTAGAGAAGGTTTCTTGTAATTATTGAATGAAACCAGTTTTGTCTTGGCGGGATTTAAATCCACAAGTAGAATGTTTCGCTGTATCTCAGCTACTCAGTGCGGTTAGATTAGCATCCATCCCAGACCAAGGATAAAACTTATAACCTATCTTGTTTTAAGTGGGCAGTTCTACCATCTTGCCAATGGAATCAGTGCCCACAAACAATATCATCAAATGGCTATGTATATAAACAGTCGACCACTGCTTTAACAGCGGTGGATTTGTTTATTTATTTACAAACAAAGAGCCTCGCGTTACGCTTAACATAATATTTTTTAATAAGTGTTTTTTATTTTTTTGACGCGTCTGCGTTTGGTTTCACCGGCATCGAGACAGAGAGCAGCTGATTAAATTGTGTGTTCAGGTAGCACTGGGTGTTGATGGGCGAGTGAGGAAGTGGTATAAGTGTGTTATCGGAATAATGGAGATTGGCAGTGTGATTAATCGATGCATTCTATAATAATGGTGATAAAATAATAGAATCAATAATCAATACTTGGTGTTATTTAAGTATGTACTGAGATCAGTTGCTTTTGAAGTTAATGCAAGTTGGACGAGCGCGCTTTTGGAAGTTTCAAAGCATTAAAAAAAGACTACGATCTTCATTGTCAAAAGGTAACGAGATTTCGCGTGAACTATCACGAAAGTTATGGCAAGAAATGAGTGCTGTCCAAAGATAAGATTTGCAGTAGTCTCAACTTTTTTTTTTTTTTTTTGGCGAATTTCGTTACATTTTGTGACCTACAGCGGAGGCTCGCACGAAATATCACAATATGATACGACAGATTAAAAACAGCATACAATCTATACGTCTTACAGAACGAAGGATGTTGTTCTTGCTCGGGTGAATTGCAAAACCAAGCTGAACTCAAAATAACCGACAGTTCTCAAGTGTGCTATTAAATTAAATTGTCGATTTAAAGTTCGCTGCCTCTGAAAAACACACCGAACAAAATGTACGTACAGAGTGATTTTTAAGGACGGACCATTATAAAGTGACAAGTCAAAATAAACGATAGTTTCAAATCTGCTCTTAAATAAAGTCGCCAATTTTAAGTTCGCCGCCTCTAAAGGATCCACTGTGCATTCCTTCTCTTCTGCGTGTTATAAGAGGCGGCGAACTTTAAATTGACAACTTTATTTAACAGCAGATTTAACAACTATCGGTTATTTTGAGTTCAGCTTGGTTTGGCAATTCCTCATGAAGAGACTAACATCCGAACAGAGTTTGCAAATTTTCAATGGAACTATCCATTTATCGATAAAAACATTAATGAACAAAAATTTCAAGAATTGAACCTGTAAACTGACCACCTCGATCGTGCGACTTAACCCCATTTGATTATTTTCTTTTAGAATATGTAAATTCTCCTGTCTACGAGGATGAGCAAGAAACAGAAATGACTATTTGAAAGGCAACGACCGTCGTGTTATTTCCGAAATACAGCCAAGTTTAATTTCGAGCATTTGTGAAAATTGGATTTTTAAATTGCGCCATACACGCCCCAGTCACGGAGCCATATGCCCTAAATTGTATTTAAATTATAAATGCCAAAAATTAAGCTTTGGAATAAACTACATATGTGTATGATAATATTTTTCTGTGATTTATTTTAAATTCGCTGTCACTAAGAAACTATACGTCATACGTCATATATATATATATATATATATATATATATATATATATATATATATATATATATATATATATACTAGCATGGGTGCCCGGCGTTGCCCAGTTGTTTGCAAATGTATGCTGAGCAAAAAAAACAAAAAACAAAAAAAAACTTTTTTAACTTGACCCCTATTATGACCCTTTAACATTTATTTTTTGGGCTCAAATCAAGTTAGATCCATGTCCAAAGAACCTATATCTAAAATTTCAAGTGTTTAGACCCAAAATTGTCGGAGGAGTTTGGTAGAGTCCTGAAAGGTCAAATCGTTGAACTTTGACAACTTAATAGCCAACTTTCTGGCCGAAAACCGATCACATAGATTTTTAATTGGGATTTTCTATGTCTTACTGACTTTAGCAAATAAGATGTAAACCATTATAACTATTTGCTAATATTTTCTCCTCTGAAGAGATGGTAGACATCGAAATCCTATACGATATGGAGTTGAAATATTTCTAATGTATTCTTTGTCTTACATAGAATAATAAAAATCTTTTGATTTGAAACTCAAATATTTCACGTCATAATTTTTTAAATTCATTGAATGACTAAAATTAGATTTATTTGCTCTATCTTCATCGAGCAATTTTATTTAGGTGGAATAATACTTGTAGAATATTACCGCCAGTAATATCTTGTAAATCTTATAGTCACAGCTTTCCATACCAGCGAAATCTTGGATAATTTTATTCTGAAGAATATATATATATATATATATATATATATATATATATATATATATATATATATATATGGCGACTGTTTTCTTAGGGACAGCGATTTTTAAAAACATCACAGAAAAATATTGTTATCAGACACATATGTGGTTTTTTTATATATATATATATATATATATATATATATATGTATATAAACACACGCGCGCGAGCGCGCACAGATACACGCACACCACACACACACACACACACACACACACACACACATATATATATATATATATATATATATATATATAAAAGTGAGAATGTGGTGTGAGGACAACTCTCAACCTATATACTCAACAAATTCTTGATCTACAAACTTTAAATTTGGTATATAGGCAATTCAGACATGTTGAAAAATATTTAATTTGATTTCCTCCGTAAAAAAAGGGTTGCTAAGGAGTCAAAATTAAGAAATTAGTTCGTGAAAATCCTCGAACTGTTTCACGACTGCGCATGCATGAATCGTCGTATTATGTAAAGAATAAGTAGGTTGATAAAATATTTTGAAGATCGTGCCAAGCCGAGTCATACTTGACTCATTGCCCTTGGGGTTCGGTATCGATGTCAGGTCGAGTATTTAGAATGACTAGTTTAGAAAAAACGCAATGCTAGAATGACCACGTCTCAGTTTCTTTTCTCTTTTTGCCATTTTTTTAAAGCAATTTAAGACTACGTTTTATACTGGGTACATCTACTAGTTTATATATATATTATGTATAGATAAGACTGAAGAGTCCTAGAGTGGATGAAACGCGGAATATTCAGTGTAGCTTAATCGCCATATATTTTATAACTTACTATATATATATATATATATATATATATATATATATATATATATATATATATATATATATATACGATATATATATACGATATATACATATATATATATACGATATATATATATATATATATACGATATATATATATACGATATATATACGATATATAATATATATATATACGATATATAATATATATATACGATATATATATACGATATATGATATATATATATACGATATAATATATATATATATATATATATATATATATATATATATATATATATATACGATATTCTCTTTCCAAGCGAAAAGAAATCTCATAGGACTTACATTAATTTCTATGTAATTTTTTTCCCACGCTTATCTTTTGCTATTTAGTTATTTATTTATTCCCCCCCCCCTCCGTCATATTCATGACAATATTTTTGGTCCCCGACAAAAAGAAAGGTGAACCTGTATATTCATCCTGGTCCGTTCGTCCGTTCGTTTGTTCCTCCTCTCATCCGTTCGTCTGTCCGCCTTTTTCTCAATAACTACACCTTGGAATTTTTTTTAAATTTCGCACAAACATTAAACATGATATGAGTAAATAAAGTAACAGAACGGATTTTCCAGGAAAACTCCGGCTGCCCCATCCCAGGTTTGCTTTTCGGGTTAAAATGGCTAAAATTGACACTTTTGTGCTTATTAAAAAAAAAAATAATTGATGTATTCAATTTTTATAAAACTTTCTGAAATGTTGTAACTATCTCAGATATAATCTGTTGTAACTATCTCTATATAATCTGTTTGTCTATAATTTGCGATAACTCTTGGGTGTGCCCCAGGGACTCTTTTAGAGCTTATAGAAAACTCTCAATTTTGGGGACTATTTTACCATATTTGTCCAAAATTCTCCATTTAACACTTTTGCATTGGCGCTGAACTTAAATTTGAATATGTTAATACCTTGGGAACATTTGGGGCTAAATGGAGGGGGGGGGTTGTCAAATGATGGACTTAGTCATTTCTTTTATTACATTGTGCAAAACTCAAATTTACATATGTTAAGGCCTAAAACTACACCGTTTGTTCATTTTCACCAGGAGTTGACGTCCTATGGGAACTTTTGGAGTAAATGAGGGAGGGGTGGGGAAAATGCTGAACTTAGTCATTTTTTATGCCTAGTTTACTGTGCACTCACGGGGGAGCATACATGCTTCACTGGTTGTAATTGCAATTTTCCTCACTTTAGCTCTGTTGAGCTAGAAACGAAACCGAGTTATTTTTTTATCATCATGTTAAGTGGTCTATATTTATCCATAATAATTTTTTTTACACCAAAAGAATTTATATATAAAACAGCATGGGTGCCCGGCGTTGTCCGGGTGTTTGGAGGTGTATGCTGAGCAAAAAAAAAAAAGGTCGATTTTTAAAACTTTGATCCCTATTATGACTCCTTAAAATGTATTGTTTAGCGCTCAAATCAAATTATTAAGTTAGATCCAGATCCATAGAACCTATATCTAAAATTTCAAATGTTTAGACCCAGAATTGTCGGAGGTGTTTGGTAGAGTTCTGAAAGGTCAAATCGTTGAACTCTGACCCCTTAACAGCGAAATTTCTTGCCAAAAACCGATCACATAGATTTTCCCAAATCTCAGTACCCTGTATATCAAATTTCGAGTCTGAAGACTAAAACTGACAGAGTTATTGCGTAGGGAAATGTACACAGACAGACACACAAATAGCTACACAGACACGTTCACTTTTATAGATATATAGATTGTTTTTATCATCATGTTAATTGGTCTATATTTAGCCACAATAAAATTTTCTACACCAAAAGAATTTATATATATATATATATATATATATATATATATATATATATATATATATATATATATATAATTGCCAAAGAAAAGAAAAAGAATTTATTTGTGTGTGTGTGTGTGTATGCATATGTGTGTGTGTGTGTGTGTGTGTATGTGTGTGTATGTGAAAGGAAGAGTGAGAGATGGGGAAGAGGTAGTGCTTAAGCATTAATGTAGGAATCACGTGGTACAAGCTCTATACAGGAAGGTGCGTAATGCAAGAGGTTGGAATAACGTTCTCAGAGATTATTATCTGACTTGTACGGAATGCAACTTTTGGCTCGGCATCTTATCGCAGGGAGCATTTCATGAAGGGTAAACTACCAAAAAGATATCATACTTTTATTCCTTTTTTTTTTTTTCTTTTTCTAGAATGGGCACGAAAACAGAGAATAGGCAGTAAAGGAAGGCAATCTCATTGGCATTTCAGAAAAGGACATAATTTTGGGAGTGTGCCCTCCGCCTATTTCTTTTTCCTGAGCAAAGTAGCCGTGAAAAACTAGCTGCTACTCCGAACGCAGAGCTTCCGATCTTCAAGCTTCTCAACTAGCAGTTATATGACCCATATTGATATCGTTGGACCAGAAAATTCGTCTTAGTTCTCTATCGTACAAGAATGTATTCAACAAACGTGATACAATCTTTATGAGAAAATCCGTTGTATTTATTTAGTGTAAAATAGCCTTTTCCTCAGCCAGTCACGCTTAAAGTTTAAATAATATTATTGCTGGTTTATGAGCCTGAAGTTTAAAATAGCAAATTGTTTTATCGCGTAGTTACGCTCAAGTTTTAAATAGAATTTTGGTTGCTATATTAAGCTTAAAAGCAATATGGCGTTTTTCCTGGTCTCTTAGACTCAAGTACATAATTGGAGTTTTGTGAAAAATTTACGTTCTAGTTTAAAATAGAATTGTCTTAGTGTCAGTGGTGCTGGATATGACCTTAAACTATATCTAATGGTGAGGCCTCGGCGTTCGGGCTTTGGGGAGTGTGGAGCCATCCTTGCCATTGTTCCCAGGTCCACTCTAACCTGCAGTGGTAGTACCTGTTAGGGTCCCAACTAGGAGTTAAATAGAAACCGACCCGAAAAAAAATATTCTATTAAAACATTTTTCTTCAAAATTACTAGATTTGGCATTAAATAGCCTGAAAAGGGTTAATACGCCATAAAACAAAACGACCAACTTAGTGTCAGGCTCAAAATTGCATTTTTCTCGAAAGTTACGCTCATGCTTAAAATCGTATTTTTCTTGATCTCTCACAATACATTCAGCGCGGCCACAGCCGAGACTGAACTCGCTACACGAGTTTGTAGTGTAATTCAAATCTTGTTGATTGCGGAATACTTGATGCTTCGCCAGGGCCATCAAGGGTATTTTTTATCGTGACGCCATCACTAGATCGGTTGCCTACCAAGGCTTAAGAGAGCCCCATTTACCCCCGAGAGAAGGATAGACCGCGCCAGTTTCTCAACCTTGTATTTTTCCTCGCGGTACATACAGCGCCTCGCCTTCCCAAATGGTCACTCATCTGGTACTACCCAGCTTCAACGTTGTTTAACTTCGGTAATCTGGCGAGAACCGGTGTGTCAACGTTATTGTGTCGTATATGAAAGGTTTTTCAGACTCAAGTTAAAAATGATATTTTATATAAAAAAAGTTACGCCCTAGTTAAAATTAGCATTTTTTTTGGTGTAATATAGAGGTGTTTTGAAACGGCGCCAAACGATTATATGTTATATAGTGGGGTATCAAAGCAGAGATATGTTATATTCCCGTTAGGGGGGTATATATTCTGTACATATGTACGCGTGTATATAAGTAGTGTCCTGGTGAATAAGCATTGGTTCTTCATACATGTATTTACGTGTGGTCGTCTTGTTTACAAAATATCACAAAAAAAATCTTATCTCGTGTATGTTTACGTATAACGATCAACAAGGGACGGAATACACATCTTTGTCTATTGCCAGATAACGGATGACATACCTTAAAAAGAAATGAGTCGAATACCGTTTTATGTGGTTACAACATTCTGACAATTAGGGCGCACACTTGGTCCATCTTTGATCTTGTTGAAGGGAAAGCTTCAATGAAAATTCTACCACGAACAACAGACCTCGCGTTTCATTTCAGCAACATTTATTCCAGAATGTTTTTCCCATTTGTCAACATCTTACTTATCGATCAAACCCCAGCTGAGTGCCATCTCATCTGTCGACCCTCTCTCTCGGCCGCCCGTTACAGACTCTAATAGCTTCCTAACACTAAACTCATTACGTCATGCATCTACATAACTCATTACGTCATATATCTACATAACTCATTACGCCATATATCTACATAACTCATTACGTCATATATCACTATAACCCATTACGTCATATATCTACATAACCCATTACATCATATATCTACATAACTCATTACATCATTTATCTACATAACTCATTACGTCATATATCTACATAACTCATTACGTCATATATCTACATAACCCATTACATCATTTATCTACATAACGCATTACATCATTTATCTACATAACTCATTACGTCATATATCTACATAACCCATTACATCATATATCTACATAACTCATTACATCAGTTATCTACATAACTCATTACGTCATATATCTACATAACTCATTACGCCATATATCTACATAACTCATTACGTCATATATCTACATAACTCATTACGTCATTTATCTACATAACTCATTACGTCATATATCTACATAACCCAGTACGTCATATATCTACATAACTCATTACGTCATATATCTACGTAACTCATTACATCATATATCTACATAACTCATTACGTCATTTATCTACATAACCCATTACATCATATATCTACATAACTCATTACGTCATATATCTACATAACTCATTACGTCATATATCCACACAACTCATTACATCATTTATCTACATAACTCATTACGTCATATATCTAAATAACTCATTACATCATTTATCTACATAACTCATTACGTCATGTATCTACATAACCCAGTACATCATTTATCTACATAACCCATTACATCATGTATCTACATAACTCATTACATCATTTATCTACATAACTCATTACGTCATATATCTACATAACCCATTACATCATATATCTACAAAACTCATTACATCATTTATCTACATAACTCATTACGTCATTTATCTACATAACTCATTACATCATTTATCTACATAACTCCTTACGTCATATATCTACATAACCCATTACATCATATATCTACATAACGCATTACATCATTTATCTACATAACTCATTACGTCATTTATCTACATAACTCATTACGTCATATATCTACATAACCCATTACATCATGTCTACATAACTCATTACATCATTTATCTACATAACTCATTACGTCATTTATCTACATAACTCATTACATCATTTATCTACATAACTCATTACGTCATACATCTACATAACCCATTACATCATATATCTACATAACTCATTACATCATTTATCTACATAACTCATTACGTCATTTATCTACATAACTCATTACATCATTTATCTACATAACTCATTACGTCATATATCTACATAACCCATTACATCATTTATCTACATAACCCATTACATCATTTATCTACATAACTCATTACATCATTTATCTACATAACTCATTACGTCATATATCTACATAACCCATTACATCATATATCTACATAACTCATTAATCATTTATCTACATAACTCATTACGTCATATATCTACATAACCAAAGATCCTCGCCTATTTTTTTGTCACGTATCTTTATTTATTCTAACCAAACATTCCAATCCGATATTATTGAACATTATTCCGAAACATTTTATTATTTTACATATTTCTGGCTTAATAATTTCTACATTAAATTCCAGTCCTGTTCCGAAACATTCCGTTATTAAAACACGTTTTTATTTCCAGAACATTGTCACAAGTTCAAATGTCGGTCACTAACCTCTCTAACCGAGATATCCGCTCTTGCTCGGTCATAATATAATACTACTTTCAGAGATTTAAATCACTTATGCCACTCTAACTGATGCTCCTTCCATGGAAAATGGCCCCAAAGGAGCCTGAAGCGTTCTATACGTTTCTGTGGAATTTTTTTCCAAGTTTTAAACAGAATTTTATTGCATATCCTTATTCAAAAGTGTCCTAACGTCCAGATTGCATTTTTAGAAGCTAACCAGCTGTAACAATCAGGCCAATTCCTACTATAGCTGTTCATTTAGATCTGGAATCATAAAAATCGGTCAGTTATCTCATAAGATGTATAGCAATAACATACTGAATTTTCAAGGGTCTACAACAATTTAAATGCATGTACAAAAAGTCCTCTCAATGTATGTAAGACACCTCGTATTCTCATAATTAAAACAACATTTTTCTCGGTCTCTCACGCTCAAGTGAAAATTGCATTTTATGACAAAGTTATGCTGATTTATCCTCTAAATTGTATTTTCGCAGAAAAGTTATGCTCAAGTTTAACGTAACATGTTCTCGGTCTTACATTGTAGAATTAACTATATATATATATATATATATATATATATATATATATATATATATATATATATATTGTATTGGTAGTACTTATTTGTTTGTTTAAAACAAAATATATAAGTGTGTCACACAAAACAGTGCTCAATGTTTAGACAGAGCCAAAATAAGTGAATTTAGTTTACAAACAAATGGCTACACATAAGCATACATGTTTCAGCGAAAACCCAGTAAGGGAATCGCTTCGTCAGGCCAAGGACAACTCTCTTGAGAGTTAGAGTTGTGATTTGGGCCATTGTTATGCTGGAACACTGCTCAGCGACCCAGTTTCCGGAGGAAGGGGATCATGCTCTGCTGCAGTATTTGACAGTACACGATGGAATCCATGTTTACCTAAATGAAATGTGCTCACTTCTGTGATACACTGTATATATATATATCTATAATATAAAGCTGAATGTCTGTGTGTGTGTGTGTGTGTGTGTGTATGTGTGTCTGGTCACGAATAGGCTTCTATATGGTTGACTATTTAAAAAAAAACTGAATACATATAATGATAGAAGATGTATCGAGACACAGAAATGGGTATGTTTGATCTGGCAGAACGTGGGTTCATAAACATTGTGGGGTCTGCGTTCGGGCCTGGTCCACAAAGTATGGAAATAAAAAATTTAAAAATTAAAAAAAAAAGTTTATAAGTGTTTTTGATATAGATGTACATAAGAATACTTTGATAAGTATGTTTTAACTTAAATAGGGATGGTATAATAAAATTGTGGGGTCTGCGTTCACGACTGACCTCCATAGAATGGAAATAGGTACAAACTTTAATAAAGACTTTTCATATCTATCTGCGTAAGTATACTTTGATAATTATGTTTCAGTTTGACAAAATATAGTATAATAAAATTATGGGTTTTTCGTTCGCGTCTGACCTCCATAGAATGGAAATATGTCACAAAATTTAACAAGGTTTTTTAATATAGATCCACAGAATATTGTGATAAGTGTTTCAGTATGAACAGGTATGGTATAATAAATTATGGGGTTTATGTATTTTATTTTTACTTTCATCATATTTTGCTTTGGTTTTGATATCCCCAAATTCGAAGCTATCTCATTAAAACCCTTCCTTTTAATACCATACTTTCATAAATCAGAGTTTCTTTTCTGTACGCTGTTTTGGAACCCAGTCAACGACGGGTACTTTTGCTAGTATATATATATATATATATATATATATATATATATATATATATATATATATAATAAAAATTACAATAAGTTTACCAAGGTAATCAAAATGGTAAACTTAAAATATATTATAAATATTAAAGAGTTAATATTTACAAGTAAAATAAACTCAGCCAGATGTAAAAGCTCAATAAAACCGAAAAGGAAATAGAGCTTATAATATGAACAAATGATTAATAAAACATGTTAAAAGACATCTTGAAAAAGAGTTAAAAACATATTTAATTTTAAAAAAGGAAGCACAAGATAAATGGATATTCCTTAATCCGCGGAGTTTCGAAGAATTACTCTCCTTCTCATTACAAGGCAGGAATTAGCAAAATGCAGGATCGGATTTTGCATATAAAAGTATTTAATGAAACTACAAGTAAGTCATAGATCTTACTATGTTAAAAAAAGGGTGAGGTAAGGGGAACAGATGTCTTTTAACATGTTTTATTAATCATTTGTTCATATATATATATATATATATATATATATATATATATATATATATATATATATATATATATATATAGGAGAAAGGGAATTACAATTGTAAGTTGAAATTTACAATTAAAATTTATTCTTCGACTTGGGACTTTGAAAATTATTTTTTGGAGTCTTCAGTCGAACAATAAATTTTAATTGTATATTTAAACTTACAGTTTTAATTTTCTTTATCTTATGATAAACTCTGTCGTGTGTATATTGAAGTTTTTTTTTTTTGGTTGGGATTAAAATAACAATATATAAATACTGGTATACTATATATATATATATATATATATATATATATATATGTATATATATATATATATATATATAGTATATATATATATATATCAGCTCATATGTGTGTCTATTTTATATATTTGGTAACTTCCACAAGGTTTTCTACTGTGGATCCGTCGAGTGAAATGCCTTTAGAGCTCATAAATTCGTTATTCCTAAAATTTTACAGACTTCTCTGTAAAACTCATTATTTGCATACAATTGTTTCTGCTTAAATCAAGCTATCGATTTCCATTATATATATATATATATATATGTATATATATATATATATGTATATATATGTATATATATATATATACTAGCATGGGTGCCCGGCGCTGCCCGGGTGTTTGGAGGTGTATGCTGAGCAAAAAAAAGGGGGTAATTTTTTAAACTTTGACCCCTATTATGACCCCTGAAAATTTATTGTTTTGGGCTCAAATCAAGTTATTAAGTTAGATTCATGTCCACGGAAGCTATATCTAAAATTTAAAGTGTGTAGACCCAAAATTGTCGGAGAAGTTTGGTAGAGTTCTCAAAGCTCAAATCGTTGAACTTTGACCCCTTAATCGCCAAATTTCTGGCTAAAAACCGATCACATAGATTTTTCCAAATCTCAGTACCCTGTATATCAAATTTCGAGTCTGTAGACTAAAAATTGACAGAGTTATTTCGTAGGGAAATGTACACAGACACACACACACACACACACACACACACACACACTTTAACTTTTATAGATATATAGATTTAAAATTTGAGTCTGACAGAATGACAAAATTATATTGCAAACCGATATATTAAACAAACGAACTTCAAAGAGACAAATGAACACATAAGTAAAAACAATTTGTATTAGAAAACATTTATTATTCCACGTCTTTTTTTTACAGACCTGACGACTGAGGTTCGCTCTTAATAAAAATTGTTTTTTATAGTCTTAATTTTGACTTCCTTTTTCATAAAAAACTAAAAAAAAAATCAAGAAAGAAAAGAAATTTAATTTTACTTTTTCATTAATTTCTTTCTGTGCAAAGCAATTCTTTCAAACTTACTCTGTTTCCAAAATGTTTTTATTTTATTCCCCTCCCCCTTCATTCATTTTCCTCCGCATCCTGGCAAGATTACTGTACACATAGATTCGAAAAAATAGTCAAAAACAAATATATAAATAAATGTTATCAAAGGCAAGATAAGTTACTTTTCTACCTAACTGGATATCTTTTTTGTGTTTTTATTCAATGTAATATATTTATTCAGCTCGAAAAACATACAGTGTTTACCGATGTGTTGGAAAATTCAAGATGGCGTCTCACACCCTCTTTAACACCGTAAGTTTGGGAAAAGGTGTTATAAATAAAAAACTATACAAAATACTATTAAAAACCCGCCGAATATATGTCAACCTATGTCACGGTAACATATATTGAGCGAGTTTTTAACAGTATTTTAACAGGGCACATCGTAAAAACTGACCCATTAATTTTCCTGAAGTAAAAACTATATAGTTTTTAAACTTTTAAAACTGTACATTATAAAAAGAAAACTGTTCGAGTGATTTTTTTTTTACATAGGTGTCACCACTTATCAAGGCCCAGTGGCCACTCAAGGATAAGGGTTAATAGGTATACATTAGTCATTGTGATTTTAGCATAGTAAACAGTGGGAATTTTGTAACTTGGATTACTTGAAAAAGAAAACTGTTCGAATGATTGAAAATGAAAACAAAATAACAATGTAAATATATTGATAAGAAAAAAACAAAAACAAACGAAGTTTCCGTTTCAGGAACCCGAGTTTAATTTTATGTCGTAATCATTCAACTCGTTAGCGGTTTTATTCAGCGATTAGGGATAACCATACGACATATCTAATTACCAAAGCGATTTTTTTTTAATTTTTTTTTTTTATTAAAACTAAACCTGTTTAGTTTTAATGAGCCAATTTTTTTAAAGCCAACACTTTAGTTATTTTGAGAGCGTGCAACTGCACCCGAAAGGTTGATTAGGAAACTCCAAATCCTTTTATGACTCGGAAAAAAAAGGGCTTTTTATCGGCTTAAATGATAAACTAATGTTAAATATTAGTATTTGCCATCGATTCTGAAATAAAATGAAATCCTGACATTGTGATCATTTTTGCAGGTGTTATGTGCCAAATATTGAAATAAGAATGTTTAAATTCAATTATTGTAATTTAAGTCTTTAATTTTAAAGTCGATTTTATTTATAAAATATCTTTTTAGAAATCAATCTCAAAAACAATCTGAACAATAAATCTCTTTTGTTATGGCTAAGTTTTTGTCAAGGGTAGAAATTATAATAGACAAGTATTCATCCATGATGACATTTTACCGATTTCCTGGTTTACAGGTATTCTTGCTAAATTTCTTCGAAAGAATTGACATAAACAATACTTCAACTAAATACGTATATTTCATGCAATAATGACTTTTATTTCCTCTGACTTTTCCTAAACTAAACATAAAACATCGGTTAGGGTTAGTTTAACATTCTGTAAAAGTACCTTCCGTTTTTTTTTTGTTTGTTTTGTTTTTTTGTACTTCTGCAGAGAAGGTAAAAAACCGATAAAAACTGGATATATTTTTCGTGTTTTTATTCAATTTAACATGTTTATTCAGCTCGAAAAGAATACAGTGTTTACCGATGTGTTGGAAAATTCAAGATGGCGTCTCACACATTCTTTAACACGGTAAGTTTGGGAAAAGGTGTTATAAATAAAAAACTATACAAAATACTATTAAAAACCCGCCGAATATATGTCAACCTATGTCACGGTAACATATATTGAGCGAGTTTTTAACAGTATTTTAACCGGTTTTTTATTTATTACACCTTTTTCCAAACTTACCGTGTTAAAGAGAGAATCGGCCGCCATCTTGAATTTTCCAATACATCGGTAAACACTGTATGCTTTTCGAGCTGAATAAACATGTTAAATTGAATAAAAACACGAAAGATTTGCCTTTGATAACATTTATTTGTTATATATTTGTTTTTTGGCAACTTATTCGAATCTAATTTAAGACCACGAGTGAAATGAGAAAAGGAAGTCAGCGGGTTTGGTTGCCATAACAACGTGACGGTAGTGAACGTGTGTGTGTGCGTGT
>NC_136512.1:28522840-28552840 GCF_053919585.1 Euprymna scolopes | reverse complement strand
CTAATCACAGAAAACATGACAAAAAGCTACAAAAAACTAGACACAAACGAATGTGACTACATAGATATAATATATACTGAAAGTAAACAAATTACCGATAAATTAAAAATTAGCGATAAAGTTTATAAATTGAAACATAGAGAGGCATACATTCTGCTCAAAGACCACAAATGGGACTTCAATAATAATCCCCGCACCCGCTTGATAAACCCAACTAAACCAGAAATAAGTAGAATTAGAAAAGCAATACTATCTAGAGTAAAAAAAGCAAATCAAACAAGACCTAGAATTAAACCAATGGGAGAATATTGCCAAAGCAATCACCTGGTTTAAAAATGTAGAAAACAAAAATAAATGTACGTTTATACAGTTTGACATCATAGACTTCTATCCCTCGATATCCTAAGAACTTTTTAATATTGCCCTAGAATTTGCCGAGGCATACACTGATATATCCTCGGAAGAAATCAATATCATTAAAAAATGTAGAAAATCAGTTCTAATAAATAACAATAACCAATGGATAACAATTAAAATGACAAATTCGTTTGATTTGGCGATGTGTGCCAGGGATTCTGCAGAGGCATCAGCTCTTGTGGGATTATTCATTCGATATACTCTCAAAAGCATATTTGATACTACGGATATCGGCCTACATAGAGATGATTGACTAGCTATAATAAAAGACTCCAACAAAGTCAAGGGAGGTAACTTTAAGAAAATCATACACAAGGAAATGAAAAAAATTAGGCCTAAAAGTAGCTCTACCTACGTATTGAGCACTTTTGAAGTAAATACTTAGTTTACTATGAATTTATACTTTCGTATATTAATTTTATGTGAGTAAATGAAGTAGTTATACTTAGCTCCTGAAACATAAAAATAAGCTAACATAAAAATAACAAACTTCTTGGACGTCACGTTAAATTTAGCTAACATAAAAATAACAAACTTCTTGGACGTCACGTTAAATTTAGCTAACATAAAAATAACAAACTTCTTGGGCGTCACGTTAAATTTAGCTAACATAAAAATAGCAAACTTCTTGGACGTCACGTTAAATTTAGCTAACATAAAAATAACAAACTTCTTGGACGTCACGTTAAATTTAGCTAACATAAAAATAACAAACTTCTTGGACGTCACGTTAAATTTAGCTAACATAAAAATAACAAACTTCTTGGACGTCACGTTAAATTTAGCTAACATAAAAATAACAAACTTCTTGGACGTCACGTTAAATTTAGCTAACATAAAAATAACAAACTTCTTGGACGTCACGTTAAATTTAGCTAACATAAAAATAACAAACTTCTTGGACGTCACGTTAAATTTAGCTAACATAAAAATAACAAACTTCTTGGATGTCACGTTAAATTTAGCTAACATAAAAATAACAAACTTCTTGGACGTCATGTTAAATTTAGCTAACATAAAAATAGCAACATAAAAATAACAAAGAGGCACCTTCTCCGCAATATACCGGGTGGACGCTTCATATGCCTCCCTGCAGTTACTTAGTCAACAATACATTGTAGTTTACCTGGCACTGTAGAGAATCTCCGTTTTTTTTTTTTTTTAATTATTTGTAAATAATGGTTTCAATTAATGTTTAAAAAGCAAAAATTAAGTATCGCGATTCAAGTATCCTGCAAAGAGAAACGTTAATTTCGAAAACGCTCCTCTCATGTCAAAGAACCAACTATTAATTTTATGAAAGTATTTTCACATAATTATTTGAATTAAAGTTAAACGTACAAAAGCCAAATATCATCGTCGGATTGTGTGCTGAAAAACAACATTTATTTCGAACGCGTCTTATAAAAGAATCTACGGTTCATTTTAAAGGCTGGGTCATTCTGCTTGTGCGATAATAAAACTTCTCAAATGCATTTGTGATGTCAGGTTGTGTGAACTTTGGTCAATATCAAACTGCTTTGCTTAATCTGATTTTATCGATTATCGATTTTAGATATTTATCAGATGCATAACTAGTTAAGAACACACCAAGACACATGAAGAATCTTCGTGTGAAACTTCAAAAATCTGTGCAGCCGTTTCCGAGTTTATAGAGAACGAACTCGCACACACAAAGTTTCTTTTATATGTTTCTTCAATTATATTTCACTTTTTATTCTTGCCAATTTTTTAATTTATGACGCTCGATGAAATTCCAAAACATATAAAAAATAAACGACAAAAGTCTATATTAATTTATTTTTATTTCGGGCTATTATTCTCATCTTTATTAGTTGTAGTTTTTCACCTTTTATTGATTGTTGTCTTTTCACGACGTTTCAGCCAACTATTCCTCTGACCTTCTTCAGGTGGTAACCGCGACGGATAGGAACCTCGAATCTCCTAACTGCATTCTCAGCAATCACTGCCATCCATAGTTGTTGTCGTCTTACCACGTTTATTTGGCCAAGTAAACCTCTGGCTGGCTTTGGGTAGGATTGAAACCGCTATCTTCCGACAATGTCTACCTGGAACCGTAGACATTCAACGTCTCTATCAACTGCGCCACGAACCCCGAAGGGCGATCGAGGTTGGATTCTTTGATCTTATAAATCCACGTTTATTTATTATCTGATCTTCCATAGTCGAGTCCGTACCGATTGCTATATATATTATTCCTTAATTGGAATTTATTTTTGAGATTAGCATTATATATATTAATTTATTTTTATTTCGGACTATTATTCTCATCTTTATTAGTTTATTGTTTTTCATCTTTTATTGGTTGTTGTATTTTCACGACATTTCGGCCCACTATTTCTCTGGCCTTCGTCAGGTGATTGCTGAGAATGCATTTAGGAGATTCGAGGTTCAATCCGTCGCGGATACTACCTGACAAACGCCAGAGAAATAGTGGGCCGAATGCTCATCTCAAAAATGAATTCCAATTAAGGAATAATATATATGACAAAAGTCTATATTCAAAATTTAAAGATGTTGACAATCTTATAGTTTATTCCTTTAAGTATGTTGACATGCCCAATTCTTGACAACACCTGTTTCGTAGCACAAAACTATTCGTTTAATTTTTATATCTATCAATGAATTTATTTCGTTCTTAACTAATCAGAAGAAAAAGCACTTAACAATTTTAAAAGAAAATCAAATCATATGGGCATGATTACAAAATCGGAAAATTGGGAGAGAATTTGCAATGAACTTTTTTCCATTTTATGACGCAATTTTTGAATTATTAAATAAAGTCACCCAATTTAAATTCCCGTATTATTAAATTGTATTCATTTTGATATATATTAATAAAAAAATATCTTATTTAATATTTTATTAATTTATTCCTTAGATTATTTTATATATATTTACTTAGAGAAATATTGATAACAGTAAAATCTATGAAATATGTATTTACAGTTATCAATAGTATCTAAGTAATATTTAAATATTGGAATTAGATCAATAAACAGAACATTTGAAGCTCCACACCCTTTTTCATATGTTAATTTGATAATTGAATTTATTTTCTATATATAATAAAAATATAGTTATTAGCTTATAGTAATCAGATTTAAATTACATTTCGTATAATATAAAATATGCGACCCTATTTTCTGTTCTAATCTATTGCACATAATAATAACTAATGTTATAATTGCTATTGTTCTATTATTACATTAAGTTTATTTCTTTGGGTTATTCTGACTTTCAATTACCAATTTTTTCTATCCTATTTTATATTTTGTATATTTATGTCTATAAAACTTTATTTTATGGTTTAATTTAATTTCTATTATTTTAATTGGAATTCTTTATTGAGATGAGTATTATTTATATTAATTTATTTATTGCGGACTATTATTCTCATCTTTATTGGTTGTTGTTTCACGACGTTTCGGCCAACTATTCCTCTGGCCTTCGTCAGGTGGTAACCGCGACGGATAGGAACTTCGCATCTCCTAACTGCATTCTCAGCAATCACTGCCATCCGGAGTTGTTGTCGTCTCACCACGTTTTTTTCGGGGCCCTGGCGCAGTTGATAGAGACGTTGAATTTCTACGGTTCCAGATGATGATTGTCTGAAGATAGGGGTTTCAATACTACCCAAAGCCGGTCAGAGGCTTACTTGGCCAAAAACGTGGTGAGACGACAACTACGTATGGCAGTGATTGCTAAGAATGCAGTTAGGAGATTCAAAGTTCCAATCTGTCGCGGTTACCACATGACGAAGGCCAGAGGAATAGTTGGCCGAAACGTCGTGAAACAACAACAACCAATAAAGATGAGAATAATAGTTCGCAATAAATAAATTAATATTTCATTTATTTATTTTTTATTTTTATTTCATATTTTTCTAAGGATATATATATATATATATATATATATATATATATATATATATATATATATACACTCATCAACATACAGTACGGTTTCGCTGTATCACAGCTCATCAGTGCGGCTAGACAGGCAAAATACGCTAATGGTAATTCGTGTATCACTTCTCGATATGCTCAACTCAAGATAAGGAGCATTATATATATATATATATATATATATATATATATATATATATATCAGTGGGGAATAAACCGGACTAGAGTGCTCAATGTGTAGCCAAAGACGTATATAGGAAATTTATTACTGTGAGTCCAGAATGAGTTTACATATTGTTTCCGCTAGGGAGAAGTTCTCAAAAGAAGAGGAAATATCTCACTAGCTTCGTCAGAATTCATAGATGGACTGAGTTATAGTAGCAAATAATAATGGAAAAATCGTAGCAGATGAAGAGGAGTTAGATAATAAGGGGGATGGAAGGGGCAGGACGTTGGAATTTAAAGTAGTAGGAGTGTATATTATAAGAGGGGGGTTATTATTAAATATTAATTATGTGTTAATGTTTATATACGCCCTTCTAGTTTATAACAGTTTAAAATTAATAGACGCTAATCTTATTTATAACGGCATGAGTTTAAGCAGCAATTAATTTAATGGATCCCCATGGAAACAGGTTGCAGAGTCAGTGTTAGTCGGCGTGGTGTGGTGGGAGGAGGAAAGAACAGGTTGCAAATCGGGTTTAAAGTGAGAGTGAGAGATTTAGCCGGACGGGGAGGGATTGAAAAATATTTATTGTTTTTTATTTATTATTAATTAATTTTTGAATCGTCGGACGTTGTAGTTGAAAGAAAGAAAGAGAGAAAGAAAATAGGAGGATAAATTAATGAATTATACGTTACAGGTTTATTTTGATAATATGAAAATAGGTAAGAATATCAGTAAGTTAATCAAATAATAAATAAATAAAATTATAAAGGAAATGTTTATGATAAGTAAATAATATACACACACACAAATACACACACACGCATACACATGTACAACATGCGCACACACATCAATGGGGGAAGAGCACATGCCTGAGTATATAGACATACACAAATATACGTATATATATATATATATATATATATATATATATATATATATATATATATATATATATATATATATATATAAGCCGGGCGGGGAGAGATTGAAAAATATTTTTTGTTTTTTATTTATTATTTATTACTTTTTGAATTGTCGGACGTTGTAGTTGAAATAAAGAAGCAAAGAAGAGAAAATCGGAGGGTAAATTGATGGACTATACGTTACAGGTTTATTTTGATAATATAAAAATAGGTAAGAATATCAGTAAGTTCCTACTTACAATGCCTCCCCACGGGACAGAGTTAGACACCAGGGTCGTTTTTTAATGTGGAGAAAAGGAACAAAAATAAAAATTGTCTCAGTCGTGAAGGATTTCTCCTCCACTGACAGAGAACAAGAAATTGAAGTGTAGATCTGAAGAACAGATACTACACACTGATCTTTACCCGAAGGCAGAATATCAGTAAGTTAATCAAATAGTAAATTAATAAAATTATTAAGGATATGTTTATAAGTAAATAACACACATACACAAATACACACACACGCATACACATGTACAACATAAGCACAAACATCAATGGGGGAAGAGCACATGCCTGAGTATATATACATACACAGATACGTGTATATATATATATATATATATATATATATATATATATATATATATATATATATATATATAAATTGGCCGGGCGGCGAGAGATTGAAAAATACTTTTTGTTTTTTATTATTTTTTATTAATTTTTGAATTTTCGGACGTTGTAGTTGAATGAAAGAAAGAGAGAATGAAAATAGGGTGACTTAATGAATGAATTATACGTTACAAGTTTATCTTGATATATGTATATATATATATATATATATATATATATATATATATATATATATTCTCATTGCATCCAATAAGGTTTTAGTCAAGACAAGATATACTTAAATGCATGTAAAGAGTTTTGTATTATTTCCTGCTGTTTATTTAGAAGTTTTTCTTTAAATATTATTATATGATATGATCCTAGAGTACAAAGGTTGTTTCGGCTAAACTTATTTGATCAGTATTTACTAGCTATATATATATATATATATATATATATATATATATATATATATATATATATGTATATATATATATATGTATATATATATATATATATATATAAGTTTCGAGGTTTAATTTAAATTCTGAAAAAGTAACATATAGAGGCATATATTTTATTTAAGAATTTATTGCTTAACAAAGGAATACATAGAAAGGGTTGTTTTAATTTCCTTAATCCATGGATTTTCAACAATAGCTCACATCATCAGAGAAAATGAAATGCAGTTAGCAAATTTTTAAGGAGATCCTAGCCAAAAGGCTAGGATCTCCTTGAAAGTATTACTTAAAGTAATATCTATCAGGATTTTCATCTGAATTCTATTAGTGTCTTATCTCGCTTATATATATATATATATATATATATATATATATATACATACATATATATGTGTGTGTGTGTGTGTTTGTGTGTTTGTGTGTGTGTATGTGTATGTTGTTTTTCTAAAACATGTTTTTACTATTATATTTCATACTATGAGTATACCATTCCTTTCTCTTTAGAAGCTAAATTATGTTAAATAAAAAAAAAACACAGCATATATAAATATATGAAAAAAGATGGTTTCCGAAACAAACACCGGATGATGAATCTTCTATGAATCTTTATCTTCTTGCAGCATTATATTTTCACGCATTTGTTTCTACCTAAACAAATAATTTCTAACTTTTCTGAAGAGTATATGCACGAAAAGAGACGGTATTCAAATGATAATAATAATAACCGTTTGTTTTTGCATGACGATAAAAAATGTACCGAAATGATTATATGCTGGAGGACCTGCTGTTTATATGTATATATATATATATATATATATATATATATTAATAGTTTATTATATTTCGTATGTGATAATACGGTGTGTTACATTTGACTGACATAGTGGTTATATATATATATATATATATATATATATGTATGTATATATATATATATACTTGCATATATATATATGCACATGCATATATATATATTGCCCGGGTGTTTGGAGGCGTTTGCTAAACAAAAACAAAAAAAACAAAAAAAACAGTACATTTTTTTAAACTTTGCTCCTTAAAATTTATTGTTTTGGGCTCAAATCAAGTTATTGAGTTAGGTCCATGTACAAGGAACCTATATCTAACATTTTAAGTGTTTAGACCTCAAATTGTCGGAGGAGTTTAGTAGAGTTTTCACAGGTTAAATCGTTGAACTTTGACCATTAACAGCCATATTCTGGCCGAAAACCGATCACATATATTTTCCCCAATCTCAGTACCCTGTATATCTAATATCGAGTCTGTAGACTGAAAATTAACAGAGTTATTGCGAAGGATAATGTACAGAGACACACAGACACACAGACAGACACACATGTAGACACGTTCACTTTTATATATATATATATATATATATATATATATATATATATATATATATATATATATTCGTCTATGTGCGTGGGGTTGTAAATGTGAGAAAGGACGTGAATACAAGTGCGCGCGTCCGTTTCGAATAAAGGGCCCTGGCAAAGTAATATCTGCATCCGTTTCAGCCTCTGAACATTGTCGATACCGGGCGGGTGAGACTAGAGATGATAAGATTCTAGTGACGGTCCGTGAAACGATCCGCTCCTTTCCCACCCCAGCCTGCCACACCCTCCGCAATCGGTGCAACTTTGTACGCAGCTGTTAACGAACAGGTGTGAATACCTTTTCATCTTATCCAATTCACATAGACCTACTTGATTGGCGCACCTTATCGGCCGGCCGGACGCCCATCTATTCCATGGCAATCACTTTCACATTTGCTTTCTTTCTTTCTTTTTTGTTTTCTATCTTTTCCCTTTTTTTCTTTAGTTTTTTCTTTCCTTCTTTCTTTCTTTCTTTCTTTCTTCCCTATTTTTTTCATTTATTCTTTTGTTTCCTACATTAACGTTTTTTTTCGCAATAATCATTTATTTTCTCCGTCATTCTTTTTTCTTCCTCTTTTCTTTTCTTTCGTTTGTCCTTTCATTTTCCTTTCTTCCTCTTTTCTTTCTTTTGTTCTTTCCTTTCTTTTCTTCACTCCGATTCACGTTGTCCTCATTTTGTTTTGTTTTGTTTGTTTTTTCTTTACTTTTTAAAATTTATTCTGCTCTGTTTTTTCTTTCTCGTTTCTTTTATGTATGTTCTGTTTACCTTTACCGGATCTCAAGCATTCAACCGCTAACTCAGATATTCCAACCGAGAGATCTTTTAAAGATCCTGACTGCCCATGCAGTGCAATTGTTTGGATTTCTCTTGCAAGTGGTTCACTGGGTATATTTGCTAGGTAGTTTTTGAAATTCTTTTTAATGAGTCCAGTTGGCCCTAAATAAATTGTAATGATAGAGATCTTCCTAAGATTCCAATTTCTTTCCATGTCGTACAAAAGACCTTGCTATTTCGTTATCTTTCCCCTCTCAACCCTGTTTAACCCAGTATCATTAGGGGACACTTACTTCTACTACCAAAAATTATTAATCACTTAGGTAATTTTCGGGTTAGCTTGAGTGAGAATATTGCAGAAATATATGAATGATGCGTATCTCCTATATAATAATTTATATATATATATATATATATATATATATATATATATATATATATATATATATATGTATATATATTAAGTTAGAAAAGCATTTCATTCAAGGCATGAAAATTGTTAAACAAAATGTTTTTACTATAGGCTTTAGAAATAACGGTACAGCATTTAATTTGAAATTTATTTATCTTCAAAATGCACTTTTATAAATTTTACAAAGTAAGGTTTAAACTTTAATTTAAATTGAATAAAAAAATTACCTTGGATTTATTTTATGCAATGTGCATTTTGTTGCAATTTAAAAACATTATCTTTCATCTAACAATTAATTATATAGATATAAAAGTTTCAATGATTTGTTTAAAAAGTGCAACAAAATATACATTACATAAAGGTAATTTCTGATTCCATTTAAATTAAATTTTTATACCTTACTTTGTAAAATTTATAAAAGTGCACTTTGAAGATAAATAAATTTCAAATTGAATCTTGTAACTTTATTTTTAAAGCCTAAAACATTTTGTTTAACAATTTTCATGCCTTGGATAAAATGCTTTTCTAACTTGTATCTTATCTTTTTTAAGATTATATTGTTAATCTCTCCTTCTCCCTATTTCAGTTTGTATTTCTCCTCACACCACAACTCATTTTTGAACCCCCTCTTTGTAATATTACAGAATATTCTCTCTGTTACAGTTTGTATTTCTCCTCACACCACAACTGATTTTTTGCAACCCCCTCTTTGTAATAAAGGTCTGAAAAATGAGAAAATCTGATTCTTTTTAACAAAAACTTTAAAATAACTTTTTTAGATTAAATTTTTTAAACTTCTTTTAGAATAGAAAATCTTTAAAATTTATAAGGAACACATTTCATATAGGTTTCATTAACAAATTTTCAGTACATAACGAGAAAAATAGAGATGAAAATTTCAAAAGGACTGTATAACTGGTTACGGTCAATAGTAGTCTTCGCCAGCGAAAGACTTTGTTATTGTTATTCTATTATTATTATTATTATTATTATTATTATTATTATTATTATTATTATTATTATTATTTAAAACATTTTGTGTCCTGCTCTTTCGCGCGAGGACTAATACAGATATTATTTGTTTTTGTTTTTGCGATACGTTTTGAATGAATTCAATTATTTACGAACGTGCATTTTTACCTAAATGCGAGTTGGGAATAATTTCCCCTTTAACCAACTTCGTACCCCCACATGGGGAGCGGCATACATCTTGTTTTTAAAATATAATTATCCACGGACACGTGTTTCGTCGTCTACAACTCATCAGAGTGGCTGAATCTAGCGAGATTATATATATATATGTATATATATATATATTTATAGTTGTATTTCTATTTTTTTTGTTAACATTCTGGCTTAAGAGAGAATATTAAAAAAAAAAAATCTTACCCCCAAAGATTTGAGGCCCGTCATAGACGAATACTACTAAGTAGTCCAACAACGACCTTAAACTTAGCTACAAAGTTATTTGCTAAAGATAACCTCGACTGAAACTTCAGTAAATTCTATTTATTGTTTACTTTTATAATAATTTTAATAAACTCCCGTTATGTACGATCAAAATCCGGCACGACTAAATGTCCGATTCGGCTTCTGCTGAGTCAAGCAACTTTACATGTTGTTGCTATAACAGCAACAGCAGACAGTAGTAAATTGATCGGGGATAATTTTAGTTGTACATTTTTTAGTTTACATTTGTTCCACCTTCATATTTCTTTTTAGAATGACGACGTTTAAAGGGTTTCCACTATGCTGATTAAGAAAAATTAATTCTAATTTTACGGCGACAAGTACTTATAGAGATCACTGGCTGGCAAGTTTGTAAGCACGTACAATAAACAAATCTACTTCTTTCCTACCCAGGTTTCAGGCTTCCACCAGGCAACTCCGGTTGACAGGTCCTGCTAGTATAGTAATAAATTAATTACGCCGATATGTTTAAGTAATATGTTTTAATGCATAAAATAAATTACACTGGTTTAAAACCGGCCAAAACCCTTTTTTTATTGACGTAATAGGATTACATAGCATATATGGATATTATTGATAATAGAAAACAAAGAGTAGACAGTCGTAGAATAAGCGAACCTAAAGGTAGAGATCTATATGATTCATATCAACAGAATACGGTGATCATTTTTTTCTTTTTCAGTTTCAGATTTCCATCTATATATGAAGAAAAGAAGGTGCTATGGATCCGCTTGAAATCAAGGGGGGGGGGCTCTAGCCTGAAAAATTTGGTAACCATTAGACTAGATAAAGGACCCCCCCCTATTCTTCATAATTTTATTTTCCTCATTATATTACATCCACTGTGCCCGTTTGTCCACATATTTGTTGATGAATGACGTCATATAATAACGAGGTGGTCATTTTTCTGGCGTTGTCCACTGTGCTCGGTCCTCCTCATTTTTTTTGTTTGAATGCATGACGTCATCATTGTATGAAGTCATATACATGCAGATCAGGCTGTCCGAAGATATTGGCTTCCTGAGACAAAATGCGTCTTACGTGTATCCTTTTTGTTTTTCTGCTTCTTTTTTGCAAAATTTAATTATGTTCTGCAAAACCAAAAGCATCTTTTCCCTCTTTTCATTTTCCCTTTCTCTGTCTATCTACCCTCACTTCCTGATTGTTTTCCTAACTTAAAATGTACCAAATATTAATACGGTTACCCTTTTCCCGTCTTTCATTGCAAAACTCATTCATGTTCTGCAGGGCAGGGAACAAAAACGATAAAATCCACTATAAAACAATCAAACTAAACCAAACGCTACAAACTAGCGATTGAAGATACAAAGAGCTTGAAAGATTAAAAAAAAACAACTTTCTACACAATAAGTGGATGCAACATGAATAATATTTTCAAAAATAACTACATTCAGCATTAAATAACCCGAAAAGGATTGATATGCCGTAAAAAAAAGGATAACCAAACAACCGCCGATATAATCATGACGTAATACAGTGCGCACGAGATAAGAGAGTACTTTAGTTAGTATGTCGATTTTCTATGGCTTAAAAAGCAGATCTGGTGGAGACACGTTTGGAATATGCGTTCCCGTGAGGTCAACAATTTCCAAAAGAAAAAAAAATTAAATATTTTTCGCAATTTTTTTTTTTTGGGGGGGGGGAACAAAAAACAACAACAACAACAACAAAAATAATAAAAAACAACAACACAAAAAAACAACACAAAAAACAACAACAACAACACAAAAAACAACAATAACAACAACAAAAAAACAACAACAATACTAACAACAGCAGCAAAAAGTAAAATACAAAATTCATAAAATGTGTTGAAGATAGTGAAACAGATATTTCTTTTATATTTCATTTTCTTTCATTACATCGACATTGAAACAATAAGAAAATAAATAAATAATGAAAAAACGCATTTGTACCGAATTTGGTGAGGTCACGCAACTTAGTACTGATCTTGTCCATTGAAAGTTAACGAAAATATGACATTGACAAGCTCAGTTGCCGCCGGCTTCATCACGTGAGTTGGCGCGTCCTTGAAAAAACAAAAACAAAAAAGCAAAAAAAAACAAAAAAAAAACGAGCATTTTATTTTATTTATTTATTTATTTTTTGCGTAAGGGATGCTCCATTCATTTTTTTATTGATGGAGACGAGTGGCATTTTATTTATTTATTTATTTTTTTGCGTAAGGGATGCTGCGTTCATTCTTCCATTGATGAAGACGGGTATCATTTTTTTTTTCGTAAAACAATAAACAGGGTGGAAAAATGCGATGAGGATGAAATGATAAGAGATGATGAAAAAAAAAAAAAAGAAAATGGAATAAGGAAATATATGAAAAAAAAAATCAAATGAAGTCGAAGATGAAAAAAAAAACAATATGGCGAAGAAGAAAATAAAACAAAAAATTGATGAGGAATAATAAAAGGAAGAATTAAATGAATCGTTATGCAAAAGACGAAGAAGAAAAAAACGATGATGCAGAGTAGTGATAGGATAATCCCAATATTTTCCCCGATTCCGATACAATTACCGATTCCGTACTAAATTCTCCAATTCGATAAAATTACTGCATCTGATTCCGATTCTTTTGGAATCTATATGTTTAATAATAAATTGTTTTCCGATCACCACTGTTTTAATAATAAAGTGTTTTCCGATCACCGTAAAAAAATCACATGCTAAATGTGCATGTATTCTCAAACGTAAAACACGCTTGGGGGGGGGGGGCAAATCTATAGATTTGACTTTTAATGGTCGTTTAAAATTAATAAATTGTTATTATTTGATTTTTACTATCAGCATTTAAAGATTTGTTTTGAACAAAATCAAATAAAAACATTAAAGGAATCGTATTCAACCGGAAAATAGGCACACATTTTTTTCGATTCCGATACCCCCAAATGTTTCGATTTTTCTCATTCCCGATTCCGATTCAAATTCCGATTAATCGTTCCAACATTAATGCAAAACTAGTGTTTTATGGTCGAGCGACATGTAAACAGTCTATATAACTGATGTCTCTTAAACGTTTTAATATATACACTGAGTGGCGATGTTTAAATGTTCGGCACTCCTGCAGTATTTGAGTGACGCAATGTTTTTTTCATGCGTTTCACTAAACTGTCGCCAGGTGGCGCTTTTCGGTTTCATTTAAAGTATTAATTTGTTGTGGATCCTTCAATGTTGCTTTAATTCGAAAAATGTTTCATTAAAATTATTTATTTGTTCGAAAAAAAAATATTTTATAAAAATCTAATGTTCTTTAATTACAAAATTGTTTTATCAAAATTATATTTTCTTACGCAGATAAATGCCCCTGCAATTATATTTCGATGCATTTTTATTAAATGAATGTTTTGATTTTCAAGTATTTTTGTGTTCGGAAAAAAAAAAATCTTGTTTGTTATTTATTTGACCAAGAAGAAATTGGAGTTATACCCCGCTAACAATGGCGCTCGACCGAATACTGCAAAAGTGTCAAATGTTATATTGCTGTATGTATGTGTGGGTGTTTAGCATATAATAAGATAGTTCATAAACACGAAATTTTGTTGCACACAGGCCAAGAACATACCTCTCTCCGTTGTGTCGTCGTCTCTTCTTAATATTCAAGTTCATCTCCATCCAAACGAAACCAAATAACATGTTGGTTGGTTGGTTGTTTTTGTTTTACGGCATATCAACCCTTTTCGGGTTATTTAATGCCGAATCCAAAGATATTGAAGACAATTTTTTTTAATAGAGTATATTTGTTGTTTTCACGTCAGTTTCTATTTAACCCATAGTTGGGACCCTAACAGGTACTACCACTCCGGGTTAGAGTGGACCTGGGAGCAATGGTAATTAAAGGGTGGCTCCACACTCCCCAAAGCACACAAGCTGGGGCCTCACCACTGGATATAGTTTAAGGTCATATCCAGGACCCCCATTGAGGGACTTTTACCCTCTGCAGGGGGGGGGGGCAGTCGGCGTATTCTAATGCCCCACCGACAGTGCCAAATAACATGTTTAATATAACTATATTTTCAGAGTATCAAAACGTTGCAATTTTCTACGTAGTACTAAGGTCACGTTTCACACAGCTGTCAAAACGCGGAGACAATGTCTTTTGTGTTAACTTGTTCGACTTTTCACGTCTGACTCGAAACTCTAAACTAAACATTTCTCAAAATCTAGCCCATGACGTCATTAACTCACGTAACATTAAGATCACGTGATGGCATCACTAAAATCATCTCCATTGTTTATGTTCTAACATTTTTGTTTGTTTTAACATCCCTTCGTTAACATTCCTGATACGTTTTTACCATAATATTTTTATCCTTAAATATCTTTTTTCGTTTTATACTTTATTTCTAGACATCAAAAACGACCATAATAATCATCGTTCAGATTACTTGGCATCTCCCGGTAGTGCTCTATATCAGCGTTTCCTAAATTGGCTCTACGAAGCACTGAGGCTCCGTGAGTAAAGCTTACAGCTCCTCAAAGCCCCCCCCCTTTTTTTAAAGTGGACCAACTGCTTTATAGTGAAAAATTAAATGGCTGCAGGCATTTAATAATTGATCGTTTTTACTGGAAAGAGATATGATACATAACTACAGGTATAAAGTGTTTCAGGAAGGTTTGTAAAACAGTAAATAAAAAAAATAAATTAACAAAAATGTGCAACAATTTTTTATTAACCAAAAAACAAAAAATGTTTGTAAATACGAAAATATAGAAAATGTTTGTAAATACGAAAATATAGAAAATGTTTGTAAATACGAAAATATAGAAAATGTTTGTAAATACGAAAATATAGAAAATGTTTGTAAATACGAAAATATAGAAAATGTTTGTAAATACGAAAATATAGAAAATGTTTGTAAATACGAAAATATAGAAAATGTATATATATATATATTATTCCTTATTGGAATTTTTTTTATTTTTGAGATAATCATTGTATGTTAATTTTATTTTATTTCGGACTATTAGTCTCATCTTATCTTTTTTTTTATTGGTGCACAACGTTTCGGCCAACTTCCTCTGGCCTTCGTCAGACGTCTGACGAAGGCCAGAGGAAGTTGGCCGAAACGTTGTGCACCAATAAAAAAAAAAAAGATAAGATGAGACTAATAGTCTGAAATAAAATAAAATTAACATATAGAAAATGTTTGTAAATACGAAAATATAGAATAATTAGGAACAACTAATAAATAAGTACAGGGTGAGTCACGGGAAACAGATGTTTTCAGGAAAACAAAATTCTGCGAATATTAATCTTAAGCAGGTTAAAAGACTACCTTCCTCACTAGCGTTCTAAAACCACCACTTTCCCGTGACTCACCCTGTATAAGTTAAAATTTGAAATGAATTTTTTTATATTTATTTTAGAAATGATCTTCTTAGTGCTCCGCGGAAAAACTCTGCCCTACCTAGGGGTTCAAGGTGTCTTGAAGTTTTTGAAACCTTGTTGCATATACCACTACATGTAGCAAAGACGGAAAAGAATAGTAAGGAAAAGAAAATAATCTACATCGAAAAGCAGAAAAAGGCGTGAGGATAAGACGATGATAGTGAAATAAAAATAAAAATGAAAAACAAAGAGAAACATCTATATATTAATGCGATAACGTGTGTGTTATTTTCTGCGTCACACTTACACCCGGGTGGTTTAATTGTTATGTACTTCCATTTCTCCTCATAAATAATTTTACCAAGAATTTTTATAAATAATTTTATCAAGAATTCTTTATAAGTTTTGGTTTTGGTTTCGATTATGGCTGAAGGGACTCACGTTATATATATATATATATATATATATATATATATATATATATATATATATATATATATATATAGAGAGAGAGAGAGAGAGAGAGAGAGAGAGAGGGGGAGAGCGAGAGAAAACAAAAAGGAACAAACCGTATTATGTGTTCATCAACGTTTCGTCTTTATTTCGAGACTTCCTCTGGATGAAAGTCTCGAAATAAAGACGAAACGTTGATGAACACATAATACGGTTTGTTCCTTTTTATTTTCTCTATTTTGTCGGAATACTATTTCCATTATTTTCATCATATATATATATATATATATATATATATATATATATATATATATATATTTCGTAAGTTTTTATTTCGGTTTTGATTCAAGCTAATACAACCAATTCATATGGATATATATATATATATATATATATATATATATATATATATATATATTATTTTTGAAATCACAACTTTATAATATATAAAAAACGATAGAACATTAACTCTATAATAATATATACGAAATCTGCAAGAATTAACATATTATATTTAAGCGTACTTTACGATTGGGCCTTGCCGGGCGTTCGTGCTAGCTTAGATAAACACTTTTGCATTTTTAACAAAAGTGCTACAATAATATCAGAACGTCTCCATTAACACTGAACATCTACAGAATGCCGACATCAATATATTACATATGAATGAGTACACTGTGGAATTTCCAATTGGAATAATGAATTAAAAAAATAATAACGAGACATTGCAACGTTGAACACTTCTCAAAGAAAGTGCAACTTTGGCATTGGGTTGGAAGCTTGCGTGTCTCAGTGGCACCAAGAGCTAAGTCGGCGGGGGATTCGTCTCCTGGTAGGGCTACCCACGATGGACAGGTCGACAGATAGAGTTCAGATTAAGAGGATTTCACCTACCTTCTGTGAAGGTTGGGCGTGGAGCCAGCATCCTTACCTCGAAAAAAGAACTCCTCGCTACAAAAGAATATTCAAAAACCCGAGAGGCTTCGGTTCTGGGAGAGGAAAATCCAGCACCTGCAGAAAGTATAACGTGCTGGGGTCAAAGCCGAAAGGATGCTTCAGTGCCGAAACCCCTTTTAGAGGAAAAGACGCCGACCAAAGAACACGTCGAGAAGAGAACTGGAGGCAGATGTCAAGCAGACTGTACAACTTTTTTTTTTAAAAATCGTTACATTTTAACGGATCCAACACGTTGTAGACTCCGTTACAAAGAAACAGAAGAAAGGAAAAAACACTCGTTTTCTTTCTTTTTTTTAATAAAGCCTTTATATCTTTTATTTCCAACAACGCATTTTTTAAAAATATTTAAACACTGCATTTCTTCATTTCTCCAGCCGCGTGTGACTTTTTCTCTCTTCCTTAGCGTCACACGCGTGTCTCGAACATGTGCTTTTCCGAAGACTGGCTACGTCTCAAACACGTACTTCTCTTGTCACGACTCGAACACCTCTTTTCAGAACAGCATTTTTTCTTCGGTCATGCGTCCATTTGTCTCTGCTGGTTTGTCACTTCGTGCAGCATGCTTGGTCATTTGCATATGTTTATGCAGCTGTTGCTGTTCTCAGCGTGGACGAATGAAAAAAAATGCGAACTGAGACATGTGCATGTGAGTATTATGTTTTTTTCTAAACAATTCACTTTTTGTAAGTAAAAAAAAATGCTCGCGCTAAAATCGAAACCAAAATTAAAGACAATGAGTCAAGTACGATAACTAGTAGGCCAACCTGACACGATCTTTAAAAAGTGTTTTCAAACCTACTTATTCTTAGCACAATGGGAAAGATCCGCGCATGCGCAGTTGTGAAACAGTTTACAAACAGATAAAAATCCGATGACCACAAAGTACTATTTTTTTTTAATTTTGACCCCGTAGAAGCCATTTTTTTCAGTATTAAAAACCAATTAAAAAGTTTTCCACGTGTCTGAAAACCGTATATACTACAGTCTGTAGATAAAAAAATGTTTAGTTTATAGTTTTAGAAGTGTCCCAACACACACACACACACACACACACACACACACACACACACACACACACACACACACACACATATTCTTAGTTTTATAGATATATAGATTGTACACTGTCTGCTAGACGTACAGACTGCTGTAAAAAGATGTCTATATCACCTGTCACATTCAATATGCATTTCGCTCGCCTCTTCTGTGACAACTTGTCAGATGCAGTTCTTAAACGAGTCGACTCTTGTGTTCTTGTTCATTTTGTGATAGCATTCCCGCTGATTGATTAATTGCTCATCGACCACAGAAAAAAGATTGATCCGAGAAGAGACGCAAAACTTCGCGCCTTTTGCTGAATCCATTTTGTCTTCAAACAAATGGTGCCAGAATCAGGATGTTTTTTGCTTCTTCATTGGGCGTTGATATCTATTACTAGTCTTGTTGCGTCCCAATGTCGAATGTTCGTCTTGTATTTTTCCATTTCATCCTATCATATCTCGCGCTTTCTCTTCCCTTTTAATTTTTTTTTTTTTGCGTATATTTAATCAAATGTTGATACTATGAAATCACCAGGCAATAAATTGTCGCCCACTGCGAAGTGAAAACATATTTGACACGTTCGAAGTGCGAATTTAAACAAAAAGGAATAGGAATACTTTTTAAGTATCAACAATCTATATAATATTATGTTTCCTCCTTCCTTATTTTGTCCATACGTTATACTTTGGAAAATAGCTAAATACAATTTTTGACGGCAAAATTGTTTTTAAAAAAGCCCAAATTCGCGATATTTGGCTTTAAAATGGCCAATCTGGCAATCCTGGCTCGGAATATAAAAGTGGCCCCCATTTTTATGTCACCTCGTTTTCAAATATCATTATGATAATAACATTTTATCATTAGCGTAATAGTATGAGAAATGGACTTAACCGAGAAAATAAATCTACGACACATTTAGTAAAAAAGGGAATATTAGAAAGAAACAGGTCTTAAAAGAAAAATGTCTTCCAAAAGGCGATGAACGGAGGGAGTAAATTAAAGTTCGTATCTTTCAATTTATTGTTTGTATTGAACTATGCAGCACAATATTATTTCTGGGTATTTATTAGTACTTGTTAATTTATCTCAGTTGTTTCACTTCCATATTTGAAATACAACGGACACTATTTTGCTAGAAATTTTAATAAACTCATATTTGTGTTATCGTGTTATATTGGGTTTCTGTATAAAAAGTATAATTTGTTACGCTGTCCAAAAAAATAAAAAAATAAATAAAAATCAGCTTTATGAAAACACTTTTTGTTGATAAAATATATTTCTCATTCCGTGGAATTTCCACGGGCCCTGCTAGTTTTTATTATTTTGATCTTTCGAACTACTCTTCTTGTTTTTATCCTTGCAACAGTGATTACAGGGAAAAAAATAAAAGGGATTAAAACCAAAATATGCAACACAAATTATCCCATATATATATATATATATATATATATATATATATATATATATATATATATATATATTGCATTGATCTGCAAAAGATTTCTTTTTTATGATAGGATAACCACTTATCAAGGCCCAGAGGCCACTCGATGATGATGATGATGATGATTAAAGTGTGTACACTGACCAAAAGGACAATATCATAGTAATCGTTAGAAGTATAAATTTGGAAAAAATTGGATTACTTAAGGGGAACGGCTCATCAAGAACTTGTTCACATTGGACTTGAAACGGCCATATTGTAGTCAGTTTGAAAGCAGGGATAGTATCGTAGTAATTGTTAGTATTGGAGATTTGATAAAGTGTTTTACTTAAGGGGGCGATTAATAAGGAATTGTTTATGTTGGACTTGAAGACATCCAAGTTGTAGTTAGGTGGGAAACAGGCAAACGGAAGAGAGTACCACAGGCGTGCACTTCTAAGAAAGAATCTTTGTTCATGGAATCAACGTTTAGGTTTAGGCACAGATATAATAGTGGGAGAAATTATTGATAGTGTTTTCAGCCATACGAGTGTTTCTCGTGAAAGTTTGGCGAGGTGGGGACCAAAGATTTAAGCTCAGACGAGCACTTGCCACGGAAATAACGATAAAACAGAGGTAGGGTGGCAACGTCTCTTCTGTGAGAAAGATGTAAGGGAGAGAAAACGGTATCCTCTACTAGGCTACGAAGTAGCTAATTTGCAAATTCTTTTAAACATTCATTTTAATCAATTCCCTATTAGTTATTTCGTTCGTTGCGCACGAGACATTTTAAATTAAAAAAAATCATTATTATGTCTTATGTTATTATTGAGTCCAATATAATCTTAATCTATAATGTAAATCTCAAACGTCTGTTAGTGTGTATGTTTCTTTATCTCGCTAAAACTTTCGATTAACGCGACCAATACTGAGAAAATTGGTATCATTTGAAAGCTCAATCGCTCGGCCGATAAATATCTAAGAATTGGCCCAAAACATTAATTCTCTCACCGTCAACTGGGACGTTATTAACAAGGAGGAGGAACTTTTTTCCTCGACATTTTTGCAAAAATATCATAGGCCTTGCAATGATTAAACTTAATTTGAACGGCGTCGATGCTGAATGTCATAGTGGGCGCGGCGACTAAACCGTTCACTTTTTTCCCCTTCCTTGTCCTCCTTTCAGTACAAGTTCGAGCCTACCTGCTTGCTTACTACTCAAGGCAGGGTACCCCAGCCAGTATAATAATAAATACGAAACCGGTATTAATCAAAATATCACATTTAAGCGTATTTAACAACCAAGTAATTCCGGGCAGCATGCTAGTGTATATATATATATATATATATATATATATATATATATATATATATATATATATATATAGAGAGAGAGAGAGAGAGAGAGAGAATAAAATACGCATCAAGTGCGCTTGAAAGCTGAATCACAACGTAATATAAGGAAAATAAACAAACATTTGATTTTTTTGAAATTCATAACATAAATATATTTCATCTTCAGTATGTTGTTTTCTGTTTTTCTTTTCTTCTTTCTTTCCATGTTGCAAAGTTAGAAGAAGAAAAGTAAAGAGCCGCGCGTTGTATCTTAAATTGTTGGAACAGTGCGTAGGCAACGCGAGAATAACGTCAATATTGTGAATTCCATATAGAAACGTTACGCTGTGAGTTGGCTTTCATCTGATGCGTATTTTATTTTATTAAAATTAAAACAACTTTTCTATAGGGAATTCACACCCTTGACGATATATATATATATATATATATATATATATATATATATATATATATATATATATATATTTGTTTATTAATTATACAGAAGTTCAGAAAAACATTGGTACCATCGGTTTCAAGCCCAACACAATGGAAAACCGTTAGTGGTAACACGTAACATAAAACGTATGTTTTTCTGGACTTCTGTATAATTAATAAACAAATATTTAGCTCTTATATCGAAAAAGTTTTTCTTTGTAATCGAGCACTTTGTCGGAACTCTTTCCCCCAAATACAGTAAACATATATATATATATATATATATATATATATATATATATATATATATATATATATGTATATATATATATATATATTCAATCACAAACATACCGTCTCGCGTTTAGTGCGGCTACACTAGCAACTACCTCTAGCCCAAATTGAAATTCGACAGCCTATGTTAAATTACAATGGTTAAACATTGTTCTAAGGACCTAAGCTCGACTGTTTACAAAGAGCATTCCTTTATACGCAAGCGGAAGTTTGTGTTTTTGCTCCCCATGTGCGTGCGCGGGCGCGGGCGCGCACGCGCGTGTGTGTTTATAGAAGCAAAGACTAAAAATGCAGGCAAAAAGAATAATTTGGATAACATAGAGTAATAAAGAACTAAATCCGAAAAAAACCCAACAAAAACAAGATCACGTGTCTGAAATTTTTGTTCTTGTTTTTCTTTTGTTTGATCTCTACTGCTGTAAAGCTATGCAATGTAATACCGTTTGATATCAAATCTTTTAAAGTGTTTTTCATGATAAATAACTAATTAGCCTTACACGAATATTAGGGCTAGCTTAAATTCTTGGAGGCAATCTAATGCAGTGATGGCAATAGATTAATTAAAAGTGTGCGTGTTTGTGTGTATGTAACCGACTGTATATATATATATATATATATATATATATATATATATATATATATATATATATATATAACTAGCATACTTGCCCGGCATTGCACGGCATTGCCCGGGTGTTTAAAGGTGTCTGTTGAGCAAAAAGAAACGAAAAAGTGGTTGTAGGTAGGCAAACTCAAACCCGAAAACGTAGCGTGGTAGTAGCGTGGGGAGGGAATAAAAGCTACAGTAGACAACCAGGGTGACGAGAGGTCTTAAAAAAAGAGTGGTAATAGGCAGGCAGGTTCGAACCCGTGATGTGAAGGCGGAAAAGAAAGTAAACAAAAATCTGACGTCTTAGCAGATGTTTCCATGACGCGACCGGAAGTCGGAAGCGTTGAAATTAACCGAAGTCAATCCAACAGTGACGATGATTTGCTAACATGTCGCCAAAAAAATTGACCCCTCCTTGTGTAAAACGGCCGAATTTAGGATGTCGTTGGCCAATTTTTCGATATTGTCGTTCGAGACGTCGCGTTTTATAATGCTACCGATATTGTCAGGATGTTGAAAGAGTTTGCGAGACATACACATATTTAAACAGACAGGTGAGATTTATATTATAGATGCCCTTTATTTATATAAGTATTAATGTTATATAGTTATACATTTCAATGTGTTCTTCTTATTATTAGACGAATTTACCACTTGTGCGTATGTTACGTGAGTTCTTATTAGTAAAGATACGAGTCTTAGTGAGAGATAGATGTTTGTTGTAAGAGACTTAGAGATGTTCATTCTTTCCTTAGGTGTGTAGAATGGAAGACAAGGAGAAGCTCTTTGAGTGAGGACATTTTGTTCACAGTGTTCAGACAGTTCGGACATTGTGTAGACATGATGATGTTGAGACGTGTATGTAAAGACATTTTATAACACAAATATATAATACAATTTCACTTTACCTTTTTGTAAGAATCATAAGACAAGACGAGCTTTACAAAACACATGATGGTTTATTTCGTCACACGGCCGTGTTTCCATCACCAAGAATTCAAAGTCTCACATTTTAGTTTCAAAGTGACGTCTCGCTTCCTAGACGCCTGACTGTCTCTCTCCGAGTTTCTCACTGACTGTTCAACTCTAAAGTTTTTTCTCTATTCCTAGAACTTTCTATTTTCCGTGACGTCATACACATGTTAAAACATGCGCTTTCTTTCACGTGTTCTGGACATACGTGTCCAATATTTTTCCTATTTCTCAGTAACCTATTTTTCCAATATGTTAAAAACATTATCTTATAAGCTGCATTCTTTCAATTTAAAATTTCATAACAAACTTGACAGCTCACATTCTTTTCTTAAAATATTTTATCTATATTCTAAACAAGTTTGTTTTACATTTTTAAATTCTCACACGTAATCTATTTCTAAAACTAAATTACGAGGTTCGAATTTCGCCCATTGCTATTTCATTTTCATTTTAACTAACCTCTCGATTTTTTAATACTTACATGAAAAGGGGACAGCCCTTATCATGTAACATTAGTTAAAAATCTAGTATATATATATATATATATATATATATATATATATATATATATATATATTATTTCCTTACTCGGAGTATTGATACAAGCCATCATCAAATATTTCTCTTGTGGTGTTCCCTGGAGTCTGAGTGACAACAAGTCTCCTCAGATTTCCAGTACTCTCCACCTCTTCCGAGAACCTTTGCAAAAGAATTTGCGTTATCGCAACAGCCGCTTACCATTGGTTTGAATTATTGCGTTTTATGGATTGCTTCATATAGCAGCGACCATTGGTCTTCACTAGAATTTGCGTGACAATAAACCTCACCAAAATTTCAGTCTTCTTTGCACGTCTCCAGCGGAGGTCTTGCTAGTGCTAATGCTTTCTCTTCTCGGTCTTTCCCTCATTATTTGGTGTGGTACCGGTTTATGGTTATATTCCCAGGAAGAAATAAATGGGGAGACAGTTCTTTCTATTTATACAGTTTCAGTTTTCATGATTGCATGATTTTATGTAATGTTCTTTTGGGTTTTGCATCTGTAGCCGTTTCTGTGAACAGTTTGTGTGTAGTTTATATGGGGTGTTAGTCTACACACACACACACACACACACACACACACACATATATATATATATATATATATATATATATATATATATATATATATATATATATATATATATATACTATGAGAGGGATCGCCATTGCTCGTGTTTGAATTACGATAAACGAATTTTATTGTCATCGAAATCAGTGAAATCGTTAATTTTTCAATCAAATCGATTGAATGCTGGCTCTAGTTGGGAACCCCTCGCGGTGGACCGGGACGACGCTTCACAGGCATCCCTGCAGTGACTTAGTTCACAATATATTGTAGTCTATATTGCATTGTAGAGAACCCACTGTTGATTTTCTAAAAATATTATTTTATGAACAATTGCTTGAATTAAAGCTTAAAATGCCAAAGGTGAGCATCATGGTTCAATTGTGCTCTAAACAGAAACATATATATCGAACGCACCCCTGTCATATCAAAGAACCTGCTGTTGATTTTATACACTGGACACATTTGTTTGTGCGGTAATAAAACTTCTCAAATGCACTTGTGCTGTTGGACTGTGTAAAGGTGGTAACTTTGGTCCAAATTAATGGTTTTTTTTTTCGATTATCGATTAAATATATATATATATATTTATTCATATAAAATATATATATATAATATATGTATATATATTATATATATTATAAATATATATATATTACTTTTGTACGCAAACATATAAAAAATTATATATATATATATATACATTATATATACATATATGCTTATGTCTGTGTGTAATGTACGTGTTAATTTGTGTTCCTCGCACTTAGCCATCAACACTTGTAAACAACCACATACATCATCTACGTACGATGGATTTCACACGAGGTGCCACTCGTCGAAGACGTTATGATTATTGATATCATTATTCGGATTATCGATTTGTTCTTAATTAATTAATTGCTAATAAACTGATTAGGGCGTTCGATGGTGTAATTTCGCCTCTGCAACGTTCGACACGACATCAAAGGTAACGAGGCGGGAAGGCGCCATCTTCTTTCCTTTTTTTTATGTTCTCAGTACGTTTTCTCTTTTCTTTTCTTCAAAGGTTGTTTTATTATTTTCGCCTTCTTGATTCTTTCGAATGAAACATCATGACACAAAAAAAAAAAAATGGGACTGACATTTAAATTCCACTTTTGTTGTACGACACTAACTTAATTTTGAAACGCAAAAGAAAAATATAGGTCTTTAAATGAATTACATTACTCGAATTCTTTGTTTTTGTACTGGCGTTTTAGTGATAAAGTTCAGGAGATACGAAACACGAGAAAAAGCATTATAATCATGGTTATCGCAATTAGTTATATATATAAAAAACGTCGTCACCTATATCATATTTGCTATTGATATGTACTTACCTAGTTCGAAACAAGTAGAGCTAATTAAACCTTGAAGGATGCAGGCGGCTTAAAGAAAAGCTTGTTAAGCATTACGTCGTGAAACATGCTCATAAAACTGAAATATACAATCTGTGGAAGATTTCTTCTGCTTGAAGCTGGTTTGGTGAATCACGTGAAGACACAGAATGTTCCAGTCAAGATCAGGGCTTACTCACAAATGGATTAAAAAATGGCTGACCTACAAGCAAATGGCCAATGCCGGTTTTGCCACTCAGCGATTAAGAGCGGAAGCCACCTAACGCCTGCATACCCAGTCTTATTGGCAGATGACTTTTATACTGCCCGTCACAACAAAGTATATAAATACCTCTATTGGAAGATCTGCGGAGAGATGCAACTTGGCAGATCGATGAACACCACCAATAACATCAAACGGAAAAGTAACCGTGTTCTATGACAAAGACATACAGGCGGGCATATACATAAACGACAAGGCGATCAAACCAGATATTGTAATATGGACCAAGCCCGAAAAACTGCGCCCATTATCGATGTCACAGTCCCAAATGATTTTGGCCTTAATAGAGCTGAACAGGAAAAGATAGCAAAATATCAGGACCTAAAAAATGATCTAAAAACGAAATGGTCTCTGAAAGAAATAAACATTATACCAGTTGTGATAGGAGCAACTGGCTTAATAAAAAAAAATCTCCATAAATACTTAGAAGCTATCCCTGGACGACCAAGCTGTAACGAAATACAAATAGCAGCCATAAAGGGAACAGCATCTATTCCTAAAGGAGCCCTCGGATATAAATTTAAATCATAACAGAATCAGGTGTTAGATCCAGGAGGGAGCCCCTTGAGCTCTTAGTATGTACTACAGTAAAATAAATAAAAAAAGAGAGAATTTTAATGCGTAATAGACACTATCCTCGAGTGTCTTACGCCTCTCTATACCAGGATTTGTCAGAACAACCTGGCATGAGGACACTTTTCCCAAGAATTAAACCCTGACAAAATTTTCAAAATTACATAGTATTCGCTGCCTAAATAAGATCTCCTCACTATGGCTAACTCATATTAGCTTTTAGGAGGAATGGTGAACCTTCGCCAAATGATGTTACTTCAAGTAGCAGCATAAAGCTGGATACTCCACTAGACTAGATAAATTCTTGTCCTGGAATCCAGTAAGACCAAGAGATGCTATGCTTGAAGCTGGTTTGGTCAATAAAAATGGTCAACTGAGGAGCAGAAAATTTATGTTCTCAATTTCTTTACTAACTCAGTGTTTGGGAGATAAAGAACTTTAATGGAACATCCGAATATCTATGTATCTCATATAGAGTTCAAGTCTTAGCTCTAGGTAGTGGGCCGCTTGATTTCTGAGAACTTCGACTTAAGTAGATTTTTAGACAAGACCAACAGTTATATGAGGATGTTCTGCCAATCAAACCGCCCAAGTTTTCTTGGACTGTGGACTGGTTTGTAAATCTGCAAGCGGTTTGGCAAGTCACTCAAAGGTGCATAATAGAGTTCCTCTACAATCACCAGCAAATATTGGCAAATTCCTCTGCCATATCTGTAAACTATTATCCAAGACGCAAAGTGGACTGAAGTTCACTGTACACGCACATGGACGCCCGACATCAACTTGAAAACATGGCATGCTTCTTTCAAGAAGTAGTAATCATATATATATATATATATATATATATATATATATATATATATATACTAGCAATCGGTGCCCGGCGTTGCCCGGGTGTTTGGAGGTGTATGCTGAGCAAAAAAAAAAAAGGTAATTTTTTTTTACTTTGACCCCTATTATGACCCCTTTAAATTTATTGTTTTGGGCTTAGCTTAAGTTATTAAGTTAGATCAATGTCCAAGGAACCTATATCTAAAATTTCAAGTGTTTAGACCCAAAACTGTCGGAGGAGTTTCGTAGAGTTCTCAAAAGTCAAATCGTTGAACTTTGACACCTTAATCACCAAATTTCTGGCCGAAAACCAATTATGTCAATTTTCCCAAATCTCAGTACCCTGTATATAAAATTTCGAGTCTTTAGACTTAAAATTGACAGAGTTAGTGCGTAGGGAAATGTACACAGACACACAGACAGACACGTTCACTTATATATATATACAAGAGATTTGGTGAGTAATTTCGTAGAGACCGCAGAGATAATTTTTTTTAACTTTGACCCAATTTTGAACCCTTAACATTTAATATTTTGGTCCCACATAAAAATACAAAGTTTTACCCATATCCAAGTTACCTACATGCAAAATTTCCAGTATTTAAACCCAAAATTGGCGGAGTAATTTCGTAGAATCTGTAAAAGTCAACTCTTTCAACTTTGACCTTTTCGCAGCCAAATGCTCGCCCCAAAACTGATTAAAATGCTTGCAGCATGCCTGAATACTCGTTATGTACAAATTTCAAACGTTTAGACACCAAACTGGCCGAGTAATTTGCTAGACACGGCAAATATCAAATCTTTTGAACTTTGACCCCTTGACAACTCAAATTTTCGACTCAAACCGATTAAAAAGCTTGCCCTATCTCTGAATACACTTTATGTAAAATTTCAAATGTTTAGACCAGAAATTGTCTGAGTAATTTGGTATAGACCGCAGACGTCAATTTTTTTTTAAAATTTGACCCCTATTATGACCCCTTAAAATTTATAGTTTCGGGCTCAAATCACTTTATTAAGTTAGATTCAGGTTCAAGGAACCTATATCTAAAATTTCAAGTGTCTAGACCCAAAATTGTCGGAGGAGTTTGGTAGAGTTCTTAAAGGTCAAATCGTTGAAATTTGACCCCTTAACAGCCAAATTTCTGGCTGACACCCGTCACATCGATTTTCCCAAATCTCAGTACCCGGTATTTCAAATTTCGAGTCTATAGACTAAAAATTGACAGAGTTATTGCGTAGAAAATGTACACAGACAGACAGACACACAGACACACAGACACGTTCACTTTTATAGATATATAGATATATATATGATTACCACTTAAAAAAACTTACCACGTGGATGACTCTCTCTCTCTCTCTCTATATATATATATAGTCATTCACATACAGTACTGTTTCGCTATTTACCAGCTCATCAGTGCGGCTAGACAGGCAGCTACCTCAAGCCAGGATCGAAACCCGACCGCCCAAATGACAGTCAAAAGTTCTTACCATTACGCTATACGGCTGATGCTGTGTGGGCCATGAATAATGGATGTTTACACAAAGAGCCTCGTTTAATACGCTAATGGCAGTTTGTATATCATTTCCGAATATGCTCAAACTAAGATAAGAAGCACACACACACACACACACACACACACACACACACACATATATATATTAGTGTTCGGACGATTACTCGGAATCGGAATCGGGAATCGGAAAAGTCGGAGGTTTTTGGAGTATCAAAATCGGTATCGGAATCGAAAAAAAAAATTGAACCTATTTTCCGATGCCAAAATCTAAAATTATCTAAGAAACATCTTCCCCTACTTGTATTAATAATAACATGATAAATATTTATTGATTTAAACTTCCATTAAGACTAAAATCTCTAGATCACCCCGTCACAAGTGTGTTTTTACTTTTGAGAAAAGATGAGCACATTTAAGATGCGCTTTTTACGGTAATCGAGACAAAATAATACTTTTATAGTTTAATATTAAGAGATTTATAAAGAATCGGAATCGGTAATAGTACCGGAATCAGAAAAAAATATTGGAATCGTCCCATAAAGATTATATATATATATATATATATATATATATATATATATATATATATATATATATATATATATATATATATATATATATATACCCATCAGGTGCACTTGAAAGACAAATTACGACGAAATATCACGAAAATAAACGAAATTTTTTACTTGTTTGGAATTTATAATTTAAATATATTTCAGAGTGAAACTACATCCTCAATATTTTGTATTTCTTTTTTTTCTTCTTCTTTCTTGTCATGTTGTAAAGTTGGAGGAGAAAAAGTCAGTTAGTAAATATCCATATTTCAGCGGTTGTATTTCGAAATGCCGGTAAAGTGCTTTGGCTACACGAAATTAACGTCAGGGGT
>NC_136512.1:28510340-28520340 GCF_053919585.1 Euprymna scolopes | reverse complement strand
TCACAGGTCGAATAGTCTCTGGCGTTGGAGACCTTTGAGACCTTCCAAGTGGCTCGTTTAAAGGGCCGAACCTGTGACTCTGAAATTTCTAACCCATAACTATATTGATTTTATATCTGGAACAGCGTCATGCCATTTTAACTTGTATTGAACTCGGAAAGTTCTGTGTTGTAGTTACAGATTAACCATTCTTCAAACACAAGTTTTTAGTTAAAAACATTTTTTATAGTAAAAGCATAAATAAATGTATAACTTAAAATATTGCAACATTAAGAATTGATTATATAATGATAATTGAATTTTAAAAACAATATTCTAAGTTATAAATTTATTATATTTTTTACTAGAATATTCTGTACGTTTCTTTTCTATGTTTAAGCTTAACCATATTAATTTTCATGCTCGCATTTTTCTATTGTAATCCATGATTTTTACAGGCTTTCAGTAAATTCACTTGTTATATGTTTGATTTCTGTCTTATATTTCCCCCATAAACATAACATACACATATGTAATAACAATGTACGGCACTCGTCTGCTTTCAATAAAATCACCCAAGTTATCTCCATTTCATTCCTTCATTCTCTCTATTTCACTTGTTACTTCTGTTTTCCCGAGAGCGGTGAATTAGTACAAACACAAGTCGCTGAGGCGACGTGGTTGCTATGGAAACCAGTTATAGAAACGTCACCCACTTCCTGACGAATTCTTACGATTTTGAACACCAGTAAATTCATCATAACTTTTGTTTTACTGAACAAAAATTGAAAAATTCTTTCTCACAATATACCTGAGAAGGTGATCTATAAAGTGATATAATTGTTTGAATTTGGTCGAAAAATGAGGAAGCGGTAAAGTTTTGAAGCAGTTGTAAATGACTAAAACTGCCACTTAACCATATATTCAAACACGGTAGTGTTTGAATGATATATATATATACATATATATATATATATATATATATATATATATATATATATATATATATATCACATACAGAGTTCCTTTCATATAATAGTATATCTATCTATCTATCTATCTATTATATAGAAAGACATTTGTGAGCCCGTGTGAGTTCGTTTCCTTTTGACTCGATTTTAATAAAATTTCACACGTAGCTACATTAAATGCCTGGTAATGTCCTTCGATGGGTTTTGTATCGGAATGTCTTCGATAGTATTGATGATCGATAAACGAAATAATTCGATGAAAGGACAAATATGCAATTTAAACCAAAGATATCACCTTACACAGCCTAACAGATCAAGTGCATTTGAGAGGTTTTATTACCACACACAAAGTTAAAGACCCGATATATAAACTGAACAGTAACTTCTTTGATATGCCAGAGGCGCGTTCGAAATTAATGTTTCTGTTTAGAGCAGAACTGATAAATAATTCATGGAGTTTACATTTAAAACTTTAATTCAAGTCATTGTACATAAAACATAATTCCGATACAAAACCAATCCAAGAACACCGCTAGATACGTGAAGTACATTTCTATGAAATTTCATTTAAATCTGCCCAGCCCTTGCAAAGTTCATAGCGAACGAGCCCATAAACACGGATCAAGGTTCCTTATACAGGGTGGGCCAAAATAAGAGTCCTATATATATATGATTATATTTAAAGATAGGACCCTTATTTTGGCCCACCCTGTATATATATATATATATATATATATATATATATATATATATATATATATATATACTAGCAGGGGTGCCCGGCGCTGCCTGGGTGTTTGGAGGTGTGCGTTGAGCAAAAAGAAAAAAAAAGTGGTAGTAGGAAGGCAGGCTCGAACCAGTACCGCGAAGGAGGAAAAGAACGGGAAAAATCGTAACTTCTTTGCTGTTACGACCACCGGCAAACCGGAAGTGACGCATGTTTAAATTGAGGCTAGACAATCGAAAAGAGGGGATGATTTTTGACAATATCGGGGAAAATAGCGACCCCTCCATGTTGAAAGTGCCCAGCTGAGGGTGACGAAATTAATGTTTTTAGCCAATTTTTCGGTATTTGTCGTCTGAAGGGTCGAGCTTTAAAACGATACTGATTTTGTGAAAATCTGTCGCCTCTGTCGAAAGTTTTAGGCAGACATGCAAACATACATACATACATTTATATATTGGTAGCTCATATTTTCGACCCAGACCGATTAAAAAGCTTTCTCTATCTCTGAATACCCTTTATGTAAAATTTCAAATGTTTAGACCAGAAAGTGTCTGAGTAATTTGGTAGAGACCGCAGAGGTAAAAATTTTTAAAACTTTGACCCCTATTGTGACCCCTTAACATTTATTGTTTTAGGCTCACATCAAGTTATTTAGTTAGATCTATGTCCAAGAAATTCATATCTGAAATTTCAATTGTTTATACCCAAAATTAGCGGGGTAGTTTGATAGAGTTCTCAAAGGTCAAATCATTTAAATTTGACCCCTTAACAGGAAAATTTCTGGCCGAAAACAGATTACAAAGATTTTCCCAAATCTTAGTACCCTGTATATCAAATGTCGAGTCTGCAGACCAAAAATTGACAGAGTTATTGCGTAGGGAAATCTACACAGACAGACACAGAGACACACAGACAGACATACACTTTCACGTTTATAGATATATAGATATATATATTATAAAAGTTTATTTGGGGTACAAAATTTGCATATTACGGGGAAAGAGTTTTGGACACTAGACATCTTTCGCTATTCTCGCCAGGGCAAACGATGGCATTTTGATTTGATCTTTTTAAAAAAGAAAATTCATCCAGATACAATGCTATTTCGTTGTATCACAACTCATCATTGCGGCTAGACTAGTACCTCTCCTAAACCGAGTATTGACTTTACAACCATCGCGTTGAGAGTAGGTAGTTCCACCCATCGACCCACAGCAGCGGCGCCCGTGGATAACCTCCACAAATGTCTATTTTAAACAAACATTTGTCCACCACCTTTATAGTATTCAAACCGCTTTGTTTACAAACAAACAGCATTTTCCAGCCAAATAAATAGCGGGTAATGAATATGATATATAAAAAAATAATTGTAATATAAATATAGGGGTGAAAAGGAGGAGAAAACTGGGGGTCATATCTATGTTGTCTCTCTACAAGTCACCCAAAAGATCCAGAGTATTAACAAACCTCTTCTGTCTGCAGAAAGCGGGCTCGTGTCGCACAATGGAGAGAGATTCGAGAGTTTTCAGATGACTACTCGATTGGCCTCGAAATAGGATTGAATAAATGTTGTGAAATTGCGGAATCTAAATTATTGTAGGTAGGGTAGAAGAGAATTATATATATATATATATATATATATATATATATATATATATATATATATATAATTATGTTTTTACTATAATAATTATTAAATACCTACAGACACTAGTGTTTCATCCTTTCGGGAATCTTCAGTGCAGGGTGTCACGATTAATACCAGTCGAACGATTCGAACCCCGTATCACGAGACATCTCTGGCTCGATTAGCGAAGACCTAGTCCATTCGGCTACCATTAACCGCGTGAAATAACGTTGAATGTACACATCTTAATTTTAAATGTTCATTTACGTCAGCAAGACAGTGATCTAATCGTTATACGATGATCTATGCATAAGAGCTAAATTGACCGACTTTAATTCAACTGAAAGTGCTCAACGATAAGAAACGAATTTCTTAAAGGGGCTGTTATAATAATTTTTTTTTTACTATAATAATTATTAAATACCTACAGACACTAGTGTTTCATCCTTTCCGGAATCTTGATGATGATGATGATGATGTTGATAATATATATATATATATATATATATATATATATATATATATATATGATGATGATTGCAACATCTTGTCAGACGAGTGGCTCTCCCTCAGACATTTAAAATCCATGAGCCCAAATGTCTGAGGGAGTATCTATACAAATATGATGTTACAGAGTCTTAGCTTTGTACGACAGCTAAGTCTCTCTCTCGGTTCAAAATGTTGAGATCCAGCAACAAGCAAGAGCAAGATAGCCAGCAACAAATTAAACTGCAGACCAGCTTAATGCGGGTACTGGTCTTCCGCTTTATGGTCTTTTAAATCAGAGATTTGCTTCTCCTAGAAAGGTTGCCTTCACCACGGCTTACGGGAACCCTCTCTACCCCAATACACATATACGCACACACACACACACACACACAAATAAACACGTATATGTATCATCATCATCATCATATGATATATATATGTATATATATATATCATCATCATCATCATCATCATCATCATCGTATCGGGCGGGTTGCCCGGACCAAATTGTCTGTTTCCATCTATTAATCTCTATGTTCCATGGCCTTAGGAAGATCTTTAAGTTGTAAGACAGTGTCATATGTCAATGATTTTGTGTACATCTTGACAGGTCTTCTTACTGTTTCCATAATACCACACTACTGACGACCTCATCTTTTCTTCTGTAGCAATGTCCGGCATATCGTGTTCTTCTTTCTCTTATTACTGAAGACATCATGGGCAACCTATCAGGCTAATGCTTGGGTGTGTTTTCCAGTTTACGTTTGACACTGGCCGAAGCATCCTAGTGTAAGTTCTATCTGACTTATTTTCGAGTTCTGTTACTCAGCGTCCATGCTGATGAAATATAAAGCAGTACCGTCTCCACTAAGGCTCTAAAAAGGTTTTTCTTGATCTGCTCCGAGAGGGCAGCTTTACATATAACTTTCAGCCGATTACGTGCTCTCCAAGCCGTGGTTCGTTAAAAAACGACCCTAGTGTCTAACTCTGTCCCGTGGGGAGGCATAGTAAATAGGTACTCTCACATAGGCGTCTTTTTCATTAGATACAATGTGGTTGCCGCAATATTCGAAGTCATTGACTTGTATATATATATATATATATATATATATATATATATATATATATATATATATATATATATATATATATATATACTAGAAAAAGTGCCCGTCGTTGACTGGGTTCAAAAACAGCCTACAGAAAATGGACTCTGATTTATGAAAGTATGATAGGTTATGAAAAGACATACATACATACATACATACATACATACATACAAACATACATACATACAAACATACATACATAAAAACATACAAACATACATACATACATACATGATGGCAGCAAACTCGTTCTCGAGTATTTCCATTACTTAATACATTTCTGGCTCAAATTAGGCAGACATGAGCGCCACTAGTAGCACATGTTTGACGGTCACTTCTATGAACTTTCTACATTCCTTCAAATCTGCTGATGATCGGGTCCAAGCTGTGGTGCCCTGAACACCTGCCGGTCCAGACTTTGAATGTTCAAGAGCCTTTATTTCCATTGACGCTCATATTCGCATCAGTCCCCATTGAGTGTCCGTTTGACGTTTTAGGCTACAGCCAGCCTTTTTGATACACACTGATGGTAAAATATGTATTCCATTACATATCATGCAATGCCTGTGCTTGAAGCTTTTTTTTTAGTGAGGAAAGACTATCCACCGAGACAATCCTACTCTCTAAACAACTGCCACACTGAACCAAAAAGAAGAGCAAGTCAATATCATTGGATGCAGCAGTCGCCGAAGGTTTTATATCAGGGTGTTCCTTCTTCTAGAGAGGTTCCCTTCACCACGGCTTACGGGAGCCCTCTCCACCCATCATGCCATTTGATCCATGACTGGGACTTAGGTTGCTGAGCACCAGAGCATATTTCACACGCCGATGGGTCATGTATGCTGCAGCTTACAGGGATTAAGCTGCTCTGGAGATTTCTGTAAGAGTTACCTTACCCTTAGCCTTTGGTTAAAAACCTTTGGTCCACAACGCATTGGAGATCCAGTTATGCGGTACAGGACACTCGCCGTTCATCAGAGCCCCGTCTGCGTGGCAGTGGTCACGACGTGCACGTGGGGTTGATATGTTTGAGAGAAGCACAGTATGACGCTAAGATATCTGTATGCTTTTAACACACGTCGACATCAGATCTTGACCACCCAACATACATACATACATACATACATACATACATACATACATACATGATGATTGCAACGTCTTGTCAGACAAGTGCCACTCCCTCAGACACTTAAAGTCCATGAGCCCAAAAATTAACTTTTTTTTTTAGTCCTACCGGTGAATTCACACATTCAAGCAGGCATGACACTGAAGATGGTCATTGAGATCAATTATTACATGCTTCAAGAATTTCAAGCCTCCACACGTCACAACTTTTCCATCGCCACAGGACCACTTTTATAGACAAATGCCTGAAGGAGTATCTATACGCAGATGATGTTACAGAGTCTTAGCTTTGTACGACAGCTAAGCCTCTCTCTCTCGATACAAAATATTGAGATCCAGCAACAAGAAAGAGCAAGATAGCCAGCAACAAGTTAAACTGCAGACCAGCTTAATGCGGGTACTGGTCTTCCACTTTATGGTTTTTAAAATCAGAGATTTGCTTCTCCTAGAAAGGTTGCCTTCACTACGGCTTACAAGAGTCCTCTTTCCCCAACACACACATACATACACACAAACACATACGGTGCTAGTTGGCCGTTGACCCCGAAAAAAGGTTCATCCGCCCTTTGGAAGGTCTGGTGGAGGAACCAGTTTAGTTGCTGGTTACCCGAGCATGAGGCATGTAGTACTGAGTTGATGATTGCAACGTCTTGTCAGACGAGTGCCTCTCCCTCCGACATTTAAAATCCATGAGCCCAAATGTCTGAGGGAGTATCTTTACGAATATGATGTTACAGAGTCTTAGCTTTGTACGACAGCTAAGTCTCTCTCTCAGTTCAAAATGTTGAGATCCAGCAACAAGCAAGAGCAAGATAGCCAGCAACAAATTAAACTGCAGACCAGCTTAATGCGGGTACAGGTCTTCCGCTTTATGGTTTTTTAAATCAGAGATTTGCTTCTCATAGAAAGGTTGCCTTCACCACGGCTTACGGGAGCCCTCTCTACCCCAATACACACACACACACACACACACACACACACACACACACACACACACACACACACACACACACAAATATACACGGTGCTAGTTGGCCGTTGACCCAGAAAAGAGTTCATTCGCCCTTTGGAAGGTCTTGTTTTTATCCTTCAGGGAGACTAGCCGCCCTCCTCACCAAACAAGTCTGGTGGGGGAACCAGTTTAGTCGCCGGTGACCCGACCATGAGGCAGGTAGTACTGGGTTACATGGTACCAGTAGCATATGACATGACCTGACTGTACTGGGTTACATACATATATACATACATACATACATACATACATACATATATACATACACACATACATACATACTGGGTTACATACATACATACATACATACATACATACATACACTTAAACAGACAAGTGAGATATATATTATAGATGCTATTAAGCCAGCTTTATCCATATTTACATTTTGTTTCTTCAAAATCTCATCGTCTAAAGGTGGTTTGTTTTCTTCTTTTTCGCTTTTACTTATTCTTATTCTTATGATATAATTAAGATATAACTGCTCCTCTTAACAGTGTTGAGCTTTTTCTGTCTTGATATGTTTCGTTTCGTTAAAGATATACTCAGTGAGAACCTAATTATTTCGTATTCTATATACGTGTGTGTATGTTCGTAAGACTAATTTCCATGTACTCTAAGCAGAAGCGATGAAATTGTGTCATCTTTTATTATTATTATTTATTTTTATTTTTTTTTGGAGACTGTCATTTGTTTACTCAATAATTATATCCGTATGCAAATAACGTTTTCAAACACTTGGATACATGATATGTATTTAGGCATATTGTGTAAATAGTGTGTATATAATTAGGAATAACACAGTTTGTTTTCCTAAGTACCAATTAGACAGATTTACTCCTACTCCTCCTCCTCCTCCTCCTCCTCCTCCTTCCATCGACGTATTCATCGTGGAATCAAAATTCCAATGTATGAAACGCGTTTGTATAATTTCCCACTTGAAATCCTTTTGCCTCATATCTTCTCTCGGTTTATCGGCGATTTTCTTGATCGTATGCTCTAAATCTGTGATGAACTTACTCTTTGTTATTTTACAGTACAGGTTTTTATCGAAACATTGAGTACATAGTCTAGGCAGTATCTCTGCGAGAGTGTGATTCCATCACTGGAATATATATATATATATATATATATATATATATATATATATATATATATATATATATATATATATGTATGAAAATTTTTCGGGGGGTACAGAATTTTACAATGGCTAAATACAGACCAATCAACATAATGATTTAAAAAATAAAAAATAAAAAATGGTTAGCTAAGAAGGTTTCGTTCCTCGCTCAACAGAGCTAAATCGAGGAAAATACGATCATATATATATATATATATATATATATATATATATATATATATATATATATATATATATGTGTGTGTGTGTGTGTGTGTGTGTGTGTATATATATACATATATATACATATATATATATATATATATATATATATATATATATATATATGAATAAAATAAAGCAAGATATAAACAATGCTTTAGACGTTATGTGAATAAAAAGGAAAAACATAAAAGAGTAAAAACAAAAATAAAATCAACGTTTCGTCCCTATTTCAGGGGACATCATCAGGATTTCTAGGCGAGGGTGTATATATATATATATATATATATATATATATATATATATATAGTAAGTTATAAAATATATATGGCGAGTAAGCTACACTGAATATTCCGCGTTTCCTCCACTAGGATTCTTCAGGCTAAAGCCTGAAAAATCCTAGAGTGGATATTCAGTGTAGCTTAATCGCCATATATATTTTATAACTTACTAACTAGCTCTAACTACGTATTGAGCACTGTTGAAGTAAATACTTAAAATTTACGCATTAACTAATACTTTCGTATATTAATTTATGTGAGTAAATTAAGTAGTTATACACACACACACACACACACACACACACATATATATATATATATATATATACATATATATACTTCAGAATAGTTTTTGTTTAACAATCAGTTGTTATGGAAACGTGAGATTGTAGGTTTACAAAATATTACCGACAGTAATATTCTATAAGTTATCCCTTCTAAACAGCAATTGCTCGATATGCAAGATAGAGCAAATAAATTAAATTGTAATTCAATGAATTTCAAAAATCTCTCATTGAAATGAAATGAAGTGGTTGAGTTTCATATCAAAGACTTTTTATTATTATAAGCAAGACAAAGAATGCTTTAGAAAATTAATCTCCTTAACCTATAGGGTTTCGATGTCTTTCATCTCATCAGAGGAGAGAAAATATTAGCAAATAGTTATAAAGATATGCACCCTATTTGCTAAAGTAAGTGAGACATGGAAAGTCAAAGTGAAAATAATACATTTATCAGAAGTCCTGTAGCAGAAAAAGGATATGAATGTTTTTTTTAGATCCAGCTTGCTTGGTAAAATCCATGTTATACGTTCTTTACATCGGTTTGCTAATAATGTCCAAGTTATATATTGGGTAATCCGCATAGCTGTGTAGATATCCGAATCGGGCAAGTGCTTGTATAAATTTGTTTGTGGGTCCAGAAAGCATTCTTTGTCTTGCTGAGAATAATAAAAATTCTTTGATATGAAACTCAACCACTTCATTTCATTTCAATGAGAGTTTCTTGAAATTCATTGAATTGCAATTTAATATATATATATATATATATATATATATATATATATTATATATATATATATATATATATAGCCTTTGAAGTTTTTAACCTTTAAAACTATACAAAAAATATTTTTTATCATTCGTTAGAATATATATATATATATATATATATATATATATATATATATAAACGACTTAAGTTTTATAATATATATATATATATATATATATATATATATTTTATAAAACTTAAGTCGTTTTGTTTGGGCGTTGAAAATGTGTATCCGGTTCCGGTTTATGATATCCTGGTCACGATTTCCGGTTTCAATCT
>NC_136512.1:28492840-28505340 GCF_053919585.1 Euprymna scolopes | reverse complement strand
ACAGTTAGACACAGTTAATCAACCGAGAACCACATCACTGTATATAAAAGCATCTTATCCTCTAGTGGCCTCTTGGCCTTGATAAGTGATGGCGCCTTTGCAAAAAATAAAATCTCAACGTGTATACATGCGAGAATCCAAACAATGAAAAGAATATGCTGTTTTTCTAGCTCTACTTATGAGACATCGATAAAGTTGAAAACTTACCTTCTATCGCCCTTCTTATTCTTTTTCAGCGCATTGCAATAGGGCTCCTATTTGGGATCATGTTCAACAGTTGGTTATGGGGAGTTGAGTAGCGAGATATCTGTTTGCATTACATTTAAACTTCTGCGTGTCAGTATAGCCAGTGAAGCAGGAAACAGAGAAGGAATTACACGTCTGGCAGTCCGAAAAATAGAAACTATTAGAGTGGAAGGCTTTCTAAGAATTAGAGACCTCAAGTGTGAAGGAGTGGGATTTTGCTGCTTGTTTGGTGGGTCGGGAGAATAATCGATGTGAGTTCATAAGAGCACATTTACATCAACGTACTTGTAAATCAGGCACAGGGATTGGGAGGACTGAAGTTGGAGCTTGGCCGATCGTGCAAGACCTACTAGATGTTGGGTTCCATTCTTGGACCCTGTCTAAGAGAGACATGTGGCATAAGCACCATCGCAAACGCGGCGAATGGTGGCTTTGTAAAGGTATAGGATACCCACATGTTTAACTAATTTTCTAGCACGGTAGAGGGAGCCCTCTCCTGTTTTACAACAGCCATTATTATATCCTCAATGTATTTATTTACAACTCACGTCGTCAGCGAATGTCAAGCCAAAGAGTGTAAACGATGAGCTACCAGGGAAATTGCTATTTGTCATATAAGTTTTATATTGAACGACTATAAGAAGCACGAATAATACAACAAGAAAGAATCCGAAAGAAAGATATAATAATATACTAACTTTCTGTACTTACTAGCAGTTCAGCCAGCTTTGCTCGGGTCCTATATACTGTTCATAACTTTATGTGCATATATGTATATATGTATATATCTTTTGTTTTATTACATTTTCACCCCATACAAGGCACATTGCCACTTTGGTGTAGGGGGCTACTAACAGGGGCAACAACTACTGGGGTACTATGAAGGGATTTGGGCAGCAAGATGTTGGTTCACGTTGCACTTGAACTTCTGCACGTCAGTACAGTTGGGGAAGCAGGAACCTGGAATGGAATTCCAAAGTCTAGCGGTTCTGGGGAAGAAACTACTGTAGTAGAAAGATCTTTTACATCTACGGATCTCTACAGTGTGGGGGTGGGATTTTGCAGCCTGTCGGGTCTGTTGAGGGTGTTCATCTCGTGGGGGCACAAGTGTTTGCAGTTCGTCAGAGCATTCACCATTAAAATACTTGTAGAACAGGCAGAGGGATGCAACATTTCGTCGATGGGACAGAGGCTGAAGCTTAGATGCCAGTTCAGGGCCTAAAAGTTTGACTGATGTCAGGAAACCTACATCTACTAAAATTTTTAGTGTTTAGACCCAAAATTGGCGAAGGGGTTTGTTAGAGTTTGCAAAGGACAACTCCTTCAACTTTAACCTCTTGGCAGACAAATTTACGCCCCAACACTGATTAAACAGCTTGCTCTATGTCTGAATGCCCCTTATGTAAAATTTAAAATATTCAGACCTAAAATTGGCTGAACAGTTTGTGAGAGACCGCAAAGGTCAACTCTTTTGAACTTTGACCCCTTCGCCAGCCAAATTTTCGGTCAAAACCGATTAAAAAGCTTGTCCTATGTCTGAATACACTTTATGTAAAATTTCAAATGTTTAGATCAAAAATTGGCTGAAAGGTCAATTTAAAAAAAAAAAAGTTTGACCACAATTTTGGACCCGTTAACATTTATTTTTTTTTGGGGGGGGGGGGCTCAAATCAAGTTAAAAAGTTTAATCCATTTCCAAGAAACCTAAATCTAAAATTTCAAGTGTTTAGACTTAAAATTGGCGGAGGAGTTTAGTAGAGTTTTCAAAGGACAACTCGTCGAAATTTGACCCCTTGACAACCAAATATCAAGCCAAAAACAATTAAAACAGATTTTCCCAAATGGCAATACTCTTTATTTCAAATCTCGCGTATGTAGACTAAAAATTGACAGAGTAATTTGGTAGTGAAATGTACACACACAGACAGACACATACAAACCGTTTCACTTTTCTATATATCTATAAAAGTGAAAGTCTCCGTCTGTGTCTGTCTGCGTGTCTGTCTGTTGGTCTGTCAGTGTAAATTTCCCTACGCAATAACTCTGTCAATTTACAGTCTACAGACTCGGCATTTGATATACAGGGTACTGAGATTTGGGAAATGGTTGTAAAGTCAATCCTCGGTTTGGGAGAGGTACTAGTCTAGCCGCAATGGTGAGTTGTGATACAACGAGATAGCATTGTTTTCTAAATGGTGCTATTTTAATTCGAGATACGAGCTTCACCCAGGAACGAATGAATCTCGTATGTCGAGGGTCCACTGTATATATGTTTTAAATATTTAAAAAAATTCAAAGTCATCATAGTCGAATCATTAATATATCTCAATCGGTACCATTATAAAAAGTCACTTTGTATGTATGTGTTTGTGTGAGTTCCTTCCTCATACGTTCCGAAACGGCTGAGCCTACCTTTTGAAAGTTTCACACAAACGTAATTTATATGTCTGGCAGTGTTCTTAGATATGGTTTATAGAGAAATTCATCTTATAAGTATCGAAAATCGAAAAAATTCGATCTTTAAAATAATCTTTCTTCTATTAAAGATAAAAGAGAATAATTTTTACAGCGAAATGTTTTACGTTACACCGGCAAGGGCAATAGTAAAATCTAAGAAAATCATTTTCAAAAATCGAAAAAATCAAATCTTAAATATATATATATATATATATATATATATATATATATATATATATATATATATATATATATAACTACTTCATTTACTCACATAAATTTAATATACGAAAGTATAGATTTATGCGTAAACTTTAAGTATTTACTTCAAAAGTGCTCAATACGTAGGTAGAGCTAGTTAGTAATTTATAAAATATATATGGCGATTAAGCTACACTGAATATTCTGCGTTTCATCCACTGTAGGATTCGTCAGGCTTATGCGCATTAGCCTGACGAATCCTATAGTGGATGAAACGCAGAATATTCAGTGTAGCTTAATCGCCATATATATTTTATAAATTACTATATATATATATATATATATATATATATATATATATATATATATATATAGTCTTATTTATGGTATTCCGAATTTTACTGGGTTTATGTGGTTGAAAATTCGGTAATCGTTCATATACCAAAAAGTTTAAGTCAAATTGAGATGACTTAAATTATAAGCTACAAAATTATCATATTTCATAATTGAGCATTCATATATTGTTTTAACAAAATGAAGACACCAAGGAATAGATTGATAGCAACAAATAGTGTATTTCATCGTTAGTTACAATTGTTTCAAAACTATTCGGAAAAATTCAATCCTTAGGTCGTTTGAAAATTTTCACAAGAACATCCTTTCGTCAGACATAAATAAAAACACATAAATAAGAAAAACATAAATAAACAAACACATAAATGAAAAGAACACATAAATAAAAAAACACTTTAATAATGAACAATATGGAAACCATTTTCCTTATAAGGAAAAACAAGAGGAAATATTTTATCTATATCTCATCCTTCCAAAGTTTTTTAAAGATTTATATATTTACCTATTTTCGTATTTCTATTTAGAAAAAACAAACATTTTCAATCAAATTATCATAGAACGTTATCACTAATTCCATATGTTCACTTAATATATTTTTACTGATACTATTCATTAATTACTTAGATTAAATTTCTTCATTTCTTTATTCAATATAAATTATTTTTTAATCCGGACTAATTAACTAAGTCTTCAGATATATTGCTGCGATTCTATGTTAGTTTAGTATCTGGAATCTGCTTTGTTGATTTACAAAAAATATCGGCTAACCTATTTGTGTAATTTTAAAAAGCGGTTTCTGTTTAAAAATATATTTCATAAAGAAAAAAATTAACATTACTCTATATTCAGTTCAGTCTCATTCTTCATTTAAAATTAAGGATCCAAATTTATGTTTATTTTTTTATTTTCTTTAGTTTCTACCTCTTAAGATTTACGATTACGGGATATCACTGGGAATGGAATGAATGGAATGAACTTGAATGGGAGGTAACCATGTACGTCGTAAATTATAAAGGTTTTGTTGAATTATCTTACCAAAATTCTAATATGTATTCATAACGTTGAAAGGGAGGAAACTCAATGCGTCCGATATTTTAATGTTTTTGCAGAGTTCTAAGTTTGGCAAATTCCTAATATGCATTAATGATTTATTTATTAATTAAACAAAACCAATTAAATCTAGGCTAACCTATTCAGATTATAAATTTATAATGCATATCTTAATCGTGATACTGATTTATTTAACCTACGTTTGCCATCCAGCCATAATTTTCTGATGTTATAAATGACTTTAATTAAAATAATAACAATTCAAGAATTAAGTTCTTAATTACTTATCTAATAATACATATCATATTAATAAGTATTCTATTAATAAATATATTATTCAGCTATTAGTAAAATATATATTAAGTGAACATAGGACATTAGTGGTTACGTTCTATGATAATTTGATTGAAAATGTTTGATTTTTAAGTAGTAATACGAAAATAGGTAAATATATAAATCTTTAAATAACTCTTGAAGGATGAGATATAGGTAAAATATGTTCGCAGGTTTTTTCTTAAAATAGATTCCATACTGATTCCAGGAAAATAGATTCCATACATAAGTCTGACGAACGGCTGTGCTTGTGAAAATTTTCAAACGACATAAGGTTTGAATTTGAACGAATAGTTTTGAAACAATTGTAACTAACGATGAAATACACTATTTGTTACTATCAGTCTATTTCTTGATGCCTTGATTGTGTTAAAACAATATATATATATATATATATATATATATATATATATATATATAGAGAGAGAGAGATACATACATACATACATACATACATACATACATATATATCTATACATATATATATGATTATTTTCTGAACTTGATTCCTTTTCTATTCGCATTTTTCTTACGCATGTACGTGTATTAAACATTTTGCATATATAAGTGTAACTTGGCTAAACATTTGTGAAACATGTTTCGTCAATGATAGCTATGTAATACAGAACTTCTAAAAAATCAACGTCCTCTGTTTAATCGCGTAAGAAATATCTTTCCATCTATATATTTATATAGAGTTATAACTATCTATCAATCAATCAATCAATCAATCAATCAATATATATATATATATATATATATATATATATATATATATATGATTTTCAGAATGTGAGAGATTGTATATAATAAATTCGACAGCCAAACAACGTCGCAGCCCACAAGAGCCATGAGAGTCAAAGAACCGGAAGTCCAAGACTCGAGTTTCGCCCTCATTTGGGCTCATCAGTTAGAGACATCCGAACTCAGGATTCGAAATCCGAGGCTATTGCATGCAAGGCAAGCACTCTACCAACTGAGCAAACGCCCTGCACACAAGAATTTCAATTAACCAACACAAATCAAGCAAACCGCGCCGAAATCCGACTGTGAAATGAACCCACTTCGTCTCAACAAGGGACGCGGTCATCCAACCAGCCAATAACCCCAAGCTGATGTCTCACAAGTAGGAGTTTTAACTCGAAAGGACGATGCCATCCAGCAATGCTAACCAAGCGAGCAACTTATGATAGGATTTTCAGAATGTGAGAGATTGTATGTAATAAATTCCACAGCCAAACAACGTCGCAGCCCACAAGAGCCATGAGAGTCAAAGAATGGTTCGAGGTGCTACATAGAGCGGACTCCAGAAACCATTTAAAGATTTTGGAGTCTGTCTCTATTGCGGTGCGTCAACTTTCTTTGTGCCGGCAAAAGGAAACATCAAACGCATTGTCTCTCTTTGGGGAACTTTGAATCTTTTCTCCCGTTTTTTTTCCTCGTTGTGCCAATATTTTAATCGTTTTTAAACGTTAATAAATTTATTTTAGTGTCCCCATACTTTTGGTACATTCAATAAGTTCCCCATTAGAACTCTTTATTTTCGACATAATATTATTTTGTACGCTATCAATTTTCTCCTGATGAGATGATAGCCGAAAGAGCTCTTGAGAAACTTCCGCCTATATATATATATATATATATATATATATATATATATATATATATATATATATATATATATATATACTAAGGTTAGGATGATTAATCGGAATCAGGAATACGAAAAATATGATCTTTTTGGGGTATTGAAATCGGTATTTGAATCGGAAAAATAATCTAATTTCCGATAGCAAACCAATTCTTTAAAATTTTTAAATACAAAATAAAACAAATTTGTTTTTCTTTTATTAGAAGTTGTTCTTTTACAACACAAGACTGAGAAGGGTCACAGAATGAGTTATAAATCTCATATCCATCTTTAGCAGAGTTTTATTTATTTTATTTATTACTCATTTATAACTTTCCTATTGTCATTGTAATGGTTTCGCATCTATTCGCTAAAATGCCCATGTGCCCTCATCCGAGGGAGTTCACGTGATTTTTAACAGGTTTTAAATTCTCTGGGCAGCAGAGGGAGGGATTAAATTTCGTTGACACTAGCTGTACATTGGGGTGTTTGCCATCGGCTCCTACTGAAATAATTTGTTTTATGACACCTTTTTGGACACAAGGAAATCCTCAGACTTTCCAAACCTTATTTGATTTGCTTTTTTTTCTTTTTATTGTAATTAAAGTAAATATTCTAGAGTTCACTTGCCTATTCAATATCATAGATGTTAAAAAGCTTTTCGCACCTATTTGATAAATGGTCATATTGTTCCTATTAGAGACTTTGGACTTTAACATCAAAGATTTAACATGCTTGGAATTTTTTTCTGGTGCTGGTTTTGTCTGATCACCACATCCTTTAAAATATTTCATGTTTCCTTATATTTTGTTTGAAAATATAGATGAAAATCTCACAATTTATCAAAACTTTGGAAGAGCAAACATTGAGAAGTTTGTTAAATTAAAAAAAACTTTCATTTACATTTAAAATACTCAAAACATATGAGGTTCTACTTTTTTAGGCAATTATGTGTGAGCATACTGAAGCGTTATTTTAGAATTTAAAATGGGGGTTCAGTTGTGCATATAAATATAATGTAAACTGATTTTATTTCGGTACATTATAACTTTTTAAGCTTTCAAGTAATCTTTACCACTAATTCTAAGGCCGATCAGCAAAATCATAAAATCACATGTAATTGCAATATTTTTCGTATTGCCACCTGTACTTAGGGTTAGTAGTAGGAAAGGAGCGTGGTTATTATGACGTTTAACAATACTATATATTAATATGATAGCGTGTGTGTTATTTATTTTGTGTGTCACGATTACATTCAAGTGACTATTGTTTAATTATGGATTCCCATTTCTTATAATAAATAATTTTACCAATAATTCTTCATAAGTTTTGATTTTGGTTTCGATTATAGCTGATGGCACTCAAGTCATTTATTTTCTTATAAAGAATTTTACCAAGACCTCTTTATAAGTTTTGGTTTCGATTTCGATTATAGCTGATGGAACTCCAGTGATCTATTTTTTTTTTTTAATAAATAATTTTATCAAGAATTCTTTATGAATTTGGGGTTCGGTTTCGATTATTGCGGAAGGAACTGAAGTTGATGCCCAAAACCATATTGATATATATATATATATATATATATATATATATATATATATATATATATATATATTATTTTTGTAATCGCAACTTTATGATATTTAAAAATCGATAGAACATAACTCTATAAAAGTATATACGAAATTTGCAAGCATATTTAAGCGTATTTAACTTAACGACTTGACTACGCCGGGCGTCCCTGCCAGCTTAGATAAATGCGTTTGCAGTTTTAACAAGATTTACAATAATATCAGAGCATCTCTATTTACGTCATAAATACCAATATCAATATATTACATATGAATGAGAATGTGTGTGTGTGTGTGTGTGTGTGTGTGTGTGTGTGTGTGGTCACAAATAGGCTCCTATATGGTTGACTATTTTTACAAAACTGATTACATATAATGATAGAAGATGTATCGAGGATCAGGAATGGGTATGTTTGATCTGGCAGAACGGTGGTTCATTAAAATTGAGAAGTCTGCGTTCGCGTCTGGTCCACAAAGTATGGAAATAAAAAATGAATAAAAAACGTTTACAAGGGTTTTTGATATAGATGTACATAAGAACACTTTGATAAGTATCTTTCAACTAGAATAGGGATGGTATGATCAAATTGTGAGGTCTGGAAATATGGCACAAACTTTAACAAATACTTTTCATATCTTTTTGCGTAAGTATACTTTGATAATTATGTTTCAGTTTGAAGAAATATGGTATAATAAAATTATTGGGTGTACGTTCGCGCCTGACCTCCATAGAATGTAAATATGTCACAAAGTTTAACAAGGGTTTTAAAAGGGGTAAGGGTCCACAATAACACCTTAACTTTAATCTTTAATCACGTTAGCTTTTATTTATTTTTTTGAGTTGAAGCATATTGTGTCGAATAAATTCACCTTATAAATTCACGTCTTTATTGAAGTGAAAGCCCTCCCCCCCCAAAAAAAAAATCGGAACTTTAGACAATTCTCGACACAAATTTCGCATAACTCTGTTTTTTTCCTTTCCACTTGCACATGGCACTCTTTCGAAAATAGATAAATAATAAAAAATAAGAACGTTACTTGTTACATAACCTTTTTATTTTTATTTATATATATGTTTAAGCTTTTTTTGTCAGTGTACTAGAAGGAATTCCGATGATTACAACACTTTCTGCGTGTTCTTTACATTACCATAGTACAACTCTGAATCCGACGGCGCAATACTACACTGTTCAATACGGTAAAACTGAAACGACTCTGTTCTGCTCGAAAAGTGCGCCATTTACTTCTTATTCATATTTATATCGATTCTTTGCTTTTTAAAAACTAAAGTAATTACGTGTTTACTTTTTTAATATCCCATTTTGCAAAAGTAAGTAAAGCTTCATTATTTTTCAAAACTGTTTTTGCTCCTTTGTTTTTCGATATTTCGTCGATATTATTTAGTGTTTAGCAGAAAAACCAACGAACGACTACCTGAAAAAATAAATATACAAGAAATAAATGTTAACATAGTCAATAAAAGTTCAGTTCATGTTTTTTTGTTGTTTTGAAATAGTTTTTAATGCTCTTTACATGAAATAATTTCAGCGAACGGAATTAAAACGAAATTTGAGCTGATAACTACTTAAATGACTTTTTATATAAACTACCCATGCCATAATCGAATATTTCTCAAGCACAAAATAACGGAAAACATTAAAATATGTTTATAAATATTCCTTACGTTGACGGAAGTCTCTTAAATTGTTAACACAGAATGTGCAGGTGCCTCTTCTTCAAATTTAAAACGGGGCTCTCCATTTCAAAGTCGCTGCCATTTTGATTTTTTTTAAACCGGTTCGTGAATTAAAAAAAATGTTTTTTACAAACTACTTTAAAATACAAACCAATGAACTTTTCTACCATAAAAGTAACTTTTATTGACTATGGTAACATTTATTTCTTGTATATTTATATTATAAAATATATAACATTTTCTCTTTGTAAGGAAACATCATTTTGTTGGTCACTCTTGGCTATGAATGGAAACAACGTTGATATAAAAAAATATATTTTCGCGAAAAATATCTTTACTTTCATCATATTTTGCTTAGGGTAAAATTTTTGAGTATCAAAACCTATCTCTTTACAACCCCTCCTTTTCATAATCTATCATACTTTCATCAATCACAGTCCATTTTCTGTAGGCGGTTTTTTTTAACCCAGTCAACGACGGGTACTTCTGCTAGTATATATATATATATATATATATATATATATATATATATATATATATATATATACATATGAGACCGTAAACCTTGTAAATTAGAAATTACAATAAATTTATCATTCGCCAAGAAATATTAGTTGAAAACTTAAAAAAAACAAAAAAAAACAATTTATTTCATGGAGTTTCGAAGAATGGTTCTCATCTCCACACGGAAGTGGTTAGCAAAATGATATGCGTATGCGATTAAGTTTGTTAGTTAAAACATCAATTGAAAACTACCTAGCGAGGAAGAAGGAAAGAAAATATTACATAGCAATAGAAACACGTGACCGAGAAGTTGAGATATAGCCGTGTTTGAGAATAACAGGGAAAGACGTGCCTTAAACATGGCTGGACAAAAACAGATCAGCACGCTTTTTACACGTCATATTAAGCGCATCAATACGGTAAAACTGAAACGACTCTGTTCTGCTCGAAAAGTGCGCCATTTACTTCTTATTCATATTTATATCGATTCTTTGCTTTTTAAAAACTAAAGTAATTACGTGTTTACTTTTTTAATATCCCATTTTGCAAAAGTAAGTAAAGCTTCATTATTTTTCAAAACTGTTTTGTATGAGAAGACGTTTGAACAAGAAACAAGGAATCACTTGTGAAGTACCTGTAAATAAATGTATTTTTTCAATCGAAAAAAATGAGTCTTTCTTTGTTCTTGTTTCCTCGCGTCTGTCTGTATACAACGTTGTGGTCCTGTTGGTCTGTAACGACTACGTTACATAAATAAAAATGAAGGTATCAACATCAGCAAGTAAGGTTTGGGCCATGGTATTTTCATATAATTTTCTGCTCGATTATCCTGAGAATGAATAACCATTAATATAAAATGGGAGAAAGCATTGTTATTGCGCGTGAAGGAATAAATCTCGCAAAATACAAACAACGAAAAGGAAAATACGTTATTTCACGTAGACAATGCGGCGTTACCCAACTCGATTGCAACGATAGCAAAATAACATATCACTGTTATATATATATATACTTGAGCTTTTTGCTTAGATCAAAGTGCAATATCTCTTGTAATGCTACATTTGATATTTTTCTGCTCAGTCAGTGAATAAGAAATCCTTGTAGACTGAGAGAATTTTTTTATTTTCGTTCTAATCCAGAATTATCCTTTTATACCCAACATGAAAAATGTTTTCTGAAGACGAATGCAAACAGAAATAAGTAAATTTTATGTGTTTGATGATTACTTCATGTTTTTAATTGTTTTACTGTTCGTCTTTTTCTTACGCATGTACGCGTATGAAACATTTTGTGCATGTTAGAGTAAACTGGCTACACATTTGTAAAATATGTTTCGTCAATGATAGCTATGTATTACCGAACTTATTGAAAGTCAACATCTTCTGTTTAATCGATTCAGAAATATCTTTCTATCTATATATTTATATCTATATAACTATCTCTCCATCAATATATATATATATATATATATATATATAACAAAACTTAGCAAGAGATTTCTAGACCTCATCGACTCTATCTATATAAGAGCCAGATACGTCCAAGGATGGAATACTGTTGCCACATATGGGCAGGAGCTGCTAGAAAAGACTTGTCCTGCCTTGATAGGGTTCAAAATAGACTTCGTGGTCTGGTGGGAGATGTCCTTTTCTCTTCGCTGCAACCTCTATCTCACAGAAGAGATGTTGCGAGTTTGTCTCTGCTTTATCGTTATTTTCATGGAAAGTGTTCGACTGAGCTTCAATCTATGGTCCCCCCTCGCCAAACTTTCACAAGAAATACTAGACTAGCTGAAAACATTATCAATAATTTTCCCCACTCTTTATCTGTACTTAAACCTAATAATAGATTCCATGATCAAAGCTTCTTTCTTAGGACTGCACGCCTGTGGAATTGTCTTCCGTTTTCCTGCTTTCCAGCTGTCTATAATATGGTTGTCTTCAAGTCCAACGTGAACAAGTTTCTGATGAGCCGTTCCATTTAAGTTAACAAATTTATCGAACTTCCATTACTGTCGATTACTATAATGTCCTTTTGACTACTCTACACTCTTTAACCCTTATCCTTGAGTGGCCTCTTGGCCTTGATAAGTGGGGACGCCTATGTAAAAAAAGACAAACAACAAAAAAACACTTTTCCCAATCCCTTACATAAACTTTTCAATAAAAATGACCTAAACTTATCATACAGCTGCTTCAAAAATTTAGAGACGATATTTAATACTTTGTTATTATGTGCTTTGGCACATAACAAAATATTAAATAAAATATTAAATAAAAGTAATGGAAACAATAAAAAAAACGATAAAACGTGAACAACATGACAAAAATAAAAGAACACAAAGGACAAAAATGTAACTAGTAGAAACAACAACAACAACAACAATAATAATAATAATAATAATAATAATAATAATAATAATAATAATAATAATTATAAACCAAACCCAAACAACAAA
>NC_136512.1:28477840-28490340 GCF_053919585.1 Euprymna scolopes | reverse complement strand
TCATTGAATTTGTCATTTATTAATATATTAGCTTGGGTGTCCGGCGTTGCCCGGATATTTGGAGGTGTATGTTGAGCAAAAAATAAAAGCGGTCAATTTTTTAAAATTTGACCCCTATTATGACTCCTTAAAATTATTGTTTTGGGCTCAAATCAAGTTATTCAGTTAGATCCATGTCCAAGTAACCTATATCTAAAATTTCAAGTGTTTAGACCCAAAATTGTAGGAGGAGTAAGGTAGAGTTCTCAAATGTCAAATTGTTGAACTTTGACCCCTTAATCGTCAAATTTCTGGGCGAACACCGATCACATCGATTTTCACAAATCTCAGTACCATGTATATCAAATTTTGAGTCTGTAGACTAAAAATTGACAGAGTTATTGCGTAGGGAAATGTACACACACAGACACACAGACAGACAGATACACAGACAGATACACAGACACGTTCACTCTTATAGATATCTAGATATGTTAGCTTCGTTCAATATCGTGATACTATGGATAACTACTCTCTTAGTGCGTCTGCACTTAGAATTTTGGCAACAGTTGCGCAATATTCAACCTCACATCCCCTTGGTAAGTGTTGTTAAATACCAACGGCAAGTGAAGGTTCTAGACGATAGATGCTGAGATACACAGAGAGCGCATATATCCCCAACTAACTCGGCTCATCCTCACTTAACTCTGGTTATCTGACGAGAACCGGTGTGTTTGAATATATGGTTAAGTCGCAGTTTTAGTCCATGACAACTGCGTTAAAGCTTCACCGCTTACTCATATGTTGACCAAATTTCAAATAGTTATTACAGTTAATAGATCACCTTCTCAGCTATATTGTGAAATTTTATTTTTAAATTTTCGTTCAGTAAAACAAAAGTTATGATGAATTTACTGGTGTTCAAAATCGTAAAAAATTCGTAAGGAGATGAGTTACATTTTCATAACTGGTTTTCATAGCAACCAAGTTGCTTGAGCGACTACTGTTGCGACACAATTAACTGCTCTCTGGGAAAGAGAAGTAGCAAATGAAACAGATAGAATGAAAGCACGAAAAGGAGATATTTGGGAGGATTTTATTGAAAGCAGACGAATGTCGTACATTGTTATTACATAGGTGTATGTTATGTTTATCGGGGCGAAAAAAAAAACAGACTGAAATTGAACAAAGAACAAGTGAATTTACTCGAAGCCTGTAAAAATCATGGATTACATAGAAAAATGCGAGCATGAAAAGTAATATGGTATAGCTTAAACATGGAAAAGCAAAAAAACTAGTTGTTAAAACTGGAAAAGATAAGGACAAGAGAGTCTAGTAAAAAATATAATTAATTTATAATTTAAAATGTTGCAGTATCAAAGAATTAGTTTAAAAATTCAATTTGTAACATTATAAAAACAATTCTTAATGCTGCAATATTTTAACTCATAAATTTATTATATTTTTACTAGAATATTTTGTCCTTTTCTTTTCCAGTTTTATGCCACTGGATATGACCTTAAACTATATCCGATGGTGAGGCCCCAGCTTGCGGGAAGTGGGAAGTGTGGAGCCACCCATTAATTACTATTGCTCCCAGGTCCACTCTGACCCGGAGTGGTTGTACCTGTTAGGGTCCCAACTATGGGTTAAATAGAAACCGACTTGAAAAATCAAATATATTCTATTCAAAAATAATTTCTTCAAAATTACTGGATTCGGCATTAAATCACCTAAAAAGTGTTGATATGCCGTAAAACAAAAACAAACAACCAACAATCTGCTCCAGTTTTAACAACTAGTCCTTTACTTTTCTATGTTTAAGCTTAACCATATTACTTCAAATGCTCGCATTTTACTATATATATATATATATATATATATATATATATATATATAATTTTCCTTTATATGCGCATAAACTTTTTTAAAGAATTATATATTGCATATATGTTCATATATCATATGTGTAACCGTGTCTATATGAATGTATATATATATATATATATATATATATATATATATATATATATATTATTTACGTACATATATATGTGTATACGTGTACATATATATACATATTTTACGTGTATATATCTATATACCTATATAGTAAGAGTGCTCAATAAAAAAAGCAGTACATATTTTTTATTAATATAATTATATAGTGCGACACATTCTTTTTATTCATACATTCGTTTCTGCCGTTGAAAAATACGCAATCTATATATGCTCAAAGTATGTTTCGTTATGACATTGTCTCCAACAAAAAAAAAAACAGAAAATGATCGGACGAAGAATGTATCTTTCTAAATCATTTTTATCTTTATATCAACCCACTTCTATGTAATTAAAAGTAATTCCACTTATATATATATATATATATATATATATATATATATATATATATATATATATATATATAAGAGTGGTCAATAAAAGAGCAAGATAAATTTTATAATATAAACAATTTTTCATATATATATATATATATATATATATGCATATATATATGTATATGTATGCGAGAGTAAAATTATATATATATGCATATATATATATACATATATTCATATATATATATTTGTGTGTGTGTGTGTTTGTATTTGTTTTTGCAATGGCTTTTGGAAATAATTATACGAAAGTGCATTTTTACCTAACTATTGAGTTGGGAATAATTTAATAATTTTCCCTTTGACCAATTTGATATCCCCCAATGGGGAACTGTATATACAATATATATATATGTGTGTTTGCAGGTTGAACCAAATAACGTATAAGGCAATACAAATGAAGACACAACAAACAAAGGTAGATCAATTAGAAGTGTATTAGGGAAAGTATATTTACAGTATGTTTACATAATTGTTGTCAGGTAAGAGAGTCTTGGCTGGAGAACATATCTGCTCTCGGCTCGGCCTTCGGTGGCTTCTGGTTCACACACACTCAGACTAAGCGAGTCTTGTTATTTATGTGTAATATTATCCACATATGTGGGTGCCACCACAACAATATCAGAGAAAGTAATTATAAAACACGTTAAAAAACACTTTGAAAAAGACTTAAAAACATATTCAATTTGAAAAGGAAACATTAAATAAATGGATAGTCCTTAATGCGCGGAGTTTCCAAGAAATACTTTCCTTCTCATCAGAGGGTAGGATTTAGCAAAATGCCGGATCAGATTTTGCTTGCAAAAACATTTGACAAGTAATTCACATCTCTTACTTATATTAGCGTATCATTTATGTAAAATTTCAAGTGTTTAGACCAAAAATTGGTTGAATAGTTTGCTAGAGACCGCAAAATTAATTTTTTTAAAACTTTGCCCCCAATTTTGACCACTTAAAATTGGTTGTTTTGGGCTCAAAGCAAATTAAAGAGTTTGATCCATGGTCAAATAATTTACATCTAAAATGTCAAGTGTATAAACCCAAAATTGGCAGAGGTGTTTGGTAGAGTTTTCAAAGGTCAAATCATTGAACTTTGACCCTTTGACAGCAAAACTTTTGGCCGAAACCAACTAAAAAGATTTTTCCCAAGTCCCCGTACTCCTTATGTCAAATCTTTAGTCTTTAGACTGAAAATTGACTGAGTAGTTTAGTAGGGAAATGTACACACACAGTCACACAGACAGAAGACACGACAAAATTATGTTAATTAGCGTTTCACTTTTTTATCAAGACTGCTACTGGATAATCGATTTGTTGAAATAAAATGCTTGTACAATATTTGAAAATATGTTTGTATTTTAAATGTGGAATATATTTGTTTGTATTCTTTTCAAACGAAAAAAAAAAGCCGTAAGCATTCAAAACGTTTATAGCGTTTATGGCATTGAGCGTATAAGATTAAGTAGTACCCACATATAGCCGGTAAAAATGTAAAAAAAGATATGCTATTTCTGGAAATTTATTTATTGGAATTAAATGCAAAGAAAATAGACATACAAATATTTTATTTTAAACAATAAGCAAAAATCGTATAAATAAAACACTTCCTCATAAACATACATTTTCTTTTATCAACCCACGTCAATAATGCAATACTTTGCAGCTATCTACACAAACTATGGCTTTCTGAGAATAAAAACAACAAACTATTAAAAAAGTCATTAAAAACAGCAAATAATTTATACAACAATCCCATATCTAATGCGGAAAAATGTACTCTCTGATGCCACAATTCTCATTAAATTTACATTGGTGAAATTAAACGCGCACTAGAGAAAAGGCTTAGTAAGCATTAAAGAGATGTAGAAACACATCAATTCCTGGAATACATTATTCTCTCATTCATCGTAGCATAATAATTCTCATAAACTATAAACAAGCTAAACATACGAAATTTATTTTAAGTAAATCTCGCCGAAATCTTATTAAAGCAGCTGCTATTGCAAATTTAAACACAATTAAACAACTTGTCGGCTTCTACAATTTATCTCCTGTAATCAATAATCTATAATATAAATCTCACCGACCTGTTTAAATGTATGTATGTATGTATGTATGTATGTATGTATGCATGCCTTAAACTTTCGACAGAGGAAATGGATATTTACGAGATCCATAATAGTTTGCAGCTCAACATCTCGGACGACAAATATCGAAAAATGGCCAAAACATTAATTCCTTCACCAACTGGGCACTTTTCTACAAGGAGGGGTAAATTTCTTTGCGAGCCATTTTCTCAAGTCATCGTATCGGTTGGATTGACTTTGCCTAATTTTAACGTTCCGAACTTCCGGTCGCGTCAGGGAGTAGGGATAAGACGTCAGATTTTCTTTCACTTTCTTTTCCGCGTCAGAAGTTCGAGCTTGTCTGCCTACTATCGCTTGTTTTTTTTTTTTTGCTCAACACACACCTCTAAATACCGGGCAACGCCGGGCACCCAGTCAAATCATATATAAAAATAACGGAACTTGAAGTTAGATGCAGGGTAACGTTATGCACCACAGAAAATAATACTGATAACAAAGGAAAACAATTAATAAAGTAAATAAAAACAAAGAAACACTCATTTTATATAACATATTCAATTGTAACAACTACATCATTAAAAAATAAACAGAATATACATCACCACTTTGTATATTTCTAACGGCTATATGTCGTCTAAAAACTCACACTCGCTCCTTGTCATACACACTCTACACACGTTGAATTCAAACGACATTTTTTTCGATCAGAAATAAAACAAAGATACCCATTTCACATTGCAAACAACAAATATTGTAGTAGTATTTTATTTCTTTCAACTCAATTCTCCCGAGGAAGTCTTGTAATAAAGACGAAACGTAGATGAACATATGTTTTATTTGTTGCTTTTGCATCCCGCAATCACGTTGGAATATTATTCATATATCTCTACCATTATATAAATGCAACTTTGTCTCTCTGTGTGTGAGTTTGTTTCTTATAGACTCGGAAATGGCTGAACAGATTTTCTTTAAAATCTACAGAATATAATGTATAAGTCTGGGAGTGGTCTTTAATTAAGTTTTGTCTCAGAATACAACCGATAATTATCGATAATCAATAATCGAAACCGTTATTTTAATTTATCTATCATCGGTAAACCCATTTTTTTCATGTCGTCCCTTAGCAATGCTAAAACAACGAGCCGTGAAAACTCTACTGTGCGTAAGTAGTTGACAGCGTCTATTTTTATTTTTTAAATTTTTTTTGCATGATGTGGTTGTAGGTTTTAACACCGTACGTAAATTTCTTAATTTTTTTCATTACCTGTACAGAATTTAATAAGATTAAAATGTACCTGTTTTTTTATGATGTAGTAGGTAGATTCGAACCCGGCACGTAAATTTCTTAATGTTTTTCTTTTGTTTTGTTTTTCGTTACCTGGAAAGAAGTTTATATGAACTAATTTCATAAATGAAACAGTAAGTTCTCTAGTGTCCAATGCAGAATAACATATATTTTGTACTTAGTTACTGCTTGGAGGTATGGGAAGCTTCCTTCTGGGCGATTTCACGGATTTCGGTGACAATAAATATATAGGAGTGTGAATTATTTGTAGATCATCATTCAATCCCGGGCAACGTCGGGTCTCCCTGGTAGTATATATATATATATATATATATTTGTAGTCATCGACATACAGTCCTGTTTCGTTGTATCACAACCCATCAGCGCCGCTAGACTAGCATCTCTCCCAGGCCAAGGATTGAACCTAGAACCGTCGTGTTGACAGTCGGCAGTTCTCCCACTCGACCACAGAAGACGCCCGCAAATAACTCGTCGGAATGTCTATTTAAATAGACATCCGCCACCACTCTTAGAGTGCTCAAACCGACTGTTTGTAAACAAACAACGCGCTGCGCATTTTTCAGCCAATTAAGTAGCGGGTGAGATTATTTACAACAGTGCTCTACCCAAAGAGGGGGGGGCTTAAAATATATATATATATATATATATGTCAGCAATTTTATATCTATTTAATTAATATTTAATGTGTTTCTGTCAGTTGGTGCACATGCGAGCATCTATCTGTCCGTAACTAATAAATTATCTGTCCGTAACTAATACCGATAGCTCATAATTGATAAAGAAGAAAGGAAATGTTCGTAAATGGTTATAAACCTGACGGTCGCCATGGAAACAAATGTGGAATCTAAGGGAAGCCACATGGAAAACAAGGAGGGAAAAGCGTTAAAACATCGTTGTTGATTGGAAAATGGGTCAGGGTTCCTTTAGGAACGAGAAGACGTTGAGTAGTTAAAGCCGAAATATGTAGCTGAGAGACAAAGCAAAAAGACATATGCTAAACCTGAATTGTACTCGGTCGCAAGCGTACAACCGCAAAGGCTGAAGTGATTTGTAAATAACATCAATAGCCATCTATATATAAATCTCACCAGTCTGTTTGTATGTATGTATGTGTGTTGGGGTGACGTCAGCTTTTCTTTCACTTTCTTTTCCGCGTCATGTGTTCAAGCTTGTCTGCCTATTACCACTTTTTTTTTTGCTCAACACACACCTCTAAATACCGGGCAACGCCGGGCACCCAGTCAAATCATATATAAAAATAACGGAACTTGAAGTTAGATGCAGGGTAACGTTATACACCACAAAAAATAATACTGATAACAAAGGAAAACAATTAATAAAGTAAATAAAAACAAAGAAACACTCATTTTATATAACATATTCAATTGTAACAACTACATCATTAAAAATACAACAACAGAATATACATCACCACTTTGCATATTTCTAACGGCTATATGTCGTCTAAAAACTCACACTCGCTCCTTGTCATGAACACTGTACACACGTTAAATTCAAACGACATTTTTTTTCGATCAGAAACAAAACAAAGATACCCATTTCACATTGCAAACAACAAATATTGTAGTAGTATTTTATCTCTTTCAACTCAATTCTCCCGAGGAAGTGTTGTAATAAAGACGAAACGTAGATGAACATATGTTTTATTTGTTGCTTTTGCATCCCGCAATCATCGAGGGTTCCCGTAAGCCGTGGTGAAAGCAGCCTTTCTAGGAGAAGGAAATCTCTGATTAAAAAAAAAAACCATAAAGCGGGAGACCAGTACCCGCATTAAGCTGGTCTGCAGTTTAACTTGTTGCTGGCTATCTTGCTCTTGCTTGTTGCATGATCTCAACATTTTGAAGCAAGAGAGAGACTTAGCTGTCGTACAAAGCTAAGACTCTGTAACATCATCTGTGTATAGATACTCCCTCGGGCATTTGTCTGTAAAAGTGGTCCTGTGTGGATGGAAAAGCTGTGATGTGTGGAGGCTTGAAATGCTGGAAGCATGTAACAATGGATTCAATGACCATCTTCAGTCTCATGCCTGCTTGAGCGTGTGAATTCACCAATAGGATTAAAAAAAAAAGAAAAAAAAGTCATTTTTGGGCTCATGGACTTTAAGTGTCTGAGGCAGTGGCATTCGTCTGACAAGACGTTGCAATCATCATCATCATGTATGTATGTATGTATGTATGTATGTATGTATCCCTAAAACTTTCGATAATGGGGACAAATTTTCACAAGGTCAGTATCATTTTGAAGATTGACCCTAGGGATGACAAATATTGCAAAATTGTCCAGAAACACTATTTCCTTCACCCTCAACTGGGCGCTTTTCTACAAGGAGGGGTCGATTTTTTCGCTGATATTTTCGAAAGCCATCATCTCTTTTCGATTGACTCGCCTTAATTTATACCTTCGCCACTCCCGATTTGGCTATGGATACAACGGCAAAGTCGTCACGTTTTTTTTTTTTTTTTTTTACGTTCTTGCCCTCCTTCGCGGTACGGGTTCAAGCCTGCCTGCCCACTACAACTTTTTTTTTTGCTCAACACACACCTCCGAATACCCAGGGAACAGTGGGCACCCAGGCTTGCATATTACTAAATGGAGATTTAATATCTGTCTGTCTTTAGCCGAGAATACATCAAACAATGTTTATTCTTGAAAAAGTTCGGTCTAGTTCCTTAAATTCATAGTCTAATTTCTAAATTTCTTACCAATCTACGCAATTGTATTCATGGAATGAGGTAATATTCTTATTTAGACATAGAATCTCCCGCGTCTAGCGTCATGAGGAAGTCAATATAGACGATTATTTTCAATGTAAAGCAGATCTACTGGACCTATCCAGTTTCTTCTCGTTGTAATCAAATCTCCCGCGAGTGTTTGTTTCCACTTCATTTTCCACTTTCTATTTCCATTTGAAGTTTGTTGGAAAACTTGGTTGGTAATTCTCTTTAGGAAAAATATTAGGATATGTACGAGTTACCTAAACATCGTCCGCATATTATCGACAATATTACCTCCTTGCTAGAGCGATCCTTGGCTAATAATTCGATTGTCTCATTTAATCCCTAAAACCCTTCTAACACATTTCGAATCAAGCGCATCACATCTATAGCTTCAAATAAAACTCCCTCTTTGGGTAGAGCACTTTGTAAATATATTTTTACCCGACGCGTATTTAAGCGATTAAGCGAAGCCCACTGTTAGTATGTAAACAAACTGACAGTTTGAGTACTGTGCAACGGGCAAATGCTATTTTAATAGGAATTTGAGGAGAGATATTTAAGGGCACTGATTCTTGGTCCGATGGTTCGAGCTGCCGACTGTCAACACGATGGTTATAGGTTCGATCCACGACTGGGGAAAGGTGTATATCTAGCCGCACTGATGAGTTGTGATACAACGAAACAGTACTGTATGTGGATGACTCTCTCTCTCTCTCTCTCTCTCTATATATATATATATATATATATATATATATATATACATACGTACTAGCAGGAAGATCCTACGTTGCACGGGCTTGAATGAGAGTAAACGAATATTTTACCCTCCGATATTTCTCTTAGTAATATATATATATATATATATATATATATATATATATATATATATATATATATATATATACCTGGTTCGTACTAGATGAGTGACCATTTGGAATGTATGTTCATTCTGCTCATATCAGCAGTTTCGAAGTGTCCTGATCCTCCACTTGCATCATGACGTATGGACTTTTAAAATGTTTTAACTAGTGATGGGACGATTATATGTGGATGTAAATGTTTGCAACATGATGTCCGCGCAATAAAAATGAACGAAAAATTGTTTTTTTTTAAGAGTAAAAGAACGATCACGTGAGAGATGTGGATTACGTTCGCGATCACGTGCGAGGCGTGAAAGACGCGCGAGAAGACGACCACGCGAGGGACGTCACAGTGGTTAAGAGAGAATGAGGAAATAAATGTTGTTGCTACAAAGAAGAAGCGAGTTGGAGTTATTTCCTATTCTTTGTATTGGTCTTCGTTGCGAACAACAAACGTGTGTTGGTTCCCGGACAACATTGCAAATTTACTTATAAATAGTATTAGTAGTGACAACAACACGGGAAGAATTGATTCAATTCCTGATGTCTGATGTGCGTTAAAAATGGTTATAGTTGGAGGTCAGGTATTTTATTTGTTTTACCCCTCAGCATGCCAGGAAGATATTATGCAACTTTAAACTTAGCTGCGGGTCATAACTTCTCCTATTGGGTTAGTGAATAACCTGTATTTGTAAAAGAATTTCTCTTAACATTATTTTTTTCTATCTTTTAAAAAAGCGTCTCAGAAAAGAATTACAAGCGTTTCTGCCAGAAAATAAATGTCAACAATTTAACAGTAAGTAAATCGGTAAAGAATTTTTGAAAAAAAAAATAATAATAAAAATAGAAAGACGCGAAGAAGAGAAAAAAAAGGGAATGACATAGGCAAAGACAGACATAGGAAAGGGGAGAGAGAGAGAGAGAGAGAGAGAGAGAGAGAGAGAGAGAGAGAGAGAGAGAGAGAGAGAAGAGGATTTTGGAGGGCGGGTGCGCCATGAAACGGAGTGTATGCGGGGTGCTGTGTGGGAGAGGCTGAGTTAGATCGAAAATGTCGTCAAGAGCAGGAAGCTAGCAATGTCAAGGCATGCAAGACACGTGCCGACACGCTTCCTCCCGCGGGGAAGAGAAGTGCCGGCGAAAAAAACAAAACAAACAAAAAACAAAACAATCTAACACATGAAATGGAAGCGTGAATATTATTACAAATAGATTTCTTTACACACACTGACATATACTTTCAGCAAGCCGAGATTAGAAAAAAAAAATGGCAGTGAATATATACACTGTGTAAGGAGAATATGTAAAACCGAGCTTACAAAGCTTACAAACAAAAACAAAATAACTTCAATTAATGCACTACCTGTTAGAATATACAGATTTGACATTGTTCCTATTTACAATGCCTCCCCACGGGGCAGAGTTAGACACCAGGGTCGTTTTTTAACGTGGGGAAAAGGAACAAAAATAAAAATTGTCTCAGTCGTGAAGAATTTCTCCTCCACTGATAGAGAACAAGAAATTGAAGTGCAGCATCTGAAGAACAGATATTACACTTTGATATTGTCCCGATTGTTAACTGCCCACAAAGGGACACAAGCAGAGTCATTTCAGTGATTAAAGGAGCAAAAAGACTCATGAGAAAGATTTAAAAAAAAAAACTATATAATATACCCGGTGAACCAAGTGCAAGAGAGATTACAACAATTCCACTCAACGAAGCGGTCAGAATCTTAAAAAAAAAGATGCCTCGAATGGAATATATGAGATAGCGGGTGAATGTTTGTGGAGAATTACCCATCCCCAGCTTGATCAAGCTGATAAGAAAAATCGAAAAAAAAATTGAGAGAAGCTAAACTCTAAAATGCAGAGGAGACAGGATGTATGATTCACCATCAGCATCGTGCCATTATTTGAGTATCAGGCAATATCTGATGAACTCACAGAACCCAAACCTCAAAATCATCAAACAACCTCCACCCAGAAACATCATCAAACAACCTCCACCCAGAAACTGTCCAGAAATTTAAGATAAGGCTGTCTTGCCAATCAGACAGAATCAAAAAACATTCTGTTACTGAAAAATCGCCAGAAAAATAGCCAAAAATACACCAAGATAATTCCACTGAAAAAAATAAATAATAAATAAATTAAAAAAAAAAAAAACGGAAGCATGGGCCAACCAACAGCGTGCTAAGTATTTTCTGGATGAATTTATCTAGGACTTTATAGATAAGGAAAGTTCTATAGATTTGCTAGATGATGATCGCTCAATTATAAACAGAAGAGTATTATAATGGCTGCCCAAGATTACGGCTTGATGATGAATATTTTTTAGAAGATGAGTGGTCTCAGCAATGCCAAAAAAAAAAAGCAAGTTTAGCCACAGAGAACAAGAGAGTGTGAATCACCAAACCATCAAGCTGTAATGTTCTGCTGGAGGTTGGCTACTAGACAATCCGACGGAAAGGAATTTGTAGATATCTCCGCTGAGCGATTTGCATAAAGCTGAATATCGAATGTAGCACCAAGTTTTTGGAGCATGTTTACCAGAAAGAACAGTTGGAAATAAGTCATACACCATCCACTATGACTATGCAATTACTACAGCTTTATACCTTGAAAAATGAGCTATTAAATTTAGTGATATTGGACAAGAATGAGGAAAGAAGCAACCTTAGTAGAAGTTATTGTCCACAATGATGCTGGCTTAAACAGAGTTGAGAAGGGAAAAAGGAAACGAAGTACAAAAATCTGATATACGACATGAAAAGAAACTGGAATGTTATTATCAGAAAGTTCTTTATTCCAATAATTACATGAGCAACAAGACTGATTAAATCAATTTCCAAAATTATTTGGCAAATGTACCAGATAAACCAAGTGCAAGGAAAGTTTTTAAAAAATTGTACACACCGGGATGGTTAGAGTATTAAATATCGCCTGGCTTGGAATGTCTAGCATCTCGTAGAATTCCCCATCCTAAGCCAAAAACGAAAAAAAAAATGATAAGAATAATATATATATATATATATATATATATATATATATATATATATATATATATATATATATATATATATGTATGTATATATATATATATATTATTCTTAAATAAATATATATATATTATTCTTAAA
>NC_136512.1:28462840-28472840 GCF_053919585.1 Euprymna scolopes | reverse complement strand
AACGCGGCAAATAACTAACAAACAAGAGTTTTTTTTTCCGAACAGAAAAATATTTGAAAACCCAAACATTTATTGTACAAAACTCTATCAATATATAATTGTAAAAACATTTATTTAAAAGTTTGCGTGAGAAAATATAATTTTGATAAAACAATTTTGTAATAAAAACAACATCGGATTTTTGTAAAGTAAAATAGCTTCTTTTTTTTTTTTTTTTGAACAAATAAATAATTTAAATGAAGGATTTTTAAAAAAAAATTAAAGCGATTTTGAAGGGTCAACAACAAATTAATAATTAAAATGTTTTTTGACCGAGAAGCGCCACCTGGCGACAATTTAATTAAATGCGTCAAGAAAAGATGGCCGCTGTCCGCATATAGCACAAGTGCCTTTTGTGGTTTCGTAAACGCAAAAAGTGTGAAAACTAAATAAACTTTTCGGTACTTTACGGGGAACGCGAACCATGCATAAACGGTGTTTTTATTTAATGCTGCCTCAAAGCGGTTTTATTTTTTTCACTTTCTTCGTATTTATCTCAGACTTTATTTTTACTAACGTGTGTATTTATTTTATTTTTTTTTGAATTTTGTTATTTTCTTTGAGTAAATTTGATTCACACTTTTATTTCGCGCTTGTTTTTATTTTATTTTTATTTAATTTTATTTTTATTTTTTTATTATTTTCTCCATTAATATTTTTTTTTGTTACATTATTTTTTCATACATATTCCAATAATGCTTTTTCACCATCTTTTCTTAACCTTAAATAGTATATTCAAAAAGTTTTCGTGATTAAATAAACTAAAGAAAACTTTCTACGCATGCGCTTTGTGGGAGCAATCACTAAATAAAAACACCGTTTACGCAGCGTCCACGTTCCCTGTAAAGTACCAAATTTTCTAAATAAAATATTTGTTTGATTATTTGATAATACAAGAAGTGCTTTCTTTTTCGTGTGTTTCGTAATAACACAAGAAATGTCAAAAACTAAAGTAATTTTTTTATATAAATATATGGTTCCGTTTTTCGTGTCTTCCGTTCGGTTTCGTTACATAATCCACCGTATCTACTTCCGGTAGCTTGTTTTTTTCCGAGCAGTGATCTTGGACATTACCTAAAAATATACAAATTTATTTTCTTTTAGAGGCGCTTTAAAACTATACCTACCGCGGTATTTTCTTTGATTTTGCATTTTTTAGTGATTATCGAGACTCTTAAGGCGTGATAATCTCATGGCGAAAATTCTTTGTTCAAAAGTAACACTAGACATTACTTGTTTTTTTTTTTTTGACAAATAAGCTCTTTAGAATAAGTTGAACCACCATAAACTTTCGAAGCTAGGTAGAAAACAAACACTTAGAAAAATCAATTAAATAATTAAATTTAATTTTTTTTTAAAACAACAGTAAACAAGTAAAAATATTTAAAATAATATTATGGGATGTATATTCTCTTTTAATGACAATATCTTCTTCAAAAACGGTCACAAAATGTTTATATTTATATTTATTCAATAAGGGACTAGTTTTCCTAACTAGCAAAAAGGGGCTAGTTTTTCGGGTACAAGTTTTCCTAAATTCATATTAACTTTCTGGACCTTACCCTAGATATAATAAATAAACCTTATGAACCTTACCACAAACCTAACCAGGCATTGTACTACATTGATAATAGATCTAATCACCCACCATCCATGAAAGCTGCAATAATACCAAACATATCTAAAAGACTATCTAAAATATCAATTAATGAAGACAAATTTAACAAAAATAGGGAGTACTATAACGAAGCAATAAAAAAAATCAGGTTACAATAAAAGAATACAGTACATAAAGAACCATAATGTTGGACACACTAACTTTAGGACAAATGTAAATATAATATCATATAATAGAGTAATGAATAGAAATAGAAATAAAATAGGAACAAATAACAGAACTGATAACAACATAAGTACCAGCACTCGTGAAAAAACAATAAGAAGGGAGAACAACACTAACACAAATAGAAAGAATAGGAGGAAGCAACAAACATGGTTCAACATCCCATACTCTATACATATTAAAAATAATATTCCAAAAGAATTCTATGAAATAATAGATAAAAACTTTCCACCAAGCAATAAATTAAGTAAAATCATAAACAAAAACACTGTAAGAATTTCTTACTCAACCTCACCAAATTTAATTAGAAATATAATAGGAACGAACAGAGCCAAAATAGAAAAAGCAAATAATAATAACTTAGAAAATAATAGAAATGAAAACTGTGGATGCAACTGCCGTGTAGCTATGGAATGCCCGTTAGAAGGAAATTGCCTCGTATCAGATGTTGTATATAAATGTGAAGTTAAAACTAATAGAGGTGTAAAAGCATACATTGGTAGTACGAGCACTCAGTTTAAAACCCGGCTAAACAATCATTTTTCATCATTTAACAAAAACAATAATAGTAGCAGAAATATAATAAATAACACAGCAAACACTAATAATACTAATAATAACCATAGTGGGAGGGAAACAAATAGAAAGAAAAATAATAATGACACTGCACTTGGGGAATGGATACGTGAGCTAAAAAGCAAAAATATAGAGTACACTTTGAAATGGTCCGTGATAGGTAGGGCAAAAAGTTATCATCCATCAAAATCAGGCAAATGTTCCTTATGTTTACTAGAATCCTACAAAATACTAACATCTGATAAAAACTCATTGTTAAATCACCGTACAGACAATATACAAATATGTCTGCATAAAAATAAGTTCCTAATATCAAGATATAGATAATAAGTAAACAAATAGATAGACAAAAAACTGAACAAAAATATTTTCTTTTCATCAAAAAAACCGAGTTTAAGATAAATGAATAAAAAATATTAGAATAGCAAATAAACTTATAAATAACAAACCTGAACACAACATAAATACACATGATTAATAAATAATAATATGATAAATAAAAAAATTAGCAAAAATGACAAAGATTAATAATTGAAACAAAAAATAAATAAGTTATTTCCCTTTGACTACTTAACTATAAGGTAAATGTACAAATTCTAAAAGATGTAAGTTAATGACTGAATAAATAAGAAACAAAGAATTGATAGAGTTAATTCCCTTTAATCGCAAAATCAGAAAAGACCGTAAACTTGACACTAAACATTATAAATTGGAAATAACGAAAATAATCAACAAAAAACATAATATAAGAATAAGAAATAATAAATATGTACATAATGATAACCATTTTAGCCTAATAATAAAATAAATACGAAAAAAAAAACAATAACAGAGAAAAAATACGTATAGACGGCTAAAAAATAAAATGTAACGTAAACACCCAAGAGATACGAAAAAAAGGAAAAAATTACTAGCTTAAGAAGAAGTTAAAAAATTAATTAAATAATTTCGTAAATAATAAATCAAACGTAATAAAAGAAGAAACAAAATAAGAATGCAGAATTAACATAATTGATATTAGATACATAAATTGGAAAGAAATTAAAAAACCAAAAAATACGAAAATAAGGCTAACAAAAAGAAAATATAGATATATAAAAAACCCATGGAAAATTTTTAAAGATGGCAACCTCAATAAAAAAAATTCCATCCCCATGTGAGTTTTTAAAAACAATTTTTTGACTGTAATTAATTGATTTTAATTGTCTCCGAAGAGAACGGTAAATAATGAAAATTCGGTATGTTATAATTAAAACAACCGTTTGTCCTTTTACCCTTCGAAACAGCTGTCAGACTAAGAAAAAATATATAATAACATGTCATAAAAAAATCATAAAAAAATAATAAAAACAAAAATTGTGTACTACTAAAAAAAAGGTGTTGTTTTTTCTGATTGTATAAATTATATTGCTCTGAATTCTCATCGAGCTAAACCGAGGTTAATATTGGTACAATAATCAATATAATACCATTTAAAAGGTATTAAAATTGATTGTTAAAAAAAATCCACACATATATATATATATATATATATATATATATATATATATATATATATATATATATATATATACATATATATATATAGTCATACACATACAGTACTGTTTCGCTGTTTCATAGCTCATCAGTGCGGCTAGTAAGGCAACTACCTCAAGCCAGGATTGAAACCCAACCGCCTGTATGTATATATATATATATATATATATATATATATATATATATATATATATATATAAATGGAAATGTATAAAAAAGAATACGGAATGTATAAAATCTTATAACTTTTCTTTATTCGTTTTCAATTGGTGACGTGCAGGAATACAAAATAATATTATGAAAAAAAATTAAAAAACTCTTTTACAAGTACATAATTTTCGACGGATCCTTCAGTCTTCATTGGTGTAATATATATATATATATATATATATATATATATATATATATATATATATATATCTATATCGATTTAGCCTTTTAACACTTAAACAATGATCGGCTTAATTAGGTGATTGCCAGTCGAACCAGAACCAGAGTAGACGGAAAATCACGAGTATTCGGGCTAAATTCTGCACGAGGACCAAACAGCCAAACTAATAACCACAAATAAATACCTGAAGACATAAAACAACTTTAAGAACAAAACTTTTACTAAAATGACTGGACTCGGCATTAAATAAACCCGAAAAGGTTTGATATGCCGTAAAAACAAATCAACGAAATTTATCTCTTAAGTTTCTATTATATTTAGCTTTTAATTTGACACAATTTTTTCGAATGAAAATTATGTGATAGATTTTGATAACAATTAGAATAAGAATTCTAGATATGAGGTTTAGTATCACTCTCTCACTCTCTCTAATCCGACGTGCTTTACACCGTTTTAATCTAAATCCACCCCATGGCCCACTCCCATGTAAAACAAAACAAAAAAAATCCACCCCCATGTACTATCCCAATGTAAAACATTCGAAGCAAGAACTCGTTTAGCTACTAAGAATAGTTGCCTTTTCTTCATTTGCAGATACAGAAACAAACATTACTTTAAATGACAAAAGTTTGTTTCCAAAAGCTACTCTTTTGTAGCACACGATATTACAGGGCTGCTTCCCATCTGATTGCAATATAGTCGTTTTTCAGTCCAATGTAAAAAAAAAATTCTGTTGAGCAATCTTTTTAAAATAATTCCTAGTTTCAATCGTCGTTACTAATTATGCGGAATAACTCAGTAACCTCGAATTGCTTTTGCGCCTATGTAAGCAGATTCGGTATTACATAACAAAAACCAACAAAACTTGGGTTTGATTCACAATACACATTGGTATGAAAATCCATCCAGCGCGGCTCTAGCCGAGATTGAACTCACTACACTAGTTTGTAGTGTAATTCGAATCTTAAATACGGCACAATCACGTTGACTCACCGGTTCTCGCTAGATTACCGAAGTTAAGCAACGTTGAGCCTGGCCAGTACCAGATGGTGATCATTTGTGAAGGCGGGGCGTTGTATGTACCGCGAGGTAAAATACCAGGTTGAGAAACTGGCGCGGTCTATCCTTCTCTCGAAGGTACATGGGACTCTCTTAAGCCGTGGAAGTCACAACATCTAGTGAGGGCGTCACGATAAAAAATACTCTTAGTTGCCCTGGCGAAGCATCAAGTATTCAGCAACCGACAGGATTGGAAAAAATTCGAAAAATCAAGGTATGAAAAAGTGGTCCAAAAGCAAACGTATAACAAATAAATGTTATCAAAGACAAGATAAATTACTCCTCTACATATTTGGAAAAGTTTTTAGTGGTTTTTATCCACTTTAAAACGTTTATTCGGTTCGAAAAAACAAATATGGTCTAGCGTTACGCGAGAACAAGAAAAAATGAACGCGAATTGACACCTAAATATTTGAAGCTTAGATTATGACTTAAAAATAGAAATAAAACAAAATACTGTTAGAAAGTCACTCAACGAACGTGAACTTGACATTTGAAGAGTGCCTTTCTAACGCTCGACACTATTTGTTCTTAGGATCATATAAACGTTTTAATGCAAGTATAAATATTAAAACCCTATTCGGCTAGGTAGAAAAGTAACTTATCTTGCCTTTGATAACATTTATTTGTTATATAGTTGTTTTTAGCTTACAAAAAAAAATTCTTATCAGTTTGTTAAAGCTGTGAATGGAGTATTCTGGCGGATGATAAACATTCACTCGCTTACTCAGTTATTCCAACCAAGAGACTTTTTTAAAGATTCTGATCATCCCTTTAAGTGTAATTTTTTAGATGTTTCTTGCACATTGTTCACCGGGTATATTTTCCAAGTTGTTTTTTGAAATTCTTTTTCATGGGCCCCGTTGCTCCTATAACATACTATGCCTAACTATAATACTATCTGCGTTGATAGAGATCTTCCTAAGATTCCAGTTTCTTTTCATAAGACGTTGGTATTCCTTCATCTTTTCCCTTTCAGCTCTGTTTAACACGGCATCATTGGGGACACTAAACTTCTACTAAGGTTGCTTCTTACTCGTTATTGTCCAATATAAATATGGCAGGTTATATGTCTTCGTTTTCTAGGTACGTATCTGTAGGAATTGGGTAGTTATAGTGGATGGTGCATGACTTATTTCCAACTGTTCTTTCTGGTAAATGTTCCCTGCTGCTGCATTCAATATTCAACGTTTTCAGATCATCCAGAGATGTATTGTAAAACCAAACTCCCCAAACCCTTTGATTTTTGCAAGGGCGTAAAAAAACGTGGTGCAAAATTATTCTGTCCGGAAAATGTTACCCCTTCCTTGGACGGATATGCTTTCTAAGTATGTAGGAAAAAGCCTTAGAGAAAAAAGCGTTGATTAATTCACATTTATGTAAGTAGTCAGACGAAGAAAGAAGAATGCGCGAGAGGATTGCTTTCACGAGGAATTCGGTTTGAACTAACCGAAAAAGAAGGAAAATATGGAACCTAAATAAGTAACACATTGTTTTCGTTTTTTTTTTTTTTTTTTTTTTTTTTTGCGCAAATATGTTGTATACGTATTTTCTGCTTTTTTTCTTTTTTTAATTCTTTTGTTGCATTTTGCTTGCATGGTCATCTGGCGTTGGCCGGGATACGCTTGGCGGCCTGCTAAGATTATTATAGAGTCGTGATTTCAAAAGTTAAAAAAAAAAAAAAATAAAATATTGGGTGCTATCAGTTTGAATCGAAACCGAAAGTCAATCAGTAGCAAATAAAACTAGTGACGTTACCACTGTTTCAACGTGACACACATATGAACTAATTAAAAATTAACAATTTTTAACTATTTTAATTGGCTAAACACCCATAATAAACGGTTCATAAAAGATTCAATCCTTTGAGGCCCCCATCACTAGGTGTATCAGAATTGTTGTAGGAATTTTTTACACCCCTAACACGAAACTGCAAATAAAATACAAAAAACTCGTAATTTCTCTTTTAAAGGTGGGTTGTTTATTTTCTTTATGGATTATACTTCCAAAATAAACTATTAAAGTTGTATAAAAAGCAATAGAAATATTTTTTAAAAAATAGTAATGAAATTAATTGAATGTTACGAGTTCAGTATTTTTCAATTTTTAAACTTTAAAAATCTATCGAAATTTTTCTATTGATTCTATTTTTACGATATTTTCAGGCTCAATGTGAAATTTTATGCTCTTTCCAATAAACTGAATATAATATTTTAGACAAACGTTTTTTTTAATTCACGCCCCCCCCATTTTCAAATGTCTATTAAAAAGTAAATAATTAATTTATGTACCAAAGTTTTATATATCACAAATTTAAGATAAAAGATCAATAAATAATATATTAAAATTTACAACAAAAAAAAGTAGTGTTTTTTAGAAATTTACCTGTAAGGTCCGAAGTTTAAAACCTTTAAAAAAAAGCAAAAACACGTTGTTTGTTTTTTTTTGTTCCTTTAATTGAAAAAAAAATTAGGGCTTGAATTACATTTTTCGGGGAGTTATAAACTTCGAAAGATAGCGGGTGGAATTATTCAATAGTTTTCACGAAATTTCTGGCACTGCGAATTTTATTTTTAGAGGCGATAGCGTTTTAAAATATGAAAAAAAGGCAGACAACAGATGGACAGACAGACAGACATATGTATAACCCATTTATATATTAGATAGGTTTTTCTTTTTTCTTATTTCTTTCTTTTCTTTTCTTTCTTTTCTTTTCTTTCTTTTTCCCCTCCCCCACTACATAAGTCCCCGTCCCCTAATCTCACAATTTTAATTTATTGCACTTTATCTTGCCTCTTTCTTACTTTTTCTATTTGTTGTCCCCTTTCTCTTTCTCTCTCTCTCTCTCTCTGTCTTTCTCTCTCTCTCCCTGTGTCTCTCTCTGTCTCTCTCTCTCTGTCTTTCTCGCTCTCTTTCTCTTTCCATTTTATCCATCTCTATATTACCCCCTCCCCTGTTCATTTACCAATCCTTCTTTCCACCCTTACGCTTTTGAAGCACTCTTTGCATCCCACCCGGAAAAGCCCGTACCCAACCCTCCACCGAGAACATAAAAAAAAATACTTCTACCATTTTTTCACCGGAAATAGATCCACACTCCTATCTTTGCGTGTGCTTACGATCAGATTCGTTTGTATACAGAGAATAAGAAGCATTCTCGCACACATGTACACACACGCGTATACGTGCGTACGAAAAGGAAACGTGTACGAAGGTACGCGTGCCTACAATTACTTGAATACAAAACTATAAAAGTGGGAGATTGGATTATAAAGAAAAGCAGAATAATAAAGGTCGAATAAAGTTACGTTGCATTTCTGTAATAAATACGGATGGAAATTACGCGCACACCCACAGACAGACAGACAGGCAAACAGACAGACAGACACACACACACACACACACACACAAACAGACACGCACACGCACACATATATGATATATATGTTTATTTTGCCTGCGATACTTTGAAAGAACTATACCTAAATGCTAATTAAAAATAATTTCCTCTTTACAGTTTAATGCCCCCAGATAGGTATATATGTATGTATAGCGGTAGTGAGTTCGAGTCTCAATAGGTTTAGCTATAATGACGAGAAGTAAAACTTCGAAGCATGTCATGTCTATAGACAACTGTATTTTATGCACGTAGAAAATGGGGGGGGGGAGGAGGGACTAAAATATAAACAAAGGGCAGATAACCACTTCATTTAAAGCACTCAGGGGGTGAAAAAAGAACACCACAGAATCGCTTATAAAAAAAACAACCATATATATATATATATATATATATATATATATATATATATATATATATATATATGTATATATATATATTTGTCTTTACATAAGCAGTAGTTTGTTGCTACACAGTCATGAGCATGTTTCGGTCTACCAGTATTTACCAACTAGAGACCTCATCAGGCAACAACCTTTATTTCCGAAAACGGAATTCAAAACCGTTTTCGGAAATAAAGGTTGTTGCCTGATGAGGTCTCTAGTTGGTAAATACTGGTAGACCGAAACATGCTCATGACTGTGTAGCAACAAACTACTGCTTATGTAAAGACAAATATAACTTGCTCTACTTCTGTATTGAGCACTCTCGTATGAACCTCGTTATATTTCACTGGTTAACCTACCTTTGGAAAATAGCAACCTCAGATTATATATATATATATATATATATATATATATATATATATATATATATATATATATATATATATATATATATATATATATATAATTCAAAAAGTCAGGTAACATTTTAAAGAAAAACGATATTAGCAATACACGTATATTTAAGTACCATACATTGAAATATAAAATGAAACAAACATGAAATATGTTTATTTTGTTAATTGTCGTCCATTTCTCTCTATCAATCGCTGGAAGCGATTAACCACTGATTGTGTAACACGTGTAATCATGTCAGCTGATATCCGCGCAATCTCCTCTTCAATAAATAACTTTAAAGACGCTATTGTATCAGGCTTCTTGCCATAAACGCTATCCTTTACATAGCCCCAAAGCCAGAAATCAGGAAGGGT
>NC_136512.1:28442840-28452840 GCF_053919585.1 Euprymna scolopes | reverse complement strand
CTCATGCAAACGTACGAATTGTTGTCGCATAACATGACTCATCGAGTGTTTACCTGTCATAAAATCCGACAATTAACCAATTAAAAGAAAACATTAACGCTGAAAATGAATTATCTGTTTATTAAAAACATTTTTTTTTATTGTTTTTTTTTTCCTAATAATTGCTTCATCTACTTATATGAATTTAGGAAAACTCGTTCCCGGAAAACTTTTACCCATAAAACCCGTATACGAAAACTCCTACCCGGAAAACTCGTCCCTTTTTGTTATGTAGAAAACTGGTCCCTTATTGAATAATTCAATTTAATTTTTTTTTAAAAAAAGCAACAGTAAACAAGTAAAAATATTAAAAAAAAAAAAATATTATGGGATGTGTATTCTCTTTTAAAGAAAATATCATTTTCCAGAACGGTCATAAAATGCGTTTTCAATCGATATTGATTCAATAAGGGACCAGTTTTCCTTTCTAGTGAAAAGGGACAATTTTTCCGGGTACGAGTTTTCCTGGTGCTGATTTTCCGGGTACGAGTTTTCTTGGCACCACTTATATTGCAAGAGCCATTCGAGAATAACTGTTAATTAGACAGAATGATTGCTTCTAGAAATATAAGGAAGACTATAGTGTAAGGTCGCAAAGAACAAACGAACAATTATAAATAAATCAGCTTTTACCGTTATTTTCCAAACAATGTCTGTTTCTGTTTTTTTTTGTTTTTTGTTTTTACTTTTCTATTTCGTTTACCACTCGACACCAGCTTAAAAGTCTCTCGCCACCACCATTGGGCCACACGGGATCATTCTTTTTGGGACGCCAGCAAGCCAAAAATTACGCCATGTGCCAAATTTTATTCCGTCATAGAAAAACAACTTTTTTTTACATTTTTATCTAGCGAATAAACATAAAATTATATATGAAAAAAAAACACGTTTATTTATTTTTTTAAATCCAACCACGGAGCTGAAGTCGATGTTTTCGATTGTAAAACAAAATTAACTTTAAAAAAAAAATAAAATAAAATAAATGTGTTTTTTCATATATAGTTCTATGTTTATTCGCTGGATAAATGTAAAAAGATCACTGTAAAAATAAAATTTATTCATTTTTATTTAAAAAAAAAATAATTCAGCGGTACGCCATACAGAAATTTATCAAAAAATTTAGTTTTGTTTTACAATCGAAAACATTGACTTCGGCTAAGTTTGTTTCCTTTTTTTTGTAGAAAGTTGTTTTTAAGAAGGAATGAAATTTGGTGCGTGGCGTACTTTTTGGCGTGCTGGCGCCCCCAAAAGGATTATCGGGCCACACGTCCATCTGACCTGGTTGTTTACTTTTCTGCCGAGTTCACCTTGGTTATAGCCAACCATTTCTCGCCTTTGACTTTACCCGTCCATCTTCCCCAGCACGCACTATGCTCCTCTCCGACCACACTTCCTAATTTTCATATGGGTTTTTTTTCGGCTACTGCTGCTCATATCTTTGCAAGCCAGCTATCTTAGAGCTCCTGCTGATATTTTCCAACGCTCTCATACGCGTTCTGTTACAATAGGAGTATGGTATCATAAAAGGGGGTACCGTTGTATGATCGTCTAATGTTCTGTCTATTTGTGATATATTCATATCTAATTGTTCATATACAGTTTTGTGTGTGTGTGTGTGTGTGTGTGTGTGTGTGTGTGTGTGTGTGTGGTACATGTATTTTGGACACACCTTAACTTCATGCATCGTTGATCTTGTCCACCTAGAATTCATCTTGTTCTTGGAGGGGAGACGGAAACCCTGTTTTGGACGAATATTCATTCACTTCAAGACGATGATTGGTTTTATATAGTTTTTATTCACCTTCCAGGTGTCGATAGCAGAAGAATGGAAAGTGAATATCTTTGCTTGCGTGGTTCTTCAAAGTCTTATTTTGACACACGCAAGCATCCCCCCTACCCAGTAGTCCAAAACCCAACTCACTGACCCCAGTTAATCTGATCAAGTGACTCACATGCAGACCCGATCAGCTGACCCTCACTTCCGGTAAAACATGTCTACAATATGATTTACTATATTTCGATCTTATGTTCGACCTGTTTCCTTACACATTGATCAAATGTATGAAATTGATGGGTCGGTTTATGTCAAGAATTTGTTGTAATTGGATTTGAAGACAACCAAATTGTAAGAAGTAGGGTAGTAGTTCCTTGGTAATGTGTTCTAAAGTCGAGAAGCTTTTTACAATAAACTTCGTCCATGGATATTACGATTTGCATTTCGTATATGGAGAGAAAAAATGGATTTATTTTTTCGATGTCGAAACTGGGCCAGGAATTCCATTTCAAGTTCTCTTATTTTGTTGTTTTTGCCTCCACATTTCATGAGCGATATTTCTAACAAATGAAAAAGAAATGCTCTTTTCAACGCCGGATTATTTTTTAAGATTATTTTTTAGCTCAAGTTGCCTATGCCTCGTCTAGAGCGATTTACATTAAAAACAAAACGAGCGAGTTCGCGCTGTGAATGTCTTAAAAGGAGAAACTAAAAATTTGGAGGTAGTTAGTTATCTCTTACTGCAAGAACTATGATATCAGTGTCAGAAATTGGGATTGAGAAGTCCGCGGCCCTGAGGAGAGGTACTCTGACCTGCAAAATGTGGCTGGACAGTCCTGTCGGTTTTCCCAGGTAAGAGTGCCCCAGCAATAAACTACATCCTTCTCAAAAGGAGAAGGCAAGGCCTGGGACAGTGAACCTTCTAGAACTGCACAAGAACAGTATTACACCGCAATCAACAGGGACGAGGTCATGAGAGGAATGGTCTAATCTCTGTTGATTTTAAGGAAACAAAAGTTTTGGATAGAAGTATAGATGTAATTAAAGCCACGGTCCTGAGTTTGTGTGTGGTATACTTGAGAGAGAGTGTGTGTGTGTGTGTGTGTGTGTGAGAGAGAGAGGGAGGGAGAGAGAGTTAGGAGAGTAGAGGAGGCAAACAGAGAGGAAAAGGGAAGAAGTTCTAGAATGCATGAGAGAGGAATGTGTTAGGTGCGCACCCAAACACGTGTCCGAAAGATTAGAAAAGGAGTGTTTCCCAAAACAATTTTTCCACACAACCCTGTAAATATTCAGAGTTAAAAATACTTCTAACAGGGTTCGTCCCCGCCCCAACTAGAAACAAATTCCATAAATGCTGGCAGAAAAAGTTAAGCTTCCTTGGGGTGGGTACCTACTACCCCTTGCACATTATAAAAAAAAAAAAAAAAAAAGAATTAGAATTCGGGATCATGTTTAACAGATGACTGTGGGGAGTTGAGCAGCGAGATATCTCTTCCCATTGCTTTTAAACTTCTGCAGTCATGGAAGCAGAAAAGAGGGGAGGAATTCAAAAAGTCTAGCAGTCCGAGTAAAGGAACTATTAGAGTAGAAAGCTTCCTTGCATCTAGGGACCTTAATAATAAAGGGGTGGAATTTTGCTGCTTGTCGGGTTAGTCGCGATTATGTATGTCGAGAGTAACCCAAGTGCTGTTAGTTATTCAGACTATATTCCATTAAAGTATTTGTAAGACAGATACAGGGACGCGTAACTGCGGCGATGGGACAGAGGTGTAAGCTTGGCCGATAGTGCTTGACCTATTAGAATTGAGACTTTTGGGATGACCCTGTCCAAGAGTAAGAGACAAATGGTAAGTGCAAATGTAAATGAAATATTGCTGGCACGTCTATGTTGATAGACGTGGCAGCAATATTTCATTTATAGGCGAATTTAAAAGCTTCACCAACAGTTGCTTTCTTGTAATGCCTCCTATTTTTTATTTTGATCGAATGGATTGATTGAATGGATTTATCTTTCGCTGCAAGATTAGTAAACATCTAATTTCGTAATCTTACGTAAATGGAACATGTATGTGAGTAGGGACCGCTCGTCAATTCATTTAAATTTATATAGTCAGAAGAAGACTGCCCCCCTCTCCAAGAGTGAATACCGCATAATTTCGTTATTTTTTCTACTAGCTGTTCAGCCGAGCTTGGCTCTAGCCCTATCTACTTTTCATAACTATGTGCAGATGTATATATAGGGTGACCCCCCCTCCAAAACGGGCCCAACTCTAATTAGGTCCCGCTTCTTAGTGTTTTGTCCGAATGAAATAAAACTTTGGTCATAACTAGCTTATTATATTCAAAACCTCACATCAAAACACTAGGGTCTTTGGCCTTTTTTTCATCCATCTACAGCATATGTTCTAGATATACTTTCTATGTTTTTTTTGTTTTTTTGGGGGTCACCCTCTATATATATATATTAAAAAGTTTAACTCATGTCCATATAACCTACAGCTAAAATATCAAGTGTTTAGACCTAAAATTGGCGGAGGAGTTTGGTAGATTCTGCAAAGGTCAACTCTTTAAACTCTAACTTCTTGGCGGTAAAATGTTCGCCAAAAAACTGATTAAAAAACTTGCTGCGTGTCCGAATACCCTTTATGTAAAATTTCAAATGCTTAGGCCAAAAATTGGCTGAATAATTTGCTAAAGACCGCAAATGTAAAATCTTTAAATTTTGACCCCGTTGGCATCTAAATTTTCGGCCAAAAACCACTAAAAACTTTGCCCTATGTCTGACTACACTTTCTGTAAAATTTAAAATGTTTAGACCAAACATTGGCTGAGTAATTTTGTAGAGATCGCAGAGATCATTTTTTTTTTTAAAACTTTAACCTCAATTCTGACCACTTAATATTTATTGTTTTAGACAGAAATCAAATGAAAAAGTTTGATCCATATCAAAGGAACCTACATCTAAAATTTCAAGTGTTTAGACCCAAAATTGGCGGAGGAGTTTGGTAGAGTTTTCAAAGGTCAAATTGTTGAACTTTAACCCCTTGACAGCCAAATTTCTGATCAAAAACTGATTTAAAAAGTTTTTCCAACTCTCAATACCCCTTATGTAAAATCCCGAGTCTCTAGACTGAAAATTGACAGAGTAGTTTTGTAGGGAAATGTACAATAAATGTTAAGGGGTAAAAATTGGGGTCAGATTTAAAAAAATGGACCTCTGTAGTCTCTACCAAATTACTCAGCCAATTTCTGGTCTAAACTTTTGACATTTTACATAAAGGGTACTCAGAGATAAGACAAGCTTTTTAATCGGTTTAGGTCGAAAATTCGAGCTGCCAAAAAGGTCAAAGTTCAAAAGATTTTACCGTTGCGGTGTCTTGCAAACTACTCAGCCAATTTTGGGTCTGAACTTTTTAAATTTATACATAACGAGCATTCAGATATGCGGCAAGCATTTTAATCAGTTTTGGGGCGAAAATTTGGCTGCCAAAATGTCAAAATTGAAAGTGTTGACCATTGCAGATTCTACCAAATTCCTACACCAATTTTTTGTCTAAAGATTTGAAATTTTTAATGTAGATCTCTTGGACATGGGTAAAAATTTTTTTTTTTTTTTTTGCAGACCGAAACAATAAACATTAAGGGATCAAAATGGAAGTTCAAGTTAAAACTTTTTTATCTCTACGGGCTTTAGCAAATTCAGCCAATTTTGAGTCTAAACTTTTGAAATTTTACATAAAGGGTATTCAGAGATAAAGCAAGCTTTTTAATTGGTTTGGGTCGAAAAATGATCTGCCAAAAGATTTGAACTTTGCGGTGCCTAGCAAACTACTTAGCCAAATTTGGATTTATACTTTTGATATTTATACATAACGGGTATTCCGACACGCAGCAAGCATTTAATTAGATTGGCGGCGAAAATTTGGCTGCCAAGTGGTCAAAGTTAAGAGAGTTGACCATTCCTGATTCTAGCAAATTCCTCCGCTAATTTTTTGTCTAAAGACTTGAAATTTTATATGTAAGCAACTTGGACATGGGTAAAACTTTGTATTTTTATTTGAGATCGAAATGATAAATGTTAAAGGGTCAAAATTGGGATCACAGTTGAAAAAATTGACCTCTCCGGTCTCTACCAAATTACTCAGACAAATTTTGGTTTAAATATTTGAAATCTTACATAAAGTGTATTCACACGCAGGACACGTTATGAAGAGTACAAATGGCCCGAGCGTAGCCGGGCTGGACTGCTAGTTAAATATAAAAAGAAGACTTGCCTTTTTCCCTTTCTTGGCCTTCGGGCCAAGATCAAAGTGTGGTATTTGTTCTGATGCTATATTTAAGTTAATTTGTCCTAGGTCAATGGAGAATGAAACCCTCTATACTGAGACAATTATTGTTTTTAATCCTTATCAGAGTGCCCCGTTTGCCCCTCTGTCGGGGAGCTGGTTTTTCCCAGATTAACGACCTTGTATCACATTTTGCTTTCGTTAGTAAATAAATACTAATAGAAAAAAAGAGTTTTTAATATGAATATCAATACAGAAAAAAAAAAATCCAAATAAAAAAAAAATTATATATATATAAATCCGCCTTTCCCTCATTTCGTAAGGATATTTATATATATATATATATATATATATATATATATATATATATATATATATATATATATATATATATATATATATACTAGCGGGGGGTACCCTGCGTTGCCCGGGTGTTTGGAGGTGTGTGTGCTCGGGCGGGGTTGGGGGTGTTAATAAAAACATAAGAATAACGGAAGTAAATATTTAAAAAAAAACACACAAAAACCTAACTTAAGGCAAACGAACGATGTTAAAAGTAAAAATGGGGGAAAAAAAGAAAATGCGAAAAAGAAAACAGAAAAACGAACGTTCACACTCTTTAAAAAAATCAGAAAAATACCCCCCCCCAAAAAAAAGAAAACATGTGAAAAATGGCTTAAGTAACCCTGTTTCAATATTAAAATGAAAAAAATCGGTGGGTACCCGGCGTTGCCAGGCTGTTTTTGGGTGTGTGTGGTCGGTCGGCGGTGGGGGTGTTAATGAAAACCTAAGAATAAGCGAAGTAAGAAAAAAGCAAACAGAAAAACGAATGTTATGTGAAAAATGGCTTAAATAACCCTGCTTCAATATTAAAATTTTAAAAATCGAAAAAAAAAAGACATCTCACACCACGATTCGAACCCAAAACCTTTAGATAATGTCCCAGCGTCCTAACAAACTGACTTAACACGACGTACACAAAATTAGCTTATATTTTTAAATCTTTAAACTAAATCAGGTTACAACGTCGTATGACGCATGCGTAGAAGCGACTTCGTCATGAGAGGACGGTTTTTGCTGACCCCCAGCCCTGTAGAAAAGTGGTGATTTAAGGGTGAAAAAATTAACGGTTTTGGCCAATTTTTCGATATTTGTCGAGTGAATTTTTGTTCTGTCTTTCGAAAGTTTTTAGCAGACACACAAACATACATACATACATCCATCCATACATTTTCGCTTATATATATATATATATATATATATATATATATATATATATATATATATATATATATATATATATATATATAGTTTCAGTATACTCTGCGTTTATCGGTCGTGTAATACGCATAAATATTTTATTTTAACTCATGCAAATTTCTTTTCTCATATTATAGCGCAAATTTACTATTTAATATATTGTATGCAATATATAGTAATGACTCTATATCTGTGCCTAAATCAAAACGCGGATTCCATGAACAAAGCTTCTTCTTTCTGTGCCGTCTGCCTGCCTCCCACCGGACTACAACTTTGATATCTTTAAGTCCAACGTAAACAAATTCCTAATGAACCGCCCCCTTAAGTAAACACTTCATCAAATCTCTACACTAACGTAATGTGCTTGCAATAACCCTTATCCCTGAGTGGCTTCCGGGCCTTGATAAGTGGTGATCACTGTGTAAAAAAAAAAAAGCTTCGAAAGCTATATAATAAAGAGGAATGCCATTAGGGCAGCAATATTGTTTTTATTTAACATTCCAGCGTCGTAACGGCTGTAGATATCGACGATTAGGCAGAACGCGTTTTTGTGCATTAACCCACACAAAGTGCCGTCGTTCGAATACTCTAGATGTTCTGAAGTATTCGCCCGTATTCGGCCTTAAATAGTTTTTAATTTCCTTCATTCTCCTTGCAATTGTTGGTGGCCCTGAGATAAAAGCTTAGAAAATGGAGCAAAACGTGGCCTCGTGGTTCGGTTTGAATTTCATGACAGGCAGGAATTTTAACCCTCACACTCATGATTGCGTTGGCATGAAACATATGTGTAGCAAACAAAACTTATTGTTTAGTTATATATATATATATATATATATATATAACTACTTAATTTATTCACATAAATTTAATATACGAAAGTATAGATTTATGCGTAAACTTTAAGTATTTACTTCAAAGTGCTTAATCCGTAGATAGAGCTAGTTAATAATTTTTAAAATATATATGGCGATTAAGCTACAGTGAATATTCTGCGTTTCATCCAACTATAGGATTCGTCAGGCTTATGCGCATAAGCCTGACGAATCCTATAGTTGGATGAAACGCAGAATATTCACTGTAGCTTAATCGCCATATATATTTTATAAATTACTATATATATATATATATATATATATATATATATAAGCAGATATGTTCGACCGATCCTACGGTCTTCTTATGTATATATATATATATATATATATATATATATATATATATATAATGTGTGTGTCTGTGCTGGCGTTAATCGTGGTACACTGCACTGATGATTCCCAAAAGTGGCTGTAGGTATTTAATAATTATTATAGTAAATAATTATTATAATAGTAAATAATATATACATATATATATATATATATATATATATATATATATATATATATATATATATATATATTATTCAAACACGGTGATGTTTGAATATATGGTTAAGTGGCAATTTTAGTCGTTTAGAACTATTTAAAGCTTCAGCGCTCACTCATTTTTCGACCAAATTTTAAACAATTATTACAATTTAGAAATCACCTTCTCAGCTATATTTTGGAAAAGAAAATTCAATGTTCGTTCAGTAAAGCAAAATTTATGATGAATTTTCTTGTGTTGAAAACCGTAAAAAAAAATATAAGGAGATGAGCGATATTTTTTATGACTGGTTTCCATTGTAACCACGGCGTTTCATCGACTACTGTTGCTACTAATTCACTGCTGTCGCAAAAAGAGAAGTGACTACTGAAAAATGAGAATGAACACATGAAATGGAGATAATTGGGTGAGATTTTATTGAAAGCAGACGAATGCCGTATATTCTTATTACATATATGTTTATGAGGGCAAAATAAATAAGACTGAAATTAAACAAAAAAACAAGTGAATTCTATGGAGGCCTGGAAAAATCATGGATTACAATAGAAAAATGCGAGTTGAAAAGTAATATGGTTAAGCTTAAACATGGAAAAGTAAAGAACTGGTTGTTAAAACTGGAAAAGAAAATTACAAGATATTCTCGTACAAAATATAATAAATTCATAATTTAATCTCATTCACTGTGCTGAGCTCAACCATATCGGCTTCGTAAATGTTCAACAGGCGCTATTGAATGTTAATAGGTTCAATTTTTTTTCTGCACCGGGCAATTCAACTTACTCGTAGTTTAAAAATAATTTATATATATATATATATATATATATATATATATATATATATATATATATATATATATATATATATCACCTTATTTTTAGCAATTTTATGAATTCTAAATCTCAGCTACCATTGATCAGAATTTCACAAACGAAGGCTCTTTGGAAAGGTACTTACTTGGATTGTGTATTTTGCTATGTTGTTTTTTTTTTTTTATTACATTTTCACCCCCAAAAGGCACATTTATTAAATGCACCTCGTAAATAATAACGGACTAAACGTGCTATTTATTTATTTATTTGCGTATTTATTTATTTACTAACGGAATTGGGGGAGGAGGCGCCCGGCTTTGCCCGGTCGTAAAGTACGCTTAAATGTAATATTTAAATTCGTTCAGATTTCGTATATATTATTATTGAGTCGTGGGGTTTGTTTTACTGTACACATAGATTCGAAAAAGTTGTCAAAAAACAAATATATAACAAATAAATGTTATCAA
>NC_136512.1:28420340-28430340 GCF_053919585.1 Euprymna scolopes | reverse complement strand
GGTACTTTATTTATGCATAAATACTAAGTAGATATTAATAAGTCCCTTGTACCTATCCCCCCTTTTTTAATGGATAATAGATAATGCAGTGGATGTGTTATCGGCACCTCCAGTAACTCTCACTTCTCTATTATTGTCCCTCAGTCCTCATTAAAATGTGTGATTTTTCTGACAAAGGGTGAAGAAAAAGCTGCTTTTCAGGTCTATAGTACTTGGTGAACAGTAGTCTGAGATGTCGGAAACTTTTCTGCCTGTATGTCTATCCTTGTGGCCATGTCACTAGTATAGGTGCTGGAGGTAAACTTTTCATCAAGGCTGACGTTATCCGCCTGATAGTCAGAGATCCGAACCTTGGATTAACCACTAAGGAGGCTGTCCTATCAGCAGGCGCAAAGTACTGGGGCTGCTGTATTGCCATTTGGTGAATAGATTCTGCACCATGAAGTAGTCTGTGGTGGGGCCTCTCGATGCCATACTAATGAGTAATTGTTACGGCTGTACTTTATCATAAAAAAAATTCCTGTCCTTTTCTCTCTTACTTCTCCTCTCTATCCTGCTCTAACCAAGCATGACGACCTGTTCCACAAATCTCAAATCCTCAACAGGAAATATCTCCAGAAAAAAAAACTCGAATAAACCTAGAACCCCATCTTCCAATATAGACCCCTACTACCATGTCTCCTTCTCCAACATCAGGGGTCTACGTTCCAACCTTCCAGAGGTTGAAAACCAATTACAGGAGACGAAACCGGACATATTCTTTCGAAGCGAAACTGGAATTGGGCCGACCACTTCCCTAGATGAGTTCATAATTAACGGATACTCTAACTTCACAGCTAAATCTGACCCCCCAAGATCGCCATGGGCATGGAATATGTGCCTACATTAAAGATGGCTTCCAGTGTGGCAGGGATATTTTTAGAGAAGATCTTAATTTACCCTATATGTGCTTCCGGGTTGCACTTGCTTACCCCACTGCATTTATATTTATCCTCTATCGGCCCCATAACAGCGTAAGAGTATATCTGAGAAAAAAGACCACATCCTATCTGCATATCCCTCGGCTAACATCCACCTCTGTGGTGACTTCAACGTCCATAACGTGGAATAGCTGACCCACTCAAATAAGACAGACGATGAAGGGAGATTTTGTCATGATTTTGCCATTGCTTATGACCTCACTCAGATTGTTCGCGAGACCACCCGTGTGCCCGATACTACAGGTCAATATGCAAGCCTCCTAAAACTTTGTCTTTCAACTTCCCCTGAGCTATGTTCATGTTCCGTTCATTCTCCTCTAGGATCCTCCGACAATTCCGTCGTACCAGTTGATAGAAATGAAATGTAATAAGTCCCCAGACGTACCCCTCCACCGTACTGTATACCGATAATCCATGGCTGACTGGGATAGCTTCCGTACATTTATATCTGATCTACCTCTGCACTCCATGTTTTAAAAGGATGTGTCCTCTATAGTATCAGATCTTACGGAATGGTTAATTGTAGGCATAAGCCGATTCATACCATCAAAAACATTCCAACAAAAACTTAACAGCTAGCCATGGTTCTCCCCAGAATGTGCTGCTGCCATTGCACACAGAAATCACTTTTTCCATAATTACCAACGTAATAGATGCACTGAGACTAAAGCTGTTTTCAGGAACGCCAGCAACCACCGTAAAAGAGTAATAAAAACTGCCCAGTCTGTTAAATCCAAAGTAGCTGATCAGCGGCTTGGTTCCCAACAGTTTTGGCAAATAACTAATAGGAAGTGTGCGTTCTATCCCAACCATTATCAATGGGCCTGAGGTCATCTCGTCAGCATCAGACAAGGCCAAACTATTTGCCAAGAACTTTGCAGCTAATTCTACCCTATGCGATGCAGGCCATTAACTCCCCATATTTCCTCCTATAGCACATAACACGCTTGATAACATACAATTATCTGTGCATGAGGTCGCCAAGCTAATCAAAAACCTTAATTCCAGTAAAGCAACTGGCCCTGACGACATCCCAATTACAGTGTTAAAAAAGCTTCAACCAGAACTTGCTCCCATACTTACGAAACACTTTAAGTGTTGCCTTAAGGGGAAGTGCTTTCCAACACCTTGGAAAACCTCATCAGTATGCCCTGTATTTAAGAATTCAGGTGATATCGGTACATACCAATAAGTCTCCTGTGTGTTATGAGTAAGTTGCTGGAATCCATATTGAATAGAGAAAAGTCAACCACCTCAGCAGAAATAACCTTCTTAGTGACACGCAATATAGTTTCCGTTCTGCAACATCTACTGCAGATGTGCTAACGGTTATATTTCACAGGATTAGTGAATCTCTTGAAAAGGCTTCCTTTCTAGGCTACTTGCTCTTGATATATCAAAGGCCTTTGACAAGGTATGGCATAAAGGCCTACTTCACAAGATTTCCAGCTACGGTATAACTGGAAATATTTTCTCTATCATTAAATCATTTCTCTCTGATAGGCACATAAGAGTAGTGGTCGATGGACGAAAATCAGAGGCCTGCAAATCTGGGCCCAACTCTCTTCCTGATCTACATCAATGATCTCCCAAAACACATACTTAAATAATTAGTTGACATCTATGCTGATTACACGACCATCTACGGCAACACATCAAAGGCTGTAAATGACAAGTTCTCTGATTCTCTCTCCTCTGATCTCGAGCGCGTGGTTCAGTGGGGGAAGACGTGGCTGGTTACCTTTAATGCATCTAAAACCAAACTCCTACCTTTACATCATCAACGCTCTGATCTCCATCTGGCATCAATTGAAATGGATGGCTCTCGTCTAGGAGAAGCCCCATGTTTTGACAAGCTTCTGGGCTTGACCTTTACTTCTGATCTGAAATGGAACACGTACATTAAGTCTGTTGCCAAGGTCGCTGGAAAGATGGTGGGATCCTTCTACCGCTCCAGAAGATATCTCACTACTGATGCAATTCTCTATCTATATAAAAGCCAAGTACGTCCAAGGATGGAATACTGCTGCCATATCTGGGCAGGAGCTGCTAAAAACAGCCTATCCTGACTTGTACAGAATAGACTTCGTAGCTTAGTGGAGGATGTTCTTTTCTCTACCCTGCAACCTCTCTCCCACAGAAGAGACGTTACGAGCCTCTCTCTGTTTTAGCGTTATTTTTATGGCAGGTGCTCGCCTGAACTCCAATCTCTTGTCCTCCCTTAAAACAGCCGTCTGGCTGAATCCACAGTCAAAAATTTTCCCACTCATTATCTGTGCCTAAATCAAAACGTAGATTCCATGAACAAAGCTTGTTTCTTAGAACTGCACGCCTGTGGAACTCTGTTCCGTCTGCCTGCTTCCCACCTGACTCCAACCTAGATGTCTTCAAGTCCAACATAAACTAATTCCTGATGAACCGCCCCCTTAAGTAGACACTTTATTAAATCTGCACACTAACGTACTGTACTTACAATAACCCTTATCCCTGAGTGGCTTCCGGTGACCACCTTGTAAAAAAAAAAATGTGTCTGGCAGTGTTCTTAGATTAGTTGTGTTTCGAGATGTCTTTGATAGGTATCGATAACCGATAATCGAAATAATCTCATAAAGAAAACAGACGATTTTGACCAAAGTTAACACCTTACACAGCCTAACATCACAAGTGAATTTAAGATGCTTTATTACCACACAAGCCGAAAGATCCGAATATAAAATCAACAGTGTTATAACAGGGTGCGTTCGAAATTAATGTTTTTGTTTTGAGCAAAATTGCGCCATAATACTTGGCTTTTAAGTTTTACACATTTAGTTAAGCCATTATATATAAACATTTTTATAAAATCCACAGAGTTCTCTATCTTGCAATATAGACTATAAGGTATTGTGTACTAAGTAACTACGGGAATACATGCTTAGCTTCTTCTCAGTGCACCGCAATGAGTCCCCAAGTAGAGCAGGCAATCAGTCGATTTGATTGAAAAACAAACGATTTCACCGATTTCGATGACAATAAATATAGGAGTGTGACATATTCGTTGATTACAATTCAATTCCGGGCAACGTCGAGTCTCCCGGCTAATACATTCATATAAAACACAAACACACATGCATACATACAAATATGCATAAGTATTTACAAACAAAGAAACACACATAGGTACATACGCATATACATACATAAAAGTAAAACAAACACACATACGTGTAAAGTGGTTTTAAATTCTGCTCAATTATTACTTTCGTCTTAATTTTTATCAAGCAAGTAAAGGTCGATTGTGTTTTTTCTAGCTTTATCACTGATTACAGTCTTTAACTTAGGTTTCATAACAGTATTCTTGTTAATGGAAAAGTTTACAGGTCTGAAGGTCAAAGGGCTGCACTGAATGAAAGTTACGTAAACCATGTGATTTCTGGGCGGGGCCATCTCTTTAGCCCTAAGCGAGCGAGACTAGACCGAGGGAAGAGTTCCTTGCGTGTCGTTACCAAAAATGATGACAACAGGCGAAGAGAGATCTGATGTAGTCAGATCTCACCCTTTCTCTGTCTGTCTGTCTGTCTGTCTGTTCCTGCTTCTCTCTCTCCCCCCCACCTCTCTTTCTCTCTCCCTTTCTCGTTTCTATCTCTTTCCACCACCTCTCTCTCTATTTCTCTCTCTCTCTATTTCTCTCTCTCTCTCTCTCTCTATTTCTCTCTCTCGATTCTCTCTCTCGATTCTCTCTCTCGATTCTCTCTCTTTCTTTCTCGCTTCTATCTCTCTCCCCCGCCTCTCTCTACCCCCTCTCTTTCTCTCTCTCGATTCTCTCTCTCGGTTCTGTCTTTTTCTTTCTCGTTTCTATCTCTTTCCCTCACCTCTCCCTCTCTCGATTCTCTCTCTCTCTCTTTCTCGCTTCTAGCTCTCTCCCCACCTCTCTCTCTTTTTCTCTCTCTCAATTCACTCTTGATTCTCTCTTTCTCTCGATTCTCTCTCTCGTTTCTATCTGTCTCCCCCACCTCTCTCTTTCTCTCTCTCTCGCGCGCGCGCACGCATACAGACTTTCTAATCAACAAGTGATGACCTGGTGTTGCATAGCATCTTCTACGTCATCGATCAGTGATAGCAAGGTCTTTCTAGACGGACGAACTTTTTTATTTTTGTTCCTATCTAGAATGCTTCTTTTTGTTTGGGAGCTGAAGTTTCTTCACATTCAAAACCGACGTTTATGTCTCACTCTTGTCTCGAGGAACAATAAAATTAAGAGACACCATATCTATCTCACCCTTTTATTCTTTCTTTTTTCTCACCCTCTCTTTCTTTTTTCTCACCCTCTCTTTCTTTTTTCTCACCGTCTCTTTCTTTTTTCTCACTCTCTCTATTTTTCTCACGCATGCAAACCCCCTGCTCTATCAAGTTGAATAAACTCTTTTTTTATATATAAACAAACGAACAATTGAGTATTTTAGCTAGGAACAAGGTGTAGTATCTGTTTTCGTGCTGCACTTCTTTTTTTTTGTTGTCCTCACTCAGTGAGAAACGGATCTTTTTAGACTGATGCACGTTTCATTTTTGTTCCGATCAAGCGTCCCTCTTTTTTTTGGGGGGGGGGGGAGGTGAGAACTTGATTTTTCTCCACATTCAAAACCGACTCTGGCCTCGTGGATACAAGTAAATAGGACCAAGTCGCACCCTCGCTTTGTATGAACGAGCGTAAAAGCACTCGGACTCACGATTACGCTGATGATGACAACGAGATAATCAACACCAATTAATCTTCTCGCTTTATGTGATACTAGCGAGGGGTACCCGACGTTGCCCGGGTTTTTTGAGGTGTGTAGGGGGGGGGTTAAAAAAAGTAAGCATGAGGATCGAAATCGAACCCTTGAGGCAAAGTTATAAATTAAAGTGTGAAAAAAAAAAAAAAAGTGCGACGTTAACCATTGCCCCACCGCGAGATGCTAACGGAAACACGTTTGAATTTATTTAATTACTTGGATTTGGCAGGTGCCCGTTTTAATGAGTTAATGAGGTCAAGTTTGACTGCGGGATGGTATTCATTTACTGCTGAACGCTTTTTTTTTTATACCAAGATATTATAGGAAAAAGACTAACCCACATGCGGCGAGCGACAAATATTGAATATTTATCTTCCCGAAATCGAGCAAATTAAATAGACAGGCGAGCTTCGTTGTTAACTGTGAGATATTACGATTATATGTGATATAAAAAAGTTTTAAAAAGTTGTGAAGCGAGCGACCGCTTCTCTGAAAAAAGCCTTTGGTTGACATACAGAAAAAGCGAACACAGATACATACATACATGATAATGATTGCAACGTCTTGTCAGACGAGTGCAAATCCCTCAGACATTTCAAATTCATGCGCCCAAATGTCTGAGGGAGTATCTATACAAATATGATATTACAGAGTCTTAGCTTTGTACGACAGCTAAGTCTCTCTCTTGGTTCAAAATGTTGAGATCCAGCAACAAGCAAGAGCAAGATAGCCAGCAACAAATTAAACTGCAGACCAGCTTAATGCGGGTACTGGTCTTCCGCTTTATGGTTTTTTAAATCAGAGATTTGCTTCTCCTAGAAAGGTTGCCTTCACCACGGCTTACGGGAGCCCTCTCTATCCCAATACATATATACACACATACAAATATACACGGTGCTAGTTGGCCGTTGACCCAGAAAAAGAGTTCATTCGCCCTTTGGAAGGTCTTATTTTTAATCCTTCAGGGAGACTAGCCGCCCTCCTCACCAAACAAGTCAGGTGGGGGAACCAGTTTAGTCGCCGGTGACCCGACCATGAGGCAGGTAGTACTGGGTTACATGGTACCAGTAGCATATGACATGACCTGACATAAACATACATACATACACACATTTTCGCTTTTATATATATAGACTATCGAGTTTCCTCCTAAGTGTTTAAATATGTGTGTATGGGGGGGGGAGAAGTATGATAAAAGATAAGGAAATGAGTTTATCGACAGAACAATGGAGACTAAGTTGTTCACTGAGGTCGACAAAGGAGAGCTGAGCTGTGGTTTATAGTCAGGGTGTGGCGTACAAAAGGACTGCAGATATATTTTAATTTAGTTCTGGGCTAGTTAGGTATGACCGTGAATTTTACGACAGTCTCTATCACATTTAGGTAAAGGACAGTCTTGGGGTTGCGATAGTTAAAGACAGTGAGAGTTGAGACAGTTGCGAGTTCGGGAAAGTCGAACGCAAGTTGTGCTTCGGAGTAGAACGACAAGCGTTGGCATCAATTAACGAATTCGCCCTCATAGGAAGAATTAGATAAGGACCTAACCTTTTTTTTTTTCGTAGTTTTCCGCAATGGCGTAACGCACGCATCCACCCAGAGTCAAACTAATATTCATAGAGCGTGTAGGAGTCTTCGTTTTCTTTTACATTTTATATTTTATTTTTATACTTTTATATTTTATACGTGCAAACCTGTGGGCAACCGAAAATATGAGAGACGACACGGCACACTTCTCAAACTAAAGAATAACTTCGGTGCTCGAACGGGTATAGGTATGCCATGTTTTCTAATCGGGATATACATGCGGACAGAGGACAGCATGTTAACTCAAGAATAACTTCCGCTGGATGAACACAGCAAAAAAGTTGTATTATTGATTATTTGTTTTGTATTGTGTGTCCTTAGGTAGCGGGATGACACTACTCTCAAAGGAAACGTAAGCCTAGAAGTGTAAGCCGTGTTTAGTTTCAGAACAGTTTCCGATGGTTCGTTGTTCTACACAAGTCCCGGAGGTGACTGGTTCGCAGTAGACAGTTCTACAGTTGGAATCCACAGAGGCAAAAGTTCTTCCCGCGTTGACAAGAAGAAAACATATGCGAAATTGCTACAAAAAGGTTTAATATTTATGGAGCAATTCTGGTTTCTGATGGGTGGTAGCAGAACGTGAATTAATTCGATTCGTCAGTTCCTAGCAGCATCGTTTATAAATAGAATCTCCCGACTGTGCGGGATCATACCCCATTATAATACAAAAGTATTGTAACAGTAAGGCACCTCTTTTCCTCCGCTAGTCTGTGGAAGACCCTTGGGCATGCTCGAGAACCCACTTTAGCCTTCCGATCAGTGTAACGTGTTGTCCTGGAAAGCAGGTGACTGATGTAATACGAAAGCAAACAGAAATAATTGTTGTGTCCGTATTTCGTTGTGCTGAGCAGAATTTACTTTCGGGTACAATGCCCAGGACAATCGCTCATTATGGGCACTGCTCAGACAAAAAGAAACTGCAACTGCAAAGAAAGCTGCGGAAATTCATAAAATCCTTTATTCGAGAAACAGCGTGAATAGGGTCCTGGATCAGATCACTTCGCTCGATAGAGATTCCCATGATAGATAGATGGCACTTGATAGCGGTCAAACTACTCTCCAACAACTAAAAAAGAATAAAACAAAGAAGATAGTGGAGCAACAATGAATTCATTAATATCCCGAGCGAGAAGAGATAGATGTAGTACCTTCGATGCCTGTACCAGACAAGACACCACTTGATGATGATGATGATGATGATGATGTGTTTCTTTGGCGAAATAACATTAATTTATGCCTACAAAGATATAAAATGTGGAAACATACAAAACCAAACTTAACTTTCCAGGACCCGCGCTTAAATGCCCACTTGACCTTAATTGAAATGAACGTCTATCGTCACAAGGAAGCACGTTGCTTTGACAAACCTCTGGAACTGACACTGATCTGCAATAGAAGACCTACATAAGATCGATTGCCAAAATCACTGGAAAATGATGGGATCATTCTACCACTTCAGAAAGTATCTCATTCCCAACGCAATCCTCTGTCTGTATAAAAGACAAAATACATTGTAAGATGGAATACTGTTACCACCTGTGAGGAGGAGCTGCTAACAGAACCCATTCCTTGTTGGCGGGGAACTTTTTACCTCGCTACTTCATCTTTCCGGCAGAAGAGATGTTGCGAATCTATATATGCTAAATCCTTACTTATATATGGTAAGTTCTCGACTGACTATGGTTTGTAATATTTTCGCTTTCATCTAAACAAAAAAAATTCGTGAGCATAATATCTTTCCGGGTGAAAGTCTACTGGGGGACTTATCTTTAAGAAGTTGATTACAGGAGTAGGTTGAAAATAAGAAAATGCCTTTCAGAATAAATACTCTCAACCTTCCCATCTTAAGAACTGTTTTCCGAAAAAAATGCCCTATGCAGGTGGGACAACCAGTGCACATTGATCGTCTTCGAGTGGACCGCAGTGCACTTTCACCTCTTTCCGAAAACTGTCCGTCTATAAAATACAAAACCGGGGAGCTGCTTCCCAGCTCTCTATAACATAGTCGTTTTCAAGTCTAATGCAAATAAGTTCTTGTTTAGCCATTTATTTATATAATTAAACTCGACCCAAGTTCCACCATAACTGATCTTCACGGTGTTGCCTCACCATCTACTTAACACTCATTAAAGCTTATCTAAGAGCGGCCTCTGGCCCTTGAATATATATATATATATATATATATATATATATATATATATATATATATTAGGGTTGGGACGATTAATCGGAATCGAGAATTGAAAAATCGAAAGATTTGGGGGTATCAGAACCGGTATCGGAATCGGAAAAAAATGGTGCCTATTTTCCGATGCCAAAACGATTATTTTAATTGTCTTTTTTTGTATTTGATTTTGTTTAAACCAAAATCTAATATTGCTGGCAATATTGCTGATAATAATGATAAAACATTTATTGATTTTAAAATACTATCCTCCATATGTGTATTTTGACGTTTAGGAAAATATCTGCCTATTTAACATGCGTTTTTACGAAAATCGGGATAAATAACAATCTTATAGTTAAATAATTAGAGATTTATAAAAAAATCGGAATCGGTAATTGTATCGGAATCGGTAATTTAGCACAGAATTGGTAATTGTATCGGTATCGGGAAAAATATTGGAATCGTCACATCACTAATATATATATATATATATATATATATATATATATATATATATA